>NC_092393.1:62954423-63306991 GCF_030028105.1 Mobula birostris | reverse complement strand
AACATATTTCTACTGCAGGGTGACCAAAACTGTACAAATTATTCCAAAGTGTGGCCTCACCACTGGAGTAATGGACAACTGCACTATGATCTGCCAAGTATTATAGGACATAGAACATAGTACTGTACAGTGCTGGAACAGCCCCACTCGTCCACAGTGTAGTGCCAATCCAGCTAAAAAGCAAATCAAAAACACACAAGTACTATTCCCTCCTACCTACACCATGTCCATATCCCTCCATCTTCCTTACATTCATGTGCCCTCTCCAAACGTCTCTTAAAAGCCTTCAATATATTTATTTCTATCACCACACCAGGCAGCGTATTCCAGGCATCCACAACTCTCTGAGTAAAAAATTTGTCCCTCACATCCCCCTTTTGAACATACCCCTCTCACCTTCAATGCATGCCCTCTGGTATTAGGCATTTCAACCCTGGGAATCAGATACTCTCTGTCCACTCTAACCTATGCCTCTCATAATCTCTATCAGATCTCCCCTCAGACTCCGACACTGCAGAGAAAACAACCCAAGTTTATCCAGCCTCTCCTGACAGTGACGGTGCCCTCTAAATCAGGCGGTGTCCTGGCAAACCTTTTCTGCACTGTCTCCAAAGTCTCGACATCCTTCTTATAGTAGGGTGACCAGAACTGTTACGCAATACTCCAGAATGTGGCCAAACCAGAGTCTTTTAAAGTTGCAACATAATCTCTTGACTTTTGATCTCTTCATTAATAAAAGCAAGGCATTTCATAAGCTTCCTTAACCACCTTTATCAACCTGTGTAGCCATTTTCAAGGAGCTATGAACTTGGATCCCCAAGGTCTCTCTGCTCAGCAACACAGTTAAAGATCTTGCCCTTAACAGTGTACTGTTACCCTGCATTTGCCCTACCAAGGTGCAACACCTCACATTTATCTGGGTTAAACTCCATCTGCCATCTTCTCTGCCCATATCTACAACTGATTGACATCGTGCTGTGTTCTTTGCCAGTGTTCCACACTATCCACAACTCCTCCAATCTTGGTATCATCCGCAAACTTACTAACCGACCCATCTACGTTTTCATCCAGGTCATTTATAGACATCACAAACAGCAGAGATCCCAGCACAGATCCCTATGGAACACCACTAATTACAGACCTCCAGCTCGAACAAGTCACTTCAGCCATAAGGCCATAAAATATAGGAGCAGAATTAGGCCATTTGGCCCATTAAGTCTGTCTGCTATTTTATCATGACTGATCTATTGTTCCCTCTCAGCCCCAATCTCTGCCTTCTCTCCATATCCTGATCAATCAAGAATCTATCAAACACTCTGCCTTAAATATTCATAAAATCTTGGTCTTCACAGTTAAGTTTATTGTCACTTAACTACATACATGTATATAACGTATATAACCATATAATGTATATAGAGATGAGAGAATGTTTCTCCGAACCCGGGTGTAAAGCATAGTGGTACACATAACGCATGATAAGCTTATAAAAGTAAGGATAAAATCTACAGAGGAATCACACATTAATAGCAAACTAAAGTGCATTAATATTATATATTGTAAGGTACAGAACAGATTAACCAGTCACATGGAGGAGTCATGTATTCACAGAGGAGGACGGTTCATCTGCACCTTCTTAAGTCCACAATGATTTCCTTTGTCTTCTCCACATTCAGGCTCAGGTTGTTCTTCTCACACCAATCCACCAGCCCGCTCTACTTCCTCTCGATACTCTGACTCGTCATCATTCTTGATAAGGCCGACCACAGTTGTGTCATCCACAAACTTGATACCACGGTGTAAGCTGGATTCTGCGACACAGTCGTATGTCTGCAGTGGGGCGAGCACACAGCGCCAGTGCTCAGTGTAATGGGACGAGAGACACTGCTGCTCACACAGACTGACTGTTAACAAGTCCCATATCCAATTACAGAGGGAGGTGTTGAGGCCCAGCGCGGACAGTTTCCCCATCAGTCGCTGGGGTATGGTAGTGTTGAATGCCGAACTGAAATCTATAAACAGCAGTGTGGCACACGAGACCCCATTTCCAAGATGGGACAGGTGAGAGTGGAGGACGGAGTAGATCGAATGGAGCTGTAGGTGAACTAGAAAGGGTCCAGTGTAGCTGGGAGAAAAGCTTTAATGTGCTCCGTGATGAGCTGCTCAAAGTATTTCATAATGGTTGGTTAATACCATCAGACATGATAAGACATTTAGACAGGTTACTGTCGCCTTCTTTGTTGCTGGAATGATGGTTGCCACCTTGAAAACTGAGAGATTTTCTGGATTGTTCCAGAGATATGTTAAATATGTCCATTAGCCTCCCTGTCAGCCTCCCTTTTCAGAACTCTACCTGGCATATTATCAGACCCTGCAGTTTTGCGTGAGGTTACTCATCCAGGGCCTTCCTCACCTCAGCTTCAGCTGGACAGAGTGTCTGCTCTCCTGAGGTGAGGGCTGCCTTCCTCGCCAGCATTTTGTTCTGCACATTAAATTGGGTGTAGAAGGCATTCAGCCTCTCAGAAAGTGAAGCATCCTGGTCACTGACACGCAGGGTAGACGTAGTCGGTAATCCTCTGAATTCCCTGCCGCATGTTTCTCGTGGCAAAGAATTCCACAGATTTACCACTCTCTGGCTGAAGAAATTCCTCCTCATGCTCTGTTCTGAAAAGGCCTCTCTATTCTGAGGCTGTGTCCTCTGGTCCTAGACTCTTGCACCATAGGAAGCATCGTCTCCACATCCACTCTATCGAGGCCTTACACCATTCAATAGGTTTCAATGAGGTCATTGCTGATTCTTCTGAAATCTTGTGAATACAGGCCCAGAGCCATCAAATGTGCTTCATATGATAAACCGTTTAATCCTGGTATCATTTTCGTGAACCTCATTTGAACTCTCTCCAGTTTCAGCACATCCTTTCTAAGATAACTGGCCCAAACCTGCTCACAATACTCAAATGAGGCCTCACCAGTGCCTTATAAAGTCTCAACATTACATCCTTGCTTTTGTATCCTAGTCCTCTTGAAATGAATACTAATATCACATTTGTCTTTCTCACCACAGACTCAACCTGCAAATTAACCTTTAGGAATCCTGCACAAGGATTCCCAACTCCCTTTGCAATTTTTTTTTTGTATTTTCTCTCTATTTAGATAACAGTCAACCCTTTCGGTCTCCCACCAAAGTGCATTGAACACTTCCTGACACGGTATCCCATCTGCCATTTCTATGCCCCATTCTTCTAATCTGTCTTTCTGTAGCCTCTCAAAACTATCTGCCCCTCCAAGTATCTTCATGTCATCTTCAAACTTTGCAACAAAGCCATTAACACCGCAGCCACCAGAGAGGCTCCCTTTATTCCCACTCTTTGTGTCCTGCCAGTCAGCTATCGCTTTATCCATGCTAGAATCTTTCCTGTAATACCATGGGCTCTTAATTTGTTAAGCAGCCTCATGTGTGCGGCACCTCATCAAGGGCTTTCTGAAAGTCCAAGTTCACAACATCAACCAATTCTCCATTGTCTATCCTGCTTGTTATTTCTTCAAAGAATGTCAAAAGATTTGTCAGGCAATATTTTTCCTTGAGGAAACCATGCAGACTATGGCCTATTTTATAATGTGCCTGAAAGTACCTCCAAAATCACATCCTTAACAAACAATTCTAACAATTTCCCAACCACTGAGGTCAGACTAACTGGTCCATAGTTTCCTTTCTTCCGCCTCTCTCCCTTCTTGAAGAGTGTAGTGACATTTACAATTTTCCAGTCTTCTGGAACCATTATACAGTCCAGTGATTCTTGAAAGATCAGTACTAATGCCTCTCTTCATCTACCTTTTTCAGAACCTGGGGTGTACACCATCTGATACGAAAGGGATAGATAAGATAGAGGCAGGAAAGTTGTTTCCACTGGTAGGTGAGACTAGCACTAGGGGACATAGTCTCAAGATTTGGGGGAGTAGATTTAGGACGGAGATGAGGAGGAACTGCTTTTCCCAGAGAGTGGTGAATTTGGGAATTCTCTGCCTAATGAAGCAGTGGATGCTGCCTCAGTAAATATGTTTAAGAGAAAGGTGGATAGATTTTTGCATAGTAGGGAAATTAAAGGTTATGAGGGGGAATTTAATGTGGATAAATGTGAGGTTATCCACTTTGGTGGCAAAAACAGGAAAACAGATTATCTGAATGGTGGCCGATTAGGAAAAGGGGAGGTGCAAAGAGACTTGGGTGTCATTTACACCAGTCATTGAAAGTGGGCATGCAGGTACAGCAGGCGGTGAAAAAAGCAAATGGTATACTGGCATTTATAGCAAGAGGATTCGAGTACAGGAGCAGGGAGGTACTACTGCAGTTGTACAAGGCCTTGGTGAGACCACACCTGGAGTATTGTGTGCAGTTTTGGTCCCCTAATCTGAGGAAAGACATCCTTGCCATAGAGGGAGTACAAAGAAGGTTCACCAGATTGATTCCTGGGATGGCAGGACTTTCATATGATGAAAGACTGGATGAACTAGGCTTATACTCTCTGGAATTTAGAAGATTGAGGGGGGATCTTATTGAAACGTATAAAATCCTAAAGGGATTGGACAGGCTAGACGCAGGAAGATTGTTCCCGATGTTGGGGAAGTCCAGAATGAGGGGTCACAGCTTGAGGATAAAGGAGAAGCCTTTTAGGACCGAGATTAGGAAAAACTTCTTCACACAGAGAGTGGTGAATCTGTGGAATTCTCTGCCACAGGAAACAGTTGAGGCCAGTTCATTGGCTATATTTAAGAGGGAGTTAGATATGGCCCTTGTGGCTAAAGGGATCAGGGGGTATGGGGGGAAGGCTGGTACAGGGTTCTGAGTTGGATGATCAGCCATGATCATACTGAATGGCGGTGCAGGCTCGAAGGGCCAAATGGCCTACTCCTGCACCTATTTTCTATGTTTCTATGTTTCTATGAAAGGCAGGTCGGTGGAAATGAGTCCATGTCAGATCAGCCATGATCTTATCTAATGGTGGAGCAGGCTCGACGATCCAGATAGCCTACTCCTGCTCCTATTTCTTATGTTGTTATGTTATTTAGCTACCTTCAGACTTGTTCGCTGTCATCTCTGCTACTGTTCTTTTCCAATAACCAACTGGCCTATACTTTCCTTTCTTCTGCCTCTCTCCCTTCTTGAAGAATGGAGTGACATATGCAATTTTCTAGTCTTCCGGAACCGTTCCAAACTCCAGTGATTCTTGAAAGATCATTACTAATGTCTACACGATCTCTTCAGCCACCTCTTTCAGAACTCTGGGGTGTACACCGTCTGGGGTATACACATCCAGGTGACTTATCTACTTTCAGACCTTTCAGTTTCCCAAGAACCATCTCTCTGCTTATGATAACTTCACACACTTCATGACCCCTGACACCTGGAACTTCCACCATACTGCTAGTGTCTTCCACAGTGAAGATTGATCCAAGATACTTATTCAGTTTTTCTGCAATTTCATTGTCCCCTATTACTACCTCTCCAGCACCATTTTCCAGCAGTCTGATGTCCACTCTCACCTCTTTTTTACCCTTTCTGTATCTGAAGAAACTTTTGCAATTCCCTTTAATATTATTGGCTAGCTTACTTTCGTATTCCACCTTGACCTTCTTAAGTACATTTTTAGTTGCCTTCTGTTGGTTTTTAAAAGCTTCCCAGTCCTCTTAACTTCCCACTAATTTTTGCTCTATTATATGCCTTCCTTGACTTTTATGTTGGCTTTGTTAGCCACGGTTTTGTCATCTTTCCTTTAGAATACTTCTTTTTCTTTGGGATGTACAGTGCCTATAAAAAGTATTCACCCGCTTGGAAGTTTTCATGTCTTATTGTTTTACAACATTGGATTTAATTTGACTTTTTTGACACTGATCAACAGAAAAAGACTCTTTTGTGTCAAAGTGAAGACAGATCTCTATAAAGTGATCTAAATTAATTGCAAATATAAAACACAAGATAATTAATTGCATAGGTAATAACCTCCTTTAATATGACACACCATATCATCACTGGTGCAGGCAATTGGTTTTACAAGTCACATAATTAGTTAAATGGAGATCACCTGTGTTTCAATTGATTGTAGTAAAAATACACCTATATCTGGAAATTCCAACTGTGGGGTTGGCTGGGAAATCGGGGAGGAAGGAGGTCTTGAGTGGGTGCATGCATGAATGTGGTTGCGGAACTCGTTGAGGGAAAGACAGTGGGGAAGGCGCGGGAATTGCTGGGAGGGGGTTGTGTGGGTCCAGTAATGGCGGACAAGGGGGTGGGGGGTGAGGGAAAGAGAGTGGAGGAGCAGGATAAGGATTCGGGATCAGAGGTTGGCAGCTGGGGAGAAACGGATTATTGTGAAGGGAGAAATAAAGGGAATGAGGAGATAGTGAGGGGATGGATTAATGAAAACCGAGACAAAGGGAATAAAAGAATAAGAAATGACAGTGGAGAGAGCTCTGAAAGTGAGGAAGATGAACAAGTTCAGAAAGAAGGTGTTGTCATAATTAGGTTTATTGCCTGCTCTCATGACTATACCCCTTCCCCACACGAAACCACCACGGTGGGCTCCACAGCTGAACAGGTGAGAAGACAGCTGAAACGTCTCAACCCAAGCAAGGCTGCAGGACTGGATGGTGTCAGTACCAGGGTGCTCAAAGCCTGTGCCCCTCAGCTATGTGGAGTACTTCACCATGTATTCAACCTGAGCCTGAGGCTCCGGAGGGTTCCTGTGCTGTGGAAGACGTCCTGCCTTGTCCCTGTGCCGAAGATGCCGCGCCCCAGCGGCCTCAATAGCTACAGACCGGTGGCATTGACCTCCCACATCATGAAGACCCTGGAGAGACTTGTTCTGGAGCTGCTCCGGCCTATGGTCAGGCCACACTTAGATCCCCTCCAGTTTGCCGACCAGCCCCGACTAGGAGTTGAGGATGCCATCGTCTACCTGCTGAACCATGTCTACGCCCACCTGGACAAGCCAGCGAGCACTGTGAAGGTCATGTTTTTTGACTTCTCCAGTGCGTTCAACACCATCTGCCCTGCTCTGCTGGGGGAGAAGCTGACAACGATGCAGGTGGATGCTTCCCTGGTGTCATGGATTCTTGATTACCTGACTGGCAGACCACAGTACGTGTGCTTGCAACACTGTGTGTCCGACGGAGTGATCAGCAGCACTGGGGCTCCACAGGGGACTGTCTTGTCTCCCTTTCTCTTCAACATTTACACCTCGGACTTCAACTACTGCACAGAGTCTTGTCATCTTCAGAAGTTTTCTGATGACTCTGCCATAGTTGGATGCATCAGCAAGGGAGATGAGGCTGAGTACAGGGCTACGGTAGGAAACTTTGTCACATGGTGTGAGCAGAATTATCTGCAGCTTAATGTGAAAAAGACTAAGGAGCTGGTGGTAGACCTGAGGAGAGCTAAGGCACCGGTGACCCCTGTTTCCATCCAGGGGGTCAGGGTGGACATGGTGGAGGATTACAAATACCTGGGGATACGAATTGACAATAAACTGGACTGGTCAAAGAACACTGAGGCTGTCTACAAGAAGGGTCAGAGCCGTCGCTATTTCCTGAGGAGACTGAGGTCCTTTAACATCTGCCGGACAATGCTGAGGATGTTCTACGAGTCTGTGGTGGCCAGTGCTATCATGTTTGCTGTTGTGTGCTGGGGCAGCAGGCCGAAGGTAGCAGACACCAAAAGAATCAACAAACTCATTCGTAAGGCTAGTGATGTTGTGGGGATGGAACAGGACTCTCTCACGGTGCGGTCTGAAAAGAGGATGCTGTCTAAGTTGCATACCATCTTGGTCAATGTCTCCCATCCACTACATAATGTACTGGTTGGGCACAGGAGTACATTTGGCTAGAGACTCATTCCACTGAGATGTAGTACAGAGCGTCATAGGAAGTCATTCCTGCCTGTGGCCATCAAACTTTACAACTCCTCCCTTGGAGGGTCAGACACCCTGAACGAGTAGGCTGGTCCTGGACTTATTTCATAATTTACTGGCATAATTTACATATTACTATTTAACTATTTATGGTTCTATTACTACTTATTATTTATGGTGCAACTGTAACTAAAACCAATTTCCCCCGAGATCAATAAAGTATGACTATGACTATGTTTAATGAGAAGGCTCAAGGAAACATGAAGAAAATTAACCTGCTTGTGCTCACGGCAACTCTGGCAAATAAGATAGGGGAAATAGTATTTGCAAAAGTCCTTAATGATGGCAACTTATTGGTAAGATGTGCGAATGAGGAACAACTTGAGAAAGCACTCAAGGTAAAAGAGATAGGAAAATGCAAGGTGGAATACACAGGGAGGGTGGGAGCACGAAATGGTGGTTGTAAAGGAGTGATCACGGGGGTAACAATGAGTATAAATTTGGAGTTAAAGAGTAATATCGAAGGAGGAAAAGCAATGAATGTTCTAAGACTGAAAACAACAAAGGAGGGAGTGAAAAAGGAAAGTGAAACAGTATTGATTGAATTTGAAGAAGAAAGAATGCCAAGGAAGATGTTCCTGGGTTTCACGAGTTACCCAGTAAGGGTGTATGTGCCAAAGCCATTGAGATGCTATAATTGTCAAAGGTTTGGACACATAGCTAAAAACTGTAAAAGGCAGAGGAGATGTGCTAGATGTGGGGGTGATCATGAATATGGAAAGTGCGGAACAGGAGTTCAACCAAAATGCTGCAATTCTGGAGGAGCTCATAATGTGGCATATAGTGGGTGTGAAGTTACAAGACAGGAGAATAAAATTCAAGAAATTCGGTACAAAATGACATAGCAAGGAAGAGTGAAGAGGTCCTGGACAGTGAGTATAGACAGCTTGGTAGGAAGTTGAAAAGCAGGACCTCAAGGGTGGTAATCTCAGAATTGCTACCTGTGCTAGGTGCCAGTGAGGGTAGGAATAGGATGCTCTGGAGGAGGAACAAGTGGCTGAGGAACTGGTGTAGGGGGCAGGGTTTCAGATTTCAGGATCATTGGGACCTCTTCTGGGGCAGGTGGGACCTGTACAAGAGAGACAGGTTACACTTGAACCACAGGGGGACCAATATCCTTTCAGGGAGGTTTGTTAGTGCTATTGGGGAGGCTTTAAACTAGATTTGCAGGGGGATGGGAACCAGAGTGCCAGAGCTGACAGTGTGGCTGGGGTGAAAATAAATGATGTTGAAAGTTTAAGCAAATCGCTGATAGAAAGGTTGTGAGTGGTAGTAAAAATCTTCTGAGGTGTATATATTTCAATGCTAGGAGTATTGCGGGGAAGGCGGATGAGTTGAGGGCGTGGATTGACACGTGGAATTATGATGTTGTAGCAATTAGTGAAACTTGGCTACAGGAGGGGCAGGACTGGCAGCTTAATATTCCAGGGTTCCGATGTTTCAGATGTGATCGAGGCAGAGGAATGAAAGGTGGGGGAGTAGCATTGCTTGTTAGGGAAAATATTACAGCAGTGGTCAGGCAGGACAGATTAGAGGGCTTGTCTACTGAGTCCTTATGGGTGGAGCTGAGAAACAGGAAAGGTATGGCCACATTATTGGGATTGTATTACAGACCACCCAATAGTCAACGAGACTTGGAAGAGCAAATCTGCAGAGAGATAGCAGGCAACTGCAGGAAACATAAAGTTGTGGTGGTAGGGGATTTTAATTTTCCATACATTGATTGGGACTCCCATACTGTTAGGGGTCTAGATGGTTTATAGTTTGTAAAATGTGTTCAGGAAAGTTTTCTAAATCAATATATAGAGGGACCAACTAGAGGGGATGCAATATTGGATCTCCTGTTAGGTAACGAATTAGGGCAAGTGACAGAAGTCTGTGTAGGGGAGCACTTTGGATCCAGTGATCATAACACCATTAGTTTCAATTTGATCATGGACAAGGATAGATCTGGTCCTAGGGTTGAGGTTCTGAACTGGAAGAAGGCCAAATTTGAAGAAATGAGAAAGGATCTAAAAAGCGTGGATTGGGACAGGTTGTTCTCTGGCAAAGGTGTGATCGGTAGGTGGGAAGCCTTCAAAGGGGAAATTTTGAGAGTGCAGAGTTTGTATGTTCCTGTCAGGATTAAAGGCAAATTGAATAGGAATAAGGAACCTTGGTTCTCAAGGGATATTGCAACTCTGATAAAGAAGAAGAGGGAATGTATGAAATGTATAGGAAACAGGGGGTAAATCAGGTGCTTGAGGAGTATAAGAAGTGCAAGAAAACACTTAAGAAAGAAATCAGGAGGGCTAAAAGAAGACATGAGGTTGCCTTGGCAGTCAAAGTGAAGGATAATCCAAAGAGCTTTTACAAGTATATTAAGAGCAAAAGGATTGTAAGGGATAAAATTGGTCCTCTTGAAGATCAGAGTGGTCAGCTTTGTGCGGAACCAAAGGAAATGGGGGAGATCTTAAATAGGTTTTTTGCGTCTGTATTTACTAAGGAAGCTGGCATGAAATCTATGGAATTGAGGGAATCAAGTAGTGAGACCATGGAAACTGTACAGATTGAAAAGGAGGAGGTGCTTGCTGTCTTGGGGAAAATTAAAGTGGATAAATCCCCGGGACCTGACAGAGTGTTCCCTCGGACCTTGAAGGAGACTAGTGTTGAAATTGCGGGGGCCCTAGCAGAAATATTTAAAATGTCGCTGTCTACGGGTGAAGTGCCGGAGGATTGAAGAGTGGCTCATGTTGTTCCGTTGTTTAAAAAAGGATCGAAAAGTAATCCGGGAAATTATAGGCCAGTGAGTTTAACGTCAGTAGTAGGTAAGTTATTGGAGGGAGTTCTAAGAGACAGAATCTACAAGCATTTGGATAGACAGGGGCTTATTAGGGAGAGTCAACATGGCTTTGTGCATGGAAGGTCATGTTTGACCAATCTGTTGGAGTTTTTCGAGGAGGTTACCAGGAAAGTGGATGAAGGGAAGGCAGTGGATATTGTCTACATGGACTTCAGTAAGACCTTTGACAAGGTCCCGCATGGGAGGTTAGTTAGGAAAATTCAGTCGCTAGGTATACATGGAGAGGTGGTAAATTGGATTAGACATTGGCTCGATGGAAGAAGCCAGAGAGTGGTGGTAGAGAATTGCTTCTCTGAGTGGAGGCCTGTGACTAGTGGTGTGCCACAGGGATCAGTGCTGGGTCCATTGTTATTTGTCATCTATATCAATGATCTGGATGATAATGTGGTAAATTGGATCAGCAAGTTTGCTGATGATACAAAGATTGGAGGTGTAGTAGACAGTGAGGAAGGTTTTCAGAGCCTGCAGAGGGACTTGGACCATCTGGAAAAATAGGCTGAAAAATGGCAGATGGAGTTTAATACTGACAAGTGTGAGGTATTGCACGTCGGAAGGACAAACCAATGTAGAACATACAGGGTTAATGGTAAGGCACTGAGGAGTGCAGTGGAACAGAGGGATCTGGGAATACAGATACAAAATTCCCTAAAAGTGTCGTCACAGGTAGATAGGGTCATAAAGAGAGCTTTTGGTACATTGGCCTTTATTAATCCAAGTATTGAGTATAAGAGCTGGAATGTTATGATGAGGTTGTATAAGGCATTGGTGAGGCCGAATCTGGAGTATTGTGTTCAGTTTTGGTCACCAAATTACAGGAAGGATATAAATAAGGTTGAAAGAGTGCAGAGAAGGTTTACAAGGATGTTGCCGGGACTTGAGAAACTCAGTTACAGAGAAAGTTTGAATAGGTTAGGACTTTATTCCCTGGAGCATAGAAGAATGAGGGGAAATTTCATAGAGGTATATAAAATTATGATGGGTATAGATAGAGTGAATGCAAGCAGGCTTTTTCCACTGAGGCAAGGGGAGAAAAAAACCAGAGGACATGGGTTAAGGGTGAGGGGGGAAAAGTTTAAAGGGAACATTGGGGGGGCTTCTTCACACAGAGAGTGGTGGGAGTATGGAATGAGCTGCCAGACGAGGTGGTAAATGCGGGTTCTTTTTTAACATTTAAGAATAAATTGGACAGATACATGGATGGGAGGTGTATGGAGGGATATGGTCCATGTGCAGGTCAGTGGGACTAGGCAGAAAATGGTTCAGCACAGCCAAGAAGGGCCAAAGGGCCTGTTTCTGTGCTGTAGTTTCTATGGTTCTATGGTTCTAAATAAAAGTGAAAAGAAAGATCACTTATGCAGAAGCTGTAAGAATGTTAAGAGAACAGAATAATGCTCCTAATGAACAGGGAGCAATAGGGATACAAGAGATGCAACAAAGAACAAATGACAGGATTTATGTAGACAAAAAGGCTCTAGTAACGTTCATTGCAGGAGTGATCAATAGTACGGCTGAGGTAAAGTCAAAAAGTGACAAAATTCAGCTGGTGGTCACAGCAGCAGTAAACCATTTAGGGTTAGTAGGACTGACATGGGAGGAAGTGAGGGAGAACCTCAGTAATCAGTCAAGCCAGGAAGTGTCATGAGTTGGTTAATATTAATTATGGTGATTCTTTTGCAATGGAATGTAAGGAGCTTACTGGCCAATTGCCAGAAATTCAAGCACTTTATTAAAGAAATTGTTGAAAACCGGATGTAGTGTGTATTCAGGAAACTTGGTTGAAACCAACTTTAGACTTTGTGGTATATGGGTATACAATGATAAGGAAAGATAGAAATCTTGGGAGAGGAGGAGGTTGTGCTATGTCAATCAAGCAAGGTATACAATATAGGGTACTGGAAAAGGGAGATGATCAGGAATACATATGGTGGAAGTGTGGGAGAGAGGGGAGGGAGAGATTATAATTAACTACTACAATCCATGTAAAAGGTTGGATTTGGACAGCCTATTAAAGATACAAGGACAAAACAGACATAAAATAGTGTGGTGTGTAGATTTCAATGCTCATAGCACAATATGGAGGGATCTGATTACAGATCCAAATGGAAAGGTAATCGAAGATTTGATTGAAGAAAGGGATTTGATGTGTATGAATGATGGTAGCGGCACAAGGATAGACATAACAACAGGAACTAAGTCAGTGTCAGATATTATGTTAGTGTCTAATACCTTGGCTGGCATTAGTAACTGGGGAGTTTGGACTGCTTCAACAGTAGGCAGCGATCACTACCCAGTTTTATATTCAGTGGGTGAAAGAGTTGAAGTTAGACCAGGTGGTGGAATCCCAAAGTGGGTGTTTGGAAAAGCAGATTGGGGTAAGTTGCAGAAGTTGAGTGAAGAAGCATTGACAAAGATTGATATTTCTGGAAATATAGATGAAGTCAGGTGACTTCAGCAATTATCATGGCAGCAGAAGGATCTATACCCAGGAGTAAAAATAAGATGAATAGGAAACTGGTACCATGGTGGACAGAGGAATGTTGTCAGGCTGTAAAAAACAGAAATAGAGCATTCAAGCTAGTTAAAAGAACCCATAATAACAGCATTTGGTTCAATATAAGAAAGCACAGTCAGTGGTGAGAAGAACTGTACATCAAGCTAAGAGGGCAAGTTGGAGGAGTTTTTGCGACAAGATAGGAAGAACAACACCTGTGGAGAGGTATGGGGAATGATTAAGAGGATAAGGGGAGATAGAAGGGAATGGGAATATCCCGTAATGATATCTGAGGAGGAAACAGCAGTCTCCAGTAGGGATAAGGCTGAGATCATGGCCAAGTCATTTGTACAGATACACAGTTCAGAAATTTGTCTGAAGAAGGGAGGAGAAGGGAAAGAACAATGAGTCAACACCCAAGTGTGTTAAACAAGAGGGAAGGAACAGATGATATAATTGATGATCCATTTACATTAGCAGAAATGGTGAGAGCAATGAAGAGATCGAGACCAACCTCCCCAGGGAAAGATCTGATATGCTCCGCGATGCTAAAAAATCTAGAAGAAGGAGTGCTCTTGAGGTTCCTGCATTTTTATAACAAGTGTGGGAGGAGGGAAGATTACCAAGTGCATGGAAAGAAGCAGTAGTAATTCCAATAAGGAAACCTGGCAAGGACCCGTCAAAACCCACTAGCTACAGACCAATAGCATTAACATCAAATATATGGAAGATAATGGAAAGGATGATAACAGAAAGGTTATCGTATGAGCTTGAGAAGAGGGGAATGCTGGCAAGTTATCAGAGTGGCTTCAGAAAGGGAAGGAATTCCATGGACTCAGTAATAAGGTTAGAGACTGAAATAAGAAAGGCAAATGCCTAGGTAAATAAAGAGACAGTATTTGCAGTGTTTTTTGACATTGAAAAAGCCTATGATATGATGTGGAAGGAAGGATTATGAATTAAACTGCACAAGATGGGGGTTGGTCGGAGAGTTTTTAATTGGATTAAAGATTCTTTGTTTGGTAGAAAAATTCAAGTTCGGATTGGATCAGAATGATCAAAACAGTACATAGTGGGAAATGGCACACCTCAAGGTAGTGTGATTAGCCCGTTACTTTTCATCATTATGATCAATGATGTCTTCACAAAGGTACCAGTGGATATAGGTAGGTCACTGTTTGTGGATGATGGGGCCTTGTGGAAAAGAGGCAGGAGCATGGAGCATATAATCAGGAAACTACAAGGAGCAATTGATGAAGTGGTGGAGTGGGATTATGACTGGGGATGTAGATTTTCAGTAGAAAAAACTCAAACTGTATTTTTTACCAGGAAAAGAATTGAGGTAGGGAAGAAGTTAAGGATGTATGGGATTGAACTAGAAAGGGTTGGATCATTTAAATATCTGCGAGTTATATTTAATTCACAATTAACATGGGCAGACCATATCAGGAAAGTTGAGGAAAAATGTAAAAAAGTAATAAATGTAATGAGATGTTTGACTGGTAGGGAATGGGGAGCAAGTTGTTCAGCATTGAAGAGAATGTATGTGGCTTTAGTGAGATCTGTGTTGGACTATGGGAATATAGCATATGGATCAGCAGCTGGGTCTCTTATAAGGAAACCGGATGTGATTCAGGCTCAGGCTTTGAGAGTGTGCAGTGGGGCTTTTAAAACATCACCAGTATCAGCCCTACAGGTAGAAGTGGGAGTAATGCCTTTGGAACTAAGAAGGATGCAATTGATGCAATTGATGGCAAACTACTGGGCTAATTTGCAGGGGCACAATGATTCTCACCCTACAAAAGGAGTGTTGCAGGAGTGCTGGGAAAATGGGAGGTTTCAGAGGGATAACTTTAGTTGGGTAGGGAATGATATTGCTGAAGAATGTGGAGTGTTTGATCTAAGGATAAGTCCTTCAGTAGTTTATCCGGTTGTAGCTCCATGGTAGCTTATATGGCCTGACATAGACTGGCATTTGTTAGAGGTAAAAAGGAAAGGAAGATATAAAACTGATGAGGACCACCCCTGTCTGCTAATGGAATAGCAGTATTTTTCTGCTGCTCTTAGTTTTCTTTCTTTCCCCCTAGTTTAAGCTTTGAATTTAAAATTTTTACTTGTTGATTCTTGAGGGTGATCAATATGTCTATGTCTACAAGAAGTGGGAAGAATTTACCTGAACCTAGTGATAAAAGTAATGGGAAAGGAAAGGTGCAAAAGGAAAGATCTGATGAAATGCCATCGTGGGCTGAAGATATCGTTCGGACACTGAATTCAATTCAACTGGAAAAGAATAGTAATGAAATGAAGTCATTTCTGGGAAAATTTAAAGACCTGGAAACTCAAGTTAATTCACATGAAGAGGAATTGAAGATAACTAAGCAAAAGCTGTCTGAAGCTACAACTCGTTTGGAAAGATGTCAAAGTAAGATTATAGACCTGGAAACTAGGTCTCGACAAAGGAATATAAGAATTGTTGGGCTGCAGGAAGGAGCTGAAGATGCGGATCTAACGGCTTACTTTGGTAAGCTTTTCCACACTTTATTTCCTACCATCCTATCAAAGCCGCCTGCTATAGAAAGGGCACACAGGGTGTTGATCTCGAAATCGAAGGACTCTAGTAAACCAAGATCTGTTCTGGTTTGCTTTCATCACTTTAAAATTAAAGATCAAATAATATGACAGGCAAGAAAACAGAGAGTTTTTAGCTTTATGGAATCAGAGCTCCACTTCTATGAAGATTATCCAAGAGAGATAATGGAACAAAGATCAAAATTTGCCCTGGTAATGAAACAAGCATATGATAAGAATCTTTTCCCGTCTCTGAGGTATCCGACAAAACTTAAGATTTTCCCTCCTAATTCTCCTCCTCATACCTTTTTTGATCCAAAAGCTGCACTGGATTTTGTTCAGGCTTTGCCTGCCGCTGTCACCGACACCGCTGTTGAATGATCCGTCTGAAAGGCTGTTTGGCTATTTCTATATTATTCGCATTTTGGAAAGAAGATTTATGAAGGTCACTTGTATATTTCATCGACAGACTAATTAAAGAACACGGGGAGTTATTTTTTATTGCATATTATTGGTTTTCCTTTGGAAAGATTTATGGTTTAAGTATCTCTGCTCAAATGATCTCTGGACATTTTATGACTGAGGGAAGAAGATAAGGTGATTTGTTCCTTTAATTTAATACTTCGTACCTAATTGGCAGTTTTTCCTACTAATAGGGCTTTTTACATATTTTTCTGTTCTATTATAACATTTTATAACTGAAGTTAAAGCTTTTTTAGGGAATTAATATTAAACTTAAACATGGCGCTGGTTTTTCTCTCTAAGAGATAATATTATTATTTTGGTTCTTTCTTGTTTATCAGTCGATGGAATGTAAATACCTTTTTTTCCTGAGACTTTATTGTCTTTCTCACAAGGTCACTCTACTTTTTTACTAACTGGGGGGAGGGAAAGAAAACACAGACGGAGCAGTCAGCAGCTTTGAATTCTATCATAGATCACTAGCCTTTTTCGGGTTTCCGGGTGTGGGTGGGTGGGTTTAGAGTTCGTTTTTTCCCCATTGGGTGGTTCCGGAGCATGCGTGTTTTTTATTTGGTTGTATTCTTCATCACCACCATCTTTGATCATCCTGTATTGGTATGTGCTTTGTGCCTGTATAAAGTAGAATGAAATTATAGTATGTTGTTCAAACGGATTAATATAATAAATTGGAATGTATGTGGTTGGAATCATCCTATTAAATGAAAGAAGACTTTTAAAGTTATTAACCGATTCCAACCTGTTATAATTTTTGGTTAAGAGACACATATCAGGGCAGGAGATCAAAACAGATTTTTTAGATGGTGGAATGGTTTGCAATTCCACTCTACTTCTCAGAGTAAAACAAAAGGTGTGTCTATTTTCATTAAACCCAATATATTTATTCAAGAGGATATTGAATCAGATTCTAATGGTAGATTTTTAATTGTTAAAGGAACAATCTGTAATAGAAAAGTTGTTTTGGTTAATTTGTATGGTCCTAACTTAGATGATCCCTTTTTTAAAAAGGTATTCGCTTTACTGCCTGACTTAAATGAATATATGCCCATAATGGGTGGGGATTTTAATTGTTGTTTAAATCCTATGATTGATAAGAGCTCAACCAATCAATGACTTCCAAATCAATCCGTGTCATTTATTAATTCCTTTTTGATTGATTTTGGGTTGATTGATTTATGGAGGTATCTTCATCCCGACAACAGAGAATACTTCTTCTTCTCACACGTTTATAAAAAATATTCGAGGATCGATTATATTACAATCGATCCCCGCTTCTTGCCTAATGTTAAAACCTGCCAGTATGATGCTATTGCTATATCTGATCATGCACCTCTGAGTTTGTCTTTTGAATTTGATGATGTCACTCTTTCCCGCCCACCTTGGCGCATGTCTCAGACATTATTGCAAAACTCTGACTTTGTCATTTTCATTGAAACCCAGATAAAGGATTTTTTTTCTTTTTAATGATATAGGGGGTATGTCTAAGTTAGTTATATGGGATATATTTAAAGCATTTTTACGCGGTCAGATTATTTCTTATTCAGCTAAACTTAAAAAACAAACTAAAGCAGAATTAAAGCAACACACATAAAAGTTGCTGGTGAATGCAGCAGGCCAGGCAGCATCTCTAGGAAGAGGTGCAGTCGACGTTTCAGGCCGAGACCCTTCGTCAAGACTAACTGAAGGAAGGGTTAGTAAGAGATTTGAAAGTGGAAGGGGGAGGGGGAGATCCGAAATGATAGGAGAAGACAGGAGGGGGAGGGATGGAGCCAAGAGCTGGACAGGTGAAAGGCAAAAGGGACACGAGAAGATCATGGGACAGGAGGTCCGGGAAGAAAGACAAGGGGCGGTAGGGGGGGGGACCCAGAGGATGGGCAAGGGTATATTCAGAGGGACAGGGAGAAAAAGGAGAGTGAGAGAAAGAATGTGTGTATAAAAATAAATAACAGATGGGGTACGAGGGGGAGGTGGGGCATTAGCGGAAGTTAGAGAAGTCGATGTTCATGCCATCAGGTTGGAGGCTACCCAGACGGAATATAAGGTGTTGTTCCTCCAACCTGAGTGTGGCTTCATCTTTACAGTAGAGGAGGCCGTGGATAGACATGTCAGAATGGGAATGGGGTGTGGAATTAAAATGTGTGGCCACTGGGAGGTCCTGCTTTCTCTGGTGGACAGAGCGTAGATGTTCAGCAAAGCGGTCTCCCAGTCTGCGTCGGGTCTCGCCAATATATAAAAGGCCACATCGGGAGCACCAGACACAGTATATCACCCCAGTCGACTCACAGGTGAAGTGTTGCCTCACCTGGAAGGACTGTTTGGGGCCCTGAATGGTGGTAAGGGAGGAAGTGTAAGGGCATGTGTAGCACTTGTTCCGCTTACACGGATAAGTGCCAGGAGGGAGATCAGTGGGGAGGGATGGGGGGGACGAATGGACAAGGGAGTTGCGTAGGGAGCGATCCCTGCGGAATGCAGAGTGGGGGGGGAGGGAAAGATGTGCTTAGTGGTGGGATCCTGTTGGAGGTGGCGGAAGTTACGGAGAATAATATGTTGGACCCGGAGGCTGGTGGGGTGGTAGGTGAGGACCAGGGGAACCCTATTCCTAGTGGGGTGGCGGGAGGATGGAGTGAGAGCAGAGGTACGTGAAATGGGGGAGATGCGTTTAAGAGCAGAGTTGATAGTGGAGGAAGGGAAGCCCCTTTCTTTAAAAAAAAGAAGACATCTCCCTCATCCTAGAATGAAAAGCCTCATCCTGAGAGCAGATGCGGCGGAGACGGAGGAATTGCGAGAAGAGGATGGCGTTTTTGCAAGAGACAGGGTGAGAAGAGGAATAGTCTAGATAGCTGTGAGAGTCAGTAGGCTTATAGTAGACATCAGTGGATAAGCTGTCTCCAGAGACAGAGACAGAAAGATCTAGAAAGGGGAGGGAGGTGTCGTAAATGGACCAGGT
Source organism: Mobula birostris (assembly GCF_030028105.1). Classification (NCBI taxonomy): domain Eukaryota; kingdom Metazoa; phylum Chordata; class Chondrichthyes; order Myliobatiformes; family Myliobatidae; genus Mobula; species Mobula birostris. The sequence goes on along the minus strand of NC_092393.1, from coordinate 63,287,702 downwards.
AAATTTGAGGGCAGGGTGAAAGTTGGAGGCAAAGTTAATAAAGTCAACGAGCTCTGCATGCGTGCAGGAAGCAGCGCCAATGCAGTCGTCGATGTAGCGAAGGAAAAGTGGGGGACAGATACCAGAATAGGCACGGAACATAGATTGTTCCACAAAGCCAACAAAAAGGCAGGCATAGCTGGGACCCATACGGGTGCCCACAGCTACACCTTTAGTTTGGAGGAAGTGGGAGGAGCCAAAGGAGAAATTATTAAGAGTAAGGACTCATTCCGCTAGACGGAGCAGAGTGGTGGTAGAGGGGAACTGATTAGGTCTGGAATCCAAAAAGAAGCGTAGAGCTTTCAGACCTTCCTGATGGGGGATGGAAGTATATAGGGACTGGACATCCATGGTGAAAATAAAGCGGTGGGGGCCAGGGAACTTAAAATCATCGAAAAGTTTCAGAGCGTGAGAAGTGTCACGAACATGGGTAGGAAGGGATTGAACAAGGGGAGATAAAACCGTGTCGAGTTCGGTGGGGCAGGAGCAAGCTGACACAATAGGTCGGCCAGGACAGGCAGGTTTGTGGTTCTTGGGTAGGAGGTAGAAACGGGAAGTGCGAGGTGTGGGAACTATAAGGTTGGTAGCAGTGGATGGGAGATCCCCTGAAAGGATAAAGTCGGTGATGGTGTGGGAGACAATGGCCCGGTGCTCCTTAGTGGGGTCACGATCGAGGGGTAAATAAGAGGAGGTATCCGCGAGTTGTCGCTGTGCCTCGGCAAGATAGAGGTCAGTACGCCAGACTACAACAGCACCCCCCTTATCGGCGGGTTTAATAATAAGGTTAGGATTAGTGCGGAGGGAGTGGAGAGCAGAGCGTTCCGAAGGAGTGAGGTTGGAATGGGAACAAGGTGTGGTGAAGTCGAGACGGTTGATGTCCCGTCGGCAGTTAGCAATAAAGAGATCCAGAGCAGGCAGAAGACCAGAGCGGGGTGTCCATGAAGAAGAGGAGGGTTGAAGACGGGAGAAGGGGTCATCGGTGGGGGTGGAAGAGTCCTTGCCGAAGAAGTAGGCTCGGAGACGGAGACGGCGGAAGAAAAATTCCACATCATGGCGAACACGGAACTCGCTGAAGTGTGGGCGAAGGGGGACAAAGGTGAGGCCCTTACTGAGGACAGAGCGTTCTGCCTCCGACAGTTGAAGGTCGGAGGGGATGGTAAAGACCCGGCACGGATGAGAGCTGGGATCAGAGGGGGGCGGGGGGAGGCTGGGGGTGTCAATGGAGAGGGGAAGGTTGGGGTGAGAGGAAGATGGAGCCTCTGAGGACCCAGGAGCTGACGATAGGATCTGAAGGAGATGGGATTGCAGAGTATTGGTGGGGGAAGAGGATTAGATAGAATTTCAAAACAAATTAAAGACTTAGATAATATTTATGCAATTTCCCCCAATACTGATTTATTTAAATAAAGGGTGGAACTTCAATCACAATATAACCTGTTATTAACTCATCCCATTGAAGGTTATTTGCTTAAGTTAAAGAGCCAATTTTATATGTCTGGAGATAAAAATAATAAACTGCTCGCATCTCAATTAAAAATGGCTGCAGTCAAAAGGCAAATCATGAAAATTCATAGGAAAGATGGTACCTTAGCTCAGGAATATGAGGAAATTAATAAGATTTTTCAAGACTTTTATGCTGAGCTATATAAATCTCAATGTCTGTTAGATTCCTCTAAAATGAATGCTTTTTTACGAAAGATTGTTTTTCCTAAAATCTCGGCTGAGGATCAAAAGATTCTCGATGCTCAAATTACTGAAGCCGAAATTCATAAAGCTATTTTTTCAATGCAATCTGGTAAGTCCCCAGGACTTGATGGCTATCCCGTAGAATTTTATAAAAAATTTGGAAAGTTGCTCTCTCCGTATATGTTGGAAATGTTTAAGGATTCTTTTGTGAAAGGTGACTTAACCTCTACTTTTTATGAGGCTTCTATTTCTTTAATTCTTAAAAAAGAGAAAGATCCCACTGACTGTGCTTCATATAGACCAATTTCATTACTGAATGTTGACGCTAAGATTTTGTCAAAGATAATGGTCAATCGGTTGGAGAATATTTTGGGTAAAATTATTTGTAAAGATCAAACAGGCTTTATAAAGGTTCGTTATTCCTTTTCAAATGTTCGGAGACTACTTAATATTATATATTCATCCTCTTCTAAAATTCCACGATGTGTTGTATCTTTGGATGCTGAAAAAGCGTTTGACCGAGTCGAATGGAAATATTTATTCAATGTTTTAGAGAAATTTGGCTTTGGTGTTAATTTTAATAATTGGATTAAAATGATATATAAAGCCCCTATTGCTACTGCTGTTACTAACAATTGTAGGTCTCCTTTTTTTTCAGCTTTCACGGGGGACAAGGCAAGGCTGTCCATTAAGTCCTTTGTTGTTTAATTTAATATTAGAACCCCTTGCTATTGCTCTTCGTGAGGCTAAAAATATCCACGGGATATTTGTGAATGAGACCATGCATAAGGTCCCTCTTTATGCTGATGATTTATTGGTTTATATATCTAACCCTGACGAATCCATTCCTGCCCTGCTAAAATTATTTAATGAATTTGGAGGTTTTTCAGGATATAAAATTAATTTTAGTAAAAGTGAATTATTTCCTTTAAATGATTCTGTTTCTATATATGATAATACTCCTTTTAAAGTTTCAGACTCTTTTAGATATTTAGGTATTGTAATTACTAAATAATATAAGGATCTTTATGAAGCTAATTTTGTTCCCTTAGTAGACTCTGTGAAGTATTTATTTAGTAGTTGGAGTCCACTTACATTTTCACTTGTTGGTCATATTCATATAGTTAAAATGATGATTCTACCGAAATTTTTATATTTATTTCAGAATATTCCTGTTTTTTTGACTAGGAAGTTTTTTGATCGGATTGATTCTATTATTTTATCTTTTATTTGGAATAATAAAAGACCAAGAATTAGTAAATGTCATTTACAAAAATTGAAAAAGGATGGAGGTCTTGCTTTGCCTAATTTTAGAATGTATTATTGGGCTGTTAATCTGCGATATATGTCTTTTTGGTCATACTGGGTTGATAAGACTGATCAGTCAATTTGGGCAGATCTGGAACTAAAAGTTGTAAAACAGTTTTATTTAACTTCGTTATTGGGGGCTCCTTTACCTATGCAATTAGGTAAAGTTGTTAATTTAAACTTATATCCTGTGATTAAGTATTCTTTACAAATTTGGCTCCAGTTCCGCAATTCTTTTAATCTTAAAAAATTTAAACTTTGTAGTGTAATTTACCGAAATTACTTTTTTAAGCCTTCTTTGAGTGATCAAATTTTTCTACTTTGGAAAAATAAAGGTATTAATTCTTTTTTGGATTTATTTAAAGATAGATTGATGTCCTTTGAACAATTAACTGATAAATATTCTCTTTCATATTCACACTTTCTGCAATACCTTCAAGTTAGACATTTTTTACAAAAATATTTAAGTAATTTCCCTTACATATTGGAGGCTGACCTGTTAGATACTATTATGAGTATGAATCCTTTGATTAAGGGTTCTATTGGAAGAATTTATAATTTATTATTACAATGGGATAAGCGTCCTTTGTCTAAGATTAAACAGGATTGGGAAAAGGAACTTAATTTGACTTTTATGAGGGAGGATTGGATGCTGATATTGAAGTTGGTTAACTCTTCTTCAATTTGTGCTAGCTATTCATTGATTCAATTTAAAATTGTACATCATTATCATTTGACAAAGGAGAGACTTTCTGAAATCTTTCCTAATGTTGATAGTCATTGTGATAGATGTAAAACTGAGATAGCTACACTGACACATATGTTTTGGTCTTGTTCTATATTGGAACAGTTCTGGAAGTCGGTTTTCTCAACAATTTCTAAAGCACTTAAAATTAATTTACAACCTAATAAATTAACTGTGCTTTTTGGAATAGTTCCTCAAAATATTCATGGTATTTGTGTGTCTGAGCAACGTGTTATTGCATTTGTTACATTGATAGCTAGGAGGGCCATTTGTTGACGTGGAAGGATACATCAGCTCCCACTTTGTCACAATGGTTCTCTCAAGTGATGCTATGTCTTAGTTTGGAGAAAATTAGAAGTCGAACCTTTGAACCTTTATTTGATTTTGAGAAAAGATGGAGCTCATTTGCTCGTTATTATCATTTGAGTTAATTGATATAATTTTTCCACGATCTAATTGTAAATTCTCTTAGTATATTTTCTTTTCTTGCTGGCGGTTTGATGTTTACTTTTAGAAGCTTTTTGTATGACGCATGGCTCCGAGGTTGTACATCTAATGGGTTCTCTTTTTTTTCTCACTTTTTTGCTCAGTAGGTTTTTTTTGTTATCACAAAATTTTGTTATCAATCTTTAAGATGATGGGTTTTTTTGAGGCATTGTAAGTGTTGTTACTTCGATGTACTCATGTTATTTTTCTTATATATTTATATACACACAATAAAAAGATTTGGAAAGAATAAAACTGATTTGGTAAGTGCATTTAACTGTCATGTGATGGAAAAGTATAGTCATTATACTCAGATTTATACGGATGGTGCTAAGGAACCTGAAACAGGAGTGACAGGGTTTGGGGTGGCTATACCAGCAAAAGAATTTGGAATCAGCAGAAGAACATCTAATAAGTTAGGGGTGTATACAGTGGAGATGCTGGCAGTGTTGGTTGCGTTGCGATGGGTGGAGAAAGCTAGACAAGTCAAAGTGTTATATGCTCAGATTCATCCTCAGTTCTAGCAAGTTTAAAGTCTTTTCACACAAACAGTTGGCAAGGTGTACTTTATGAAGTCCTTCAGTCATTTACAAGAATTACAAATCAGGGAGGTCAGGTAAAATTTCTATGGGTTCCAGCACATGTAGGGGTGAAGGGGAATGAGAGGGTGGATGAGTTGGCAAAGAGGGCATTAAAAAAAGAAAATATAGAAATGTACATTAGTATCAGTAAAGCAGAGGTTAAGGGTGTAATCTGGGAAAAAATCAACCAAATATGGCAAGAAAGATGGGACAGGGAGGGGAAAGGGAGGCATTGATATCAAATACAAAGGAGTGTTGCAGGTACTAGGGTAGGTAGTAGATACAGAAGAGAGGAAACTGTGTGGACTAGGTTAAGGCTGGGGCACTGTGCATTAAACAAAACATTGAAAATACTAGGGAAACACCAGACAGGATTGTGTGAGGAATGTCAGGAAGAGGAGTCAGTAGAACATGTAGTTCTGAGTTGCAGAAAGTATGGGATACAGAGAGAGATGATGAGAATTAATCTAAGAGAATTGGGGGTGCAGGCAGTCACATTAAAAGGGTTGCTGGGCATAGGTGAGAGAACACAGGTCAGGGTATTTTTAGCTTTCTTAAGGGGTACAGGGTTTTTTTTATAGGATATAACGGATAAACAGGAATAGGGTAATTGGGTGGCCAAAGATGGGAGGATAAAATGCAGGTTAGGGTACGTGTGTGTGTGATTGGGTAAAGGGATTTAGAATGTAAGCCTATTGCACACTCTGGAACAGAAGGTGGCAGTAATGCACCATTAAGCTGGGTGCCAACCACTGTAAAACAAGACAGAGAAGAAGAAGAAGTTCCAATGGTGGGTGAGTCAGTATCCTAGCAAAAACTGCACCATGAAGACAAAAGAACATTCCAAGCAACTCTACAAAAAGGTGGAAGAGGGTTCTATGGTCTGATAAAACCAAAACTGAGCTTTTTGACTATCAGACTAAACACTGCACGACATCAAAAACACACCATCCCTACTGTGAAGTGTGGTGGTGGCTGCATCATACTGTGGGGATGCTTCACTGCAGCAGGTCCTGGAAGGCTTGTGAAGGTAGAGGGTAAAATGAATGCAGCAAAATACAGGGAAATCCTGGAGGAAAACCTGACACAGTCTGCAAGAGAACTGCAACTTGGGAGAGAATATCTGTTTTCCAGCAAGACAAGGACCCCAAACACAAAGCCAAAACTACACAGGAATGGCTGAAAAACAACAAAGTTAGTGTGCTGAAACGGCCAAGTCAGAGTCCAGTTCCCAATCCAATTGAGAATTTGTGGCTGGATTTGAAAAGGGTTGTTCACTCATGATCCCCATGCAATCTGACAGAACTCAAGCAATTTTATAAAGAAGAACAGGGAAAAACAGTCCTGATGAAAGGTTCCGGCCCGAAACGTTGACTGATCATTTCCACGGATGCTGCCCGACCTGTTGAGTTCCTCCAGCTTGTTGTGAGTGTTGCTTTGACCCAGCATCTGCAGAATATTTTGTGTTTGAAAAAAATTGAAGTGTCCAGTTGCTCAGTGTCTCCATTCACCGCTGCCGTTTGTTCTCTGCAGTACAGCAGGGGGCGCTCTCGTGTAGCGCAGCTCCCTCTTGAACAGATTTCCTCCAGGTGTATGTATTGAGTGCAATGTCTTCCCAGTTTTTACATGTAAGCTTGAGTTTCTTCAGGATCATTTTGATGTTCAAAGTAAATTCATTATCAAAGTACATGTATGTTACTATATACAACCCTGAGATTCATTTTCTTGGGGCCAAGAAAGAAAGAAATACAATTGAATCCATGAAAAGCCACTCCCCTATCCACACAGACTCAAGGCTGTCATTGTTGCCAAAGTTGCACTTACTAAGTACAGACTTGAAGAGGGTGAGTAATTATGCAATCAATTATTTTATATTTAGTAATTGTAATAAATTTAAACCAATTTGTAGAAATTTGTTTACACTTTGATACAAAAGAGTCCTTCCTGTTGATCAGTGTCAAAAAAGCTAAATTAAATCTATTGTGAATCAGTGTTGTAAGACAATAAAACATGAAAACTTCCAAGGGGTGGGGGGGGTTAATACTTTTAAAGGATATATATATATATATATATATATATATATATATATATATATATATTTATTCTGTACCTTCCAAGTTGCTTCAAGAAATTCTTGCCATTGCTGCTCTGCCGTCATCCCTGCCAGTGTTTTCTTCCAGTCAATTCTGACCAACTCTTCTCATGCCTATGTAATTCCCTTTACTCCACTGTAATACTGATACATCTGAATTTGCTTCCCCTTCTCAAATTTCAGGGTGAATTTGAACATATTATGATCACTTGGACTCAACCATGAACTGCTCTAAAAAGCCATCTCTTTAGCACTCTAGAAATACCCTCTCCTGGAATCCAGCACACCCTGATCTTCCCAATCTACCTGCATATTGAAATCCCCCATGACTATTGTAACATTGCCCTTTTGGCATGCATTTTCTATCTCCCTTTGTAATTTATAGGCCAAATCCTTACAACTGTTTGGGGGTCTGTATACTAATCCCATCAGGGTCTTTTTACCCTTGCTGTTTCTTAGCTCTTTCTAATGATTTGATTTCATTTTTTTACCAACAGAGCAATGCCACCCCCTCTGCCTTCCTGTCAGTCCTTTCGATTCAATGTGTATCCTTAATTGGACATTAAGCTCCCAGCTATAACCTTTCAGCCATGATTCAGTGATGCCTACAACATCACACCTGCCAATCTGTAACTGTGCTGCAAGTTCAACTACCTTATTCTGTACACTGCACACATTCAAATACATCACCTTCAGTCCAGTGTTCACCCTTTTTGATTTTGTCTGCCTTTCACATTGCATCTCATCCTGTTGACTGCAAGTTTGCCCTTTCAACTGCCTCTCCTCACTACACATTGCCTCTGTTTGTAAACCAGCTACCTCATCTTCAGCACTATTATCCACCTTTCCTACGATATTTCCTACATTGAAAGACAGGCAGCTCAGGACACTAGTCGCACCATGCTCAACCTTTTGATTCCTGACTTTGTCTGAGGTTTTACCAACATCTGCCTCCACAACCTCTCCACTAACTGTTCTGGCACTCGGGTTCCCATCCCCCTGCAACTCTAGATTAAACCCCACTGTGCAGCATTAGAAACCTTCCCACTAGGATATTAGTCCCCGTCCAGGCCAGGTACAAACTGTCCCTTCTGTACAAGTCCCACCTTCCCTGGAAGAGAGCCCAGTGATCTAAAAAATCTTATGCCCTCCCTCCTACACCAACTCCTTAGCCATGTATTAAAATGTATAATCTTCCGAGTTCTGGCCTCATAATCACGTGGCACGGGTAGTAACCCTGAGATCACAATCCTAGAGGTCCTGCCCTTTAACTTATCACCTAACTCCCTGCAACCCCTATGCAGAACCTTGTCACTCGTCCTACCCATGTCATTGGTACCTACATGGACCACGACTTCTGGCTGTTCACCCTCCCACTTAAGAATGCTGAGGACTCGATCTGAGATATCCCAGACCCTGGCACCCAAGAGGCAATGTACCATCCGGGAATTTCATTCTCACCCACAGAACCTCCCGTCCATTCCCCTCACTAATAAATCCCGTCACCACAGCGTGCCTCTTCTTCCCTCTTCTCTTCTGAGTCACAGAGGCAGCCTCAGTGCCAGACCTGACCACTGTGACTTTCCTGTTCGATCACCACCGGCCCCCCCCTCCCGACAGCATCGAAAGTGATATTCCTGTTGTTGAGGGGGATGGCCACAGGGTACTCTGCACTGGCTCCTTAACCCCTTTCCCCTTCCTGACTGTCACCCAGTCTCCTGTGACCTGCACCTTGGGTATAAGTACCTCTTGATATGTCTTATCTATCACCCTTTCAGCCTCCAAAATGATCCAGAGTTCACCCAGTTCCAGCTCCAGCTCCAACTCCTTAACGCGGATTGTTAGAAGCTGCGGCTGGGTGTACTCCTCGCAGTTGTAATCGTCAGGGACACTAGAGGTCTCCCTGCTCTCTCACATCCTGCAAGAGAAGCATTTCACTATCCAGCCCTGCATCCCTACTGTCCCAGCAGAGAAGGTTAAAAACGAGCCCCTACCCCGCCCCCCTCATCTCCCACCCCCACCCCTCTCCCCTACCCCTCACCTGGTCAAGCCGCTGGGTTTGGGTCTTCAGCCGGCTGGCTGTCTGTCTCAGCTGCTGTGACTCCTCCTCGAGCTGCTGGGCCCTGAAAAAGAAAGAGGGGATGGGCACGTTACCACCGAGCGGGGTGAGGGGGGGACGGGCACATTATCACCGGGCGGGGTGAGGGGACGGGCACGTTACCACCGGGTCAGGTGAGGGGATGGGCACGTTACCACCGGGTGGGGTGAGGGGACAGGCACTTTACCACCGGGCCGGGTGAGGGAGTGAGGGGACGGGCACATTACCACCGAGCAGGGTGAGGGGGTGAGGGGACAGGCACGTTACCACCGGGCCGGGTGAGGGGGTGAGGGGACAGGCACGTTACCAACGGGCCGGGTGAGGGGGTGAGGGGGGGACGGGCACGTTATCACCGGGCCGGGTGAGGGGTGAGGGGGGACAGGCACGTTACCGCCGGGCCGGATGAGGGGTGAGGGGGGACAGGCACGTTACCGCCGGGCCGGGTGAGGGGTGAGGGGTGAGGGGGGACAGGCACATTACCAGCAGGCTGGGTGAGGGGTGAGGGGGGGAACGGGCACATTACCACTGGGCCGGGTGAGGGGGTGAGGGGAGGGACGGGCACATTACCACCGGGCCGGGTGAGGGGGGATGGGCACGTTACCACCGGGCCGGGTGAGGGGACGGGCACGTTACCACCGGCCCAGGTGATGGGACGGGCACGTTATCACCGGCCCAGGTGAGGGGGTGGGGTGGTCGGTGGGGGATGTTTGATGACAGTCAGTGGGGAGTGTTTGGGGACGGTCAGTGGGGGTGTTTGGGGATGGTCATTGGGAGTGTTTGGGGACGGTCAGTGGGAGCGCTTGGGGACGGTCAGTGGGGAGTGTTTGGGGACGGTCAGTGGGGGTGTTTGGGGACGGTCAGTGGGGGTGTTTGGGGACGGTCAGTGGGAGTGTTTGGGGATGGTCAGTTGGGGTGTTTGGGGATGGTCAGTTGGGGTGTTTGGGGACGGTCATTGGGGTTGTTTGGTGATGGTCAGTGGGGAGTGTTTGGGGACGGTCAGTGGGGGTATTTGGGGACGGTCATTGGGGAGGGGGTGTTTGGTGATGCTCAGTGGGGAGGGGTGTGCTCTGGAGGGGAGGAGGCTCAGATGAACCTGGAGTTGAGGGTGAGGATCTCCTCCTCCTTCTGACGCTCGAGTCGGCTGAGCAGCTGTCGCTGTCGTCGCAGTTCCTGCTGCAGTTCCTCTTGCGCCCGGCTCTCCTGTTCCCGCAGCTGCTCCTCCATTGCATGTACCCTGTATGGGTGAGGGCAGGGTCAGACACAGACACAGACACACAGACTGACTGACCCTTACCCCACACACACAGATACACACCCTGTATCGGTGAGGGCAGGGTCAGACACAGAGAGACAGACTGACGCTTACCCCACACACACTGACCCTTACCCCCCACACACAGACAGACTGACCCTTGCCCCACACACACACACACACAGATACAACACACAGACACATACACTCACACACAGACACAACACAGACACACACTCACACACACACAGACACAACACGGACACACACTCAGACATGCACACACATACACACACAGACACACACTCTCACACTGACACACACTCACAGATACACACACTCACAACACACAGACACACACACACAGATGCACACACATACTCACACACTCACACTGACACACACATACAGACACACACACTCACACACAACACACACACAGACACAGTCACACACTCACACTCACACACAGACACAGTCACACACGGATGGACACAAACACACTCTCAAATACATTCGCACCCTGCAGGGGGCGGTCAGATATGTAGTCTGACCTTCACACCCCAAATTCCACACAACCCCTGACTCTTCGTCATACTCTGCACCACACACACAAAACTTCACACCACACCCTATGGGGGTGTTGGGTCAGACAATGCGGCCCGATCACACACCACACCCACCTGTACCCCAAACCCCACCACTCTGCCCCCTCCCCACCCTGCAGAGACTGGAGTTCGGACCATCCCTACTGCTCTCATCCACCGCACACCCCTCATACCCATTCCCACCCTGTGAGGGCCAACATGAGACTCAAGGCTTGTCTGCACCCACTGATCTAGCCCCACCCATCACCCTGTAGCAACGTGATCACCCAAGCCGATTATGATGCCCTCCGAAGAGATCGTCCGTTGGCCGGAGAGGCTACAGTGTGGACAAGAGTGAGTGGTGGCTGCGGTTAGCAGCTGAAGTGTCCAGTTGCTCAGTGTCTCCATTCACCGCTGCCACTCATTCTCAGCGGTCAGCAGGGGGCGCTCTCGTGTAGCGCAGCTCCCTCTTGAACAGATTTTCTCCAGGTCCATCTAGCGAGTGCAATATCTTCCCAGTTTTTACATGTAAGCTTGAGTTTCTTCAGGATCATTTTGATGTTCAAAGTAAATTCATTATCAAAGTACATGTATGTTACTATATACAACACTGAGATTCATTTTCTTGCGGCCAAGACAGAAAGGAATACAATAGAATCAGTGAAATGCCACTCTCAAGACAGACAAACAACCAATGTGTAAAAGACAATGAATTATGCATGTATTAAAAACACAAACTGATAATAATAAATAAGCAATAAATATTGAGAACATGACATAGAGCATAGAATAGTACAGAACATTACAGGCCCTTTGGCCCACAATGTTGTGCCGACCCTCAAACCCTGCCTCCCATATAACCCCCCCACTTTAAATTCCTCCATATACCTGTCTAGTAGTCTCTTAAACTTCACTGGTGTATCTGCCTCCACCACTGACTCAGGCAGTGCATTCCACGCACCAACCACTCTCTGAGTAAAAAACCTTCCTCTAATATCCCCCTTGAACTTCCCACCCCTTACCTTAAAGCCATGTCCTCTTGTATTGAGCAGTGGTGCTCTGGGGAAGAGGCGCTGGCTGTCCACTCTATCTATTCCTCTTAATATCTTGTATACCTCTATCAGGTCTCCCCTCATCCTCCTTCTCTCCAGAGAGTAAAGCCCTAACTCCCTTAATCTCTGGTCATAATCCATACTCTCTAAACCAGGCAGCATCCTGGTAAATCTCCTCTGTACCCTTTCCAATGCTTCCACATCCTTCCTATAGTGAGGCGACCAGAACTGGACACAATACTCCAAGTGTGGCCTAACCAGTTTTATAGAGCTGCATCATTACCTCACAACTCTTAAACTCTGTCCCTCAACTTATGAAAGCTAACACCCCATAAACTTTCTTAACTACCCTATCTACCTGTGAGGCAACTTTCAGGGATCTGTGGACATGTACCCCCAGATCCCTCTGCCCCTCCACACTACCAAGTATCCTGCCATTTACTTTGTACTCTGCCTTGGAGTTTGTCCTTCCAAAGTGTACCACCTCACGCTTCTCCGGATTGAACTCCATCCATCACTTCTCAGCCCACTTCTTCATCCGGTCAATGTCTCTTTGCAATCTGTGACAATCCTCTACACTATTCACAGCACCACCAACTTTTGTGTCGTCTTCAAACTTGCCAACCCACCCTTCTACTCCACATCCAGGTCGTTAATAAAAATCATGAAAAGTAGAGGTCCTTGTGGGACACCACTAGTCACAACCCTCCAATCCGAATGTACTCCCTCCACCACGACCATCTGCCTTCTGCAGGCAAGCCAATTCTGAATCCACCTGGCCAAACCTCCCTGGATCCCATGCCTTCTGACTTTCTGAATAAGCCTACCGTGTGGAACATTGTCAAATGCCTTACTAAAATCCATATAGATCACATCCACTGCACTACCCTCATCCATATGCCTGGTCACCTCCTCAAAGAACTCTATCAGGCTTGTTAGACATGATCTGCCCTTCACAAAGCCATGTTGACTGTCCCTGATCAGACCATGATTCTCTGAATGCCCATAGATCCTATCTCTAAGAATCTTTTCCAACAGCTTTCCAACCACAGACGTAAGGCTTGTTAGAGTGAGTTTTTCTGGATAGATGATTTGTTTACACAAATGAATTTGGCCACCAGACTTCTTTTTGACCTTTTGACAAAGTACTGTGGACTGAGTCCACAACAATGCGCTTCCTAAAACGGTGTGAATACCAGATGCTTCTGGCGCCGTAGTTTGACCTGATGCTGTAGTTTCGAAGACAGTATTATCTATACATTATAAATATTAATTGTCTTCTATGTTAGCATGGGAAATACCAAATAAATGTATTGTGGATTTAATTGCATTCCTAAAGGCTGTAGATACCAACCCAGACATGTTGGCGTCAAAAGGAAAGGATGGAGTTAGGTGATGTGATATTTCGTATGTAACTTCAATAGGGAGCATTGTCTATGCATTGTCTATAACTTTTTAAGTAGTGATTGCCTTTGTGTTTAGTATATAAATATCGATCCCACACTGGGCTAGCAGACCCTTCTACCGAAAGCGTCTCCGTCAGTATGATGCCTGCTGTACCTTCTTGTGTCGAATAAAGAAGCTGCTTTGTATCTACCAGTGACTCTGTCTCTCTGGTGATTTCATCCATGTTACAACAAGGCTCACTGGTCTATAATTACCCAGACTATCCCTACTAACTTTTTTGAACAAGGGGACAACACTCGCCTCCCTCCAATCCTCCGGTACCATTCCCGTGGACAACGAGGACATAAGGATCCCAGCCAGAGGCTCAGCAATCTCTTCCTTCGCCTCGTGGAGCAGCCTGGGGAATATTCCGTCAGGCCCCGGGGATTTATCCATCCTAATGTTTTTTAACAACTCCAACACCTCCTCTCCCTTAATATCAACATGCTCCAGAACATCAACCTCACTCATATTGTCCTCACCATCATCAAGTTCCCTCTCATTGGTGAATACCGAAGAGAAGTATTCATTGAGGACCTCACTCACTTCCACAGCCTCCAGGCACATCTTCCCACCTTTATCTCTAATTGGTCCTACCTTCACTCCTGTCATCCTTTTGTTTTTCACATAATTGAAGAATGCCTTGGGGTTTTCCTTTACCCTACTTGCCAAGGCCTTCTCATGCCCCCTTCTTGCTCATCTCAGCCCCTTCTTAAGCTCCTTTCTTGTTACCCTATATTCTTCAATAGACCCATCTGATCCTTGCTTCCTAACCCTCATGTATGTTGCCTTCTTCCGCCTGACTAGAGTCCTTGAAAGTGTGTCCATTGGTTGTAGGAACATTTCAGCGATGGAGTTAGTGAAGTTGAGCGAAGTTATCCCCCTTTGCTTCAGGAGCCTGATGGTTGAGGGTAATAACTGTTCCTGAACACAGTGCTGTGAGTCCTGAGGCTCCTGTTGCTTCTTTCTGATGGCAGCAGCGAGAAGAGAGTTTGGCCTGATGGTGGGGGGTTTCCTGCCGTGTAGATGTGCTCAGCGGTGGGGAGTACTTTATCTGCGATCGAGTGGGCTCTCACCACTACGTTTTGTAGGATTTTCCATTCAAGGGTATAGGTCAGACAACCCGAATAGGCGGACCGCGAGCCAGGTCCGGACCGCGCCGACCCATTGGCACTTACGTGATCGTGATCGCACCTGTCATAACGTGTAAATGAAACGCGTGCTGCTCTAATTGATTTAAACCTCATCCCACACCGTACACCTGACCTACGCCCCCGTAGAGCGTCTAAATCAACTTAATCTGCAATTACAAGGCAACAACCACACTGTTGCGGACATGTATGAGGCGATTGAAGCTTTCCGGTCAAAGCTGATCCTTTTGGGTAGAGACATTCACGGGACAAACATCCCACCCTGCAAAACCTCATTTCAGGGAGGTAGCACCATCAATTTCCAGGAGAGGTGGGATGTCTGCAATAGAGTAGCTCCTTAGCAACTAGCCAGCTGGTTTAAATAACATTAGCTATGCTAATGAACGAATGACACCTGTTAAACTCACCTCAACATGTCTTTTACAGTCTTAACCCACCATGGGCAATAGAAAAGTCACTGTTGCAAACAGTGCAGCGAGCAACACTGTCATTATTTTGACCCCTATTAGGCAGGGGTACATTTTAGTGTAGTCTGGGGTGACGTACATTTCATATTTTCTTTTTTGGAACACTCTCCCATGGCGCGCGCTCTCTCGCTTGTTCTCTCTCTCTCTCTCTCTCTCTCCCTCTCTCTCTCTCTCTCTCCCTCTGTCTCTTGCTCTCGCGCTCGCTCTCAAAAAATTCTGTCTGTCTGTATCTTGTTTTACCGCGGTTGGCATCCAGCTTAATGGTGCATTACCGCCACCCTCTGCTCCAGAATGTGCACTAGACATACATTCTAAATCCCTTCACCCAATCTCTCTCTCTCTCTCTCTCACACACACACACACACACACACACAAACCTACACTTCACCCTCCCATCTTTGACCATCCTAGTATCCTATTCCTGTTTATTCATCATATTCTATAAAAAACCCCTGTACCCCCTCTCAAAAAATTGATTTCCAGGATATTGTATATATGCGGGCATCAGGGAGCCGTTATCAATATGCGGGAGACTCCCAGAACTTCCGGGAGAGGTGGGATGTCTGCGTCTGCGGGAGCGTTGCGAGAAGAACGAAATGCGGGAGGATCCAGTGATGAAGGACTTCGTGACGAGCCTGGCAGAAAAATTCAGGAAACGATTTGAAAGCTCCCCTAAACTCTCAGGTGACATCCTCCTCTTCCTGAGACAGCCGTTCTCCGTTTTGGCTGACGGCCAGTGGGCTACAGAGGCCAAAAGGCTGGTGCCTTTCATAGATGAGGCAACTCTTCAGCTGGAGGTCTTGGAAATGGGAACATCTGATTTGCTCAAAGCACAACACAAGGACGTTGGGGTGAGTGACTTTTGGCTCAACGTGGTTCCCCGAGCTCAATTCAAAAACACGAGAGCTATTGCAATGCTCCTACTCACACTGTTCCCCTCCACGTACAAATGTGAGTCATCGTTTTCTTCAATGAACTTTATCAAGAACCAGGACAGAAACAGACTCTCCAATGCACATCTTGGCCAGTGCTTCAGGATTGCCACAGCAGAATACAGGCCTAACATCGGAAGGATTGTCTCATCCCGTCACTGTCACTTCTCTCACTGATTGGTGAGTGAATCAATTTACTTTTGTCCATTTGTCAATCTTATTGTGGTATAATAATATTACAACAACAATAATCCTGGTAATTTCATTTATAACTGCACTTCATACTTCAAATGCTACATAGCTTAATTAAAAAGAACAAATAGATTAAGTGAGAGAACAGAAACAGTGGAAAAGGCAGTACTACTAAATCTGTGTGGAAGAGAAGTGGTGAAGACTACCATGTTTACAGTGTGTGTGCGTGTGTGTGTGTGCGTGTGTCTGTGTGCATGTGTATGTGCGTGTGTGTCTGTGTGCGTGTGCATGTATTTTAAGTCCCAGATGAGTTCTAAATGTGACAGCTGACAGTTGAGATAGCTAGAGTCATAATTAAATGGTTGGTTGGTTTTGGACTTACTTTGTTTCAAGAGTGCACTTTTCTTCTTGTGTGACCCACAACACAGACTTTGAGAATCCCAGGCCTAAATTATTACTACTACTACTAATAACAATAATAATAATAGTAGTTATGGTAATAGCAGCAACAACAACATCTGCCCATAACGCAACTTACTGGCGCAATGAAAAAAACCCTGGACGTTTTGGCCCTTGGCTTGGCATACTTGACATAATTTGGCCCCTGTGGAAAGCTAATTGGGAAACCCTGATATAGGTGTTCCCATGCCAGGCTGTGATGCAGCCCGTCAATATACTCTCCAACATGTATCTAAAGTAGCAGTTGGTCAAAGTTTTAGATTTCATATTGAATCTTTACAAACTTCAAAGGAAGTAGAGGTGCTATGTGCTTTTAAAAATATTATTATTTATTTGAGAAAGGGATGAAATGTAATTGTAGAAAATCCGGGGGAAATGGCACAGACAAGGAGTTCAGTCCAGGGGCTCATCAGCCATGATTACGTTGAATGGTGGGAAAGGTTCAAAGGGCCGAGTGGTTCTGGTTCCAGGATCTGATGTGTTCCATGGGTTGGGTTGTAGCTGCTACACACAAACACCTCACACTGTTCAGTTTAACAACAGGATCAACAGCACGGTATCATTTCCTGCGATATCACCTGAGCTATGGTTCAGTATCTGTGGCTGTTGGGTTCATGTAAATTCATGCAACCAGTCAATATACTCTCCATTATGCATCTGTAGAAGTTATTACCTGTGCCCACCGGAGGCTCGCTGACCTCCCTTCAACAGGGAGTGAAGGATCTGTTTGGGGAGATGCGAGTTAGGCATCTGGAAGACATGGCCTATCCATCAGAGATGGTGTTGCTTTATCATGGTGGAGTTGCTGTCCATGTTGGCCTCCTCCTGTACGCTGATATCAGTGCATCTCTCTGTCCAGGTGATCCTCAAAGTCTTTCAGAAGGCTCTTTGGTGGTATCATTCCAGGGCTTTCAGTTGTCCACTGTAGGTGGTCCATGATTCAGCTCCAACACTCACCACTGCACACACACACTCTCTCTAGGACCCTCACCCCTTCCTCCAGTTCCAGCAATTCCAACGGGACCCCTTGACCCTTTGGTTCCCTCGACCCTCATTTAGGACATTACCTGTGGACCAGGTGAACATTCTCCTGTTTCAGTTTACTCTTCTGGTCGCCCTTAATGATTCGTTCATTCTCCAGCTCCGAAACCTTCCTCTCCAGGTAACACACCTGACAAAGAAAACCCAGTTCAGTGTATTGTCCCATTACACGCTCCTGGAGTCAGACACAGAGTGAAGCTCTCTCCACACCATCCCATCACACACTCCCTGAGTCAGACAACAGAGTGAAGCTCCCTCTACACTGTCCCATCACACACTCCCAGGGCCAGACACAGAGTGAAACTCCCTCCACACCGTCCCATCACACACTCCTGGGGTCAGACACAGAATGAAACTACCTCCACACTGTCCCATCACACACTCCCAGGGTCAGACACAGAGTGAAACTCCCTCTACATTGTCACATCACACACTCCCAGGGCCAGACACAGAGTGAAGCTCCCTCCACACTGTCCAATCACACACTCCGAGGGTCAGACACAGAGTGAAGCTCCTTCCATACCATACCATCACACACTCCTGGCGTCAGACAGAGAATGAAACTCCCTCCACGCCGTCCCATCACACACTCCTAGGCTCAGACAGAGTGAAGCTCCCTCCACACTCTCCCATCACACACTGCCAGGGTCAGACACACAGAGAATCTCCCTCCACATCATCCCATCACACACTCCCAGGGTCAGACATAGAGGGAAACTCCCTCTACACCATCCCATCACACACTGCCAGGGTCAGACACAGAGTGAATCTCCCTCCACATTGTCCCATCACACACTCCCAGGGTCAGACACAGAGTGAAGCTCCCTCCACATTGTCCAATCACACACCCCAAGGGACAGACGCAGAGTGAAGCTCCTTCCACACCGTCCCATCACACACTCCCGGGGTCAGATAGAGTGAAACTCTATCATCATCGTCCCATCACACACTCCCAGGGTCAGACAGAGTGCAGCTCCTTCCACACTGTCCCATCACACACTCCCAGGGTCAGACAAAAAGAGAATCTCCCTCCACACCGTCCCATCACACACACCCGGGGTCAGACACAGAGAGAAACTCCCTCTGCAGCGTCCCATCACACACTCCCAGGTCAGACACAGAGTGAAGCTCCCTCCACACTGTCCCTTCACACACTCCCGGAGTCAGACACAGAGTGAAGCTCTCTCCACACCGTCCCATCACACACTCCCAGGGTCAGCCACAGAGTGAAGCCTCTTCCACACCTCCCTCTAAACCGTCCCATCACACACTCCCAGGGTCAGGCACAGAGTGAAACTCCCTCTACACTGTCCCATCACACACTCCCAGGATCAGACAGAGTGAAGCTCCCTCCACACCGTCCCAACACATACACCGGGGGTCAGACACAGAGTGAAGCTCTCTCCACACCATCCGATCACACACTCCCTGTGTCAGACACAGAGTGAAGCTCACTCTACACCTTCCCATCACACACACCCAGGGTCAGACACAGATAGAATCTCCCTCCACACTGTCCAGTCACACACTCCCGGAGTCAGACACAGAGAGAAACTCCCTCTACACCTTCCCATCAAACACTCCATCGGTCAGACACAGAGTGAAGCTCCCTCCACACTGTCCCATCACACACTCCCGGGGTCAGACACAGAGAGAAACTCCCTCTACACCTTCCCATCAAACACTCCATCGGTCAGACACAGAGTGAAGCTCCCTCCACAGTGTCCCATCACACACTCCCGGGGTCAGACACAGAGAGGAGCTGTGCTGACTGAGCTGGGAGAAATCGAGGCAAAACTACTGGATAAAGTTCGTGGAATACTTTGGAGGTGGCTCTAAAAGTCTCTTGGACAACTGAGTGAGTGACGGCGCTGGTGTGGAAGCTCGGTGTGCAGTTTTACTGCCGGTTTGGGCTAGGTTTGTTGGCGGCTACTAACTGCGTAGCTCCCAGCTGCGGCCGCTGGCAACTCGCCGGGAAGCCAGTTCGCTCCAAAACCGGAGGCAAACGCCGTCATTCCCCCCCATTGACATCGGGGCAACGTTCCTCCTCCATTGTTTTCCTGATTTCCGTCCTGTGTCGGTGCCGGAGCATCTGGAAGGACGTTTCGGCCTCTCCCGGCCTGGGTCTCTGCAAGTCCGACGGAGCCTTTCCTGACGCCGAGCCAGCGAGGAACTGTCGACTGCAAACTTTCCCGGCCAGTTATTCGACTCGTTCCAGGACTTCTAACCGGCACCACTATAGGATTCTCGGACTGGAAAGAGCGCCAGCATGCCAGACCGGTCTCCAGGGAGTCGCGGGCCTTTGGGGAGTTACGCAAGGGCGGCTGCCTCCCCGGCCACGGACAACGCCCTGTTTCGGTCGGTGAAGGTGGAACGTGGGGTGCAATGTATTTTGCGCCCTGGAATGGCACTAGAAAAGTGTACGGAGGCAATGGAGGACCTTGTGGGGAAAGGTGGTATTCTGGCCACCGAGAAGGAGTTCGGAAATGCGGTGTTCTATCTGGCGAATGAAGAGCTAGTGCACCAGGCCCTAAGCAGGGGAGTCACGGTAGACATCTTTTTACCTATGGAGCTGGTGACGGCCCCCACGCAACGTATCGTGTTTGGGCATGTTAAGCCTTTCATTCCAAATGAGGACTTGCTTCCCCCAGTGGCCCGTTTAGGGCAAGTAAGGTCGGAGATCACTGCCATCCGACATAAATTTAAGAGACGCACCCTCCGCTCCGTAATCTCTTTCCGGCGTCAGGTATTCATGCAGCTGGAAAGGGAGGACGATGTTGAGGGCCGGTTTACTGTCCGGCACGAGGGAGTAGATTATCAGGTGTACTGGAGCTCCGAGCGCCCACGGTGCCATGCGTGCAGGGAGGTGGGGCACTTTCGGAGGGACTGTCCTGCCGCCCGGAACCCGAGGGAGCCCACTTCGGGCACCAGTGCCCCAGCTACCTCTGGCCCTGATCCTACTACTGCGCTTGCGTCTGCGCCTGCATCTGACCCTGCCCCCACCCGTGATCCTGCCCCAGCCCCTCACCCTGCCCCTACCGCTACCCCTGTCCCTACTCCTACGGTTGGGTCGGTCCCTGCTCCTCTCCCTGTGGTTCAGGTGGGGGACGGGGTGGAGTCTGTGCGGAGTAAGAAGGCAAAGGGGAAATCCAAACACAGTAAGAAGCGGGCCTTTGAGGCCGCAGAGCTCACGCCCATTTCGCCTGAAGTGGAGCGTGGGGCTCGGGGAGGTGCGCAAGCAGACGGGGCGATGGAAACAGAAAGCGCCGCCCCATCGGTGAAGCCTGCACCTGTGTGCTCCTCCGGCGTGAAGAGGAGAAGGGAACGTTCCCGCAAGAGGGCAGGGGATGTAGATGCGGGGGAGTCCCAGGAAGGGGTGGGAATCCGGGTAGGGGTTGGTTCTAAACCTGAGTCCCCAGATGTAGCCACCAGTCCTGGGGTAGATGGTGTGGTTGTGCAAAAAGCTTGTGATAGCCCTGATTGCACAAATGAGGCAACCTGGAGCCTCCACCCAGGACCTACAAGTCAGCGCCTCTCTGGAGGCCAGTGTACCGAATAGTGTAAGAGGAGACGAGACAAAGCTCTCTCATTCTCAGCACCAGGCGGCTTGTGAATCCCTTGGACCAAAGGTGCCGGGTTTCCCTCTATACCTGCCCCCTGGGGAGGACGATATTCTATGCACGTCGACCCCAGCAATAAATGACTTGCAGGGAGTCCCTGGGGATTGTCCCTCCACTGTCGCAAATGTGGATGAGGCTGATGCGACGGTGGAGCGGGCAGGTAAGAGCGAGGTGTATGGGTCACAAGCGCAGCCATCTATTGGAACATGCGGGGAGGCCGATGGGGATTCTGTCTGCAGTGACGGGTTGGAGGGGGACTCTTTCGATAGTGAAACAATGGACATCCTCACCCCTTCTGAGAAGTCCCCATTGATACCTGTAGAGGAAATTAAGCATTTTATTCTCACCTCTGAGGGTGCCAAGCACCGGCCTCAACTAGCCTCGCTTCGCTGGCCCAGCATGCCGAGGCTGGTGAGGTCCCTGCGAGTCATCCTCGGACGAAAGGGTAAGGGAAAGAGGAATGCGGTGGCGAGGAACGACAGACGGCAACTAAAATCTTTGCTAGATTACCTAGTAAGGGACATCAGAGGGAGAAGCAGCCTCGCTCCTACGGGGGATGGTGGGTCACAGGGTGTCGCTGGTACCGCTCGAGCCCGGAAGGCAAAAAGTATCCTTGCTTTCTTTCCGGACAGTGTGGTGGAGGGCGCCTCCGCTCTCACCGAAATGGGCACAGCTGCTGAGGCCTAGTGTGCTCCCGCCATGAAGCTTACCATAGCTAGTCTCAATGTAAACGGCAGCAGGGGTCCTCTTCGCAGGCATAACAATCTCTCAGTCTTCAGGGATGGGCGGTATACGGTGAGTTTCCTGCAGGAAACCCATACCATCCCTGGGGACGAGTCTGCTTGGCTCCTGGAGTGGCGGGGCAGGGTCTTCATGAGCCACCTCAGCTCCATTTCTAGCGGGGTGGCGATCCTGTTGGCCCCGACCTTCCAGCCAGTAATTGAAAGAGTCCAAGACGTTGTGCCCGGCCGTCTGCTCCACCTGGTTGTGCGCCTGGATGGCGTACCATTGCATTTTATCAATGTGTATGCTCCCATGCGCGGTGTGATGCAGACGCGCCTATTCTGCCAGCTGTCCACCCTGCTGAGCTCCATCGATCCTGGGGATTGCGTCATCCTCGGGGGAGACTTCAATTGCACCCTCGAGGCGGAGGACCGCTCGGGCCTCCAACGCGACCCAGCATCAGCAAGAAAGTTAAAGGAGCTAGTCGGCTCCTTTGACTTGGTGGACAGCTGGCGGAATCTTCACCCCAACTCTAGCGCCTTCTCGAGAAGGTCTAGAGAGGGGGGTTCCAGGATAGACCACCTGTACATCTCTCGGGCCTAATTCTCCCGCGTGTCGGCATCCTCCATGCGGCCAGTGTCGTGCTCGGATCATCACCTTGTGTAGATGGAATTTATTCCACTACACCCTCGGGTGGGATCCGGGTATTGGCATTTTAACAACCGGCTGCTGGAGGACAGCCGATTCCGGGATTCGTTCCGAGCGTTCTGGGTCTCCTGGAAGGAGAGGCGGAGAGAGTTCTGCTCCCTATGGCTATGGTGGGATGTGGGCAAAGCCCACATCCAGTGTTTATGTCGGGAGTACACTAGGGGGTCGACAAAGAGGCGGAGCTCTGAGGCTGAGCGGCTTGAGAGAGCGTTGCTTGACCTGGAGTCCCGCCTCGGTCCGACCGCTGGAGACCAGCAGCTGTGGCAGGAATACCAGGAGAAGAAGGACGCACTTAGGAAACTGCAGCTTCAGCAGTCCCGAGGTGCGTACGTGAGGTCACGGATCCAAATGCTGCAGGATTTGGACCGTGGCTCACCCTTCTTCTACTCGTTGGAGAGGTGGCGGGGAGTTCAAAAGCAGCTAGTGGAGCTGCTGGCTGCCGATGGCTCCTCCATCATGGACCCTGATGGAATTAACAACGAAGTTCGTTCATTCTATCGGTCCTTATTCTCGCCTGATCCGTCAAATGCGGAGGCGTGTAATGAGGTCTGGAAGGATTTGCCTAAGGTCAGCCCAGAGGACGAAGTGCGTCTGGACGCCCCCCTGACTCGGGAGGAGCTGTCCACTGCCTTTCGGCAACTCCGGAGGGGCAAGTCCCCTGGTTTGGATGGACTGAGTGTTGAGTTTTATCAGGCTTTTTGGGATGTCCTGGGGGATGATTACAGCCTTGTCCTAGGGGAGAGCCTAGCCACCGGAGAAATGCCCCTCTCATGGCGAAGAGCTGTTGTGGTCCTACTGCCCAAGAAGGGAGACCTCCGCCTGCTAAAGAACTGGCGGCCAGTCTCCCTCTTGTGCGCGGACTACAAGATCTTCGCCCGGGCAATGGCCAACCGTCTGGGTTCGGTAATTGGACAGGTGGTCCATCCTGACCAATCTTATACAGTCCCGGGCCGCTCCATCCAGGACAATGTCCACCTAGTACGGGACCTGATCCACCTACTCCAGGAGACTGGGACCCCGGCAGCGTTTCTTTCTCTTGACCAGGAGAAGGCGTTTGACCGGGTGGACCACAGTTTCCTGGTGGGCACCCTGCAGGCTTTTGGGCTCGGACCACACTTTGTGGCCCGAGTTCGGCTCCTGTACTCTGCCGCAGAGTGCCTAGTTAAGATTAACGGATCATTGACAGGACCTATCCACTTCCGAAGAGGAGTGCGTCAAGGGTGCCACATGTCCGGTCAACTGTATGCAATCTGTGTCGAGCCATTCCTCGGCCTTCTTCGGAGAAGGCTGACAGGTCTGGTTCTGCGCGAACCGGACATGGAGGTCGTCCTCTCAGCCTACGCCGATGATGTACTCCTCATGATGACAGACCCCTGTGACCTGCGGAGGATGCACGAGTGCCAAGGTGTTTTCTCGGCGGCATCCTCCGCCAGGATCAACTGGGCAAAATGTTCCGGACTCTTAGTAGGCCAGTGGCAGGTGGACTCCCTGCCAGAGGAGATGAGAGCTTTTGAGTGGAGCACCAGACGCCTTCTCTATCTGGGAGTCTACCTGAGTCCTCTGGGGAGACCTGGCTGGCGAACTGGCAGGACCTGGAGACAAAAGTCATGGGCCGGCTAGGGCGCTGGTCGGGCCTTCTCAGGGTGCTTTCCTATCGAAAAAGGGTGGTGGTCATAAACCAGCTGGTGGCCTCCATGTTGTGGTACCGGATGGTCACCTTGGCCCCCCCCTGCCCCTTTTGTCGCGAGAATGCAGAGGAAGCTAGTGGACTTCTTCTGGGGAAACAGGAAGCACTGGGTCTCTGCAGTGGTTCTGAGTCTCCCAGAAGGAGAGGGCGGACAGTCGCTGGTGTGTGTACGCACACGACTGGCGGCTCTCCGCCTCAGGACTCTGCAGAGATTCCTGTACGCCGAGCACCCTCCCAGGTGGCACGTGTTGGCGACTTTCTTCCTCCGGAGGGGCTGCTGTCTTGCCGAAGATATGCAGCTACCACCGGCGGGCGTCAGCCGTGCTGCTTTGCAGAGGCTGCCCGGCTTCTATCAGGACCTACTGAGCGTCTGGAACATGGTTGCCTCAGGCCGGGAATCCCCTCCTCTGGCAGAGGGCGGGGTCCTGGCAGACCCTTGCCCTGTCTCAACGGATGTCAGTGCGGCTCAGGTGTGTGGAACGACTCGGGCTGAGCTGCTCGTCGGGCCCAGGCCCCGCAGCCTTACCCGAGAGACGAATCCACACAACTGGAGCCGTCTTTCATCGACACCCACAATCCCATTCAGGGATGCAGGCAGGAGGTACCTTTATGGGCTGCTGCTCCACACCCTCCACTTCCTAGCATTTGTCCACCGTCCCGACATGCCATGGCGGTCGGTCTTTCCACCTGAAGGTGAGGGGGGTCCCCAATGGAAGTCCCTTTACAAGGGAGTCCTTCCCATGCACCTTGGGGATCTCGGCTGGAGGGTGCTGCATAAAGCGGTGCCCTGCAATAAGTTCTTTAGTTTGTACACGGATTTCCCAGCCGCGTGTCACTTCTGCGGGCTGGAGGAGACCGTGTACCATATGTACGTGGAGTGTCTGAGGCTGCAGTCCCTTTTCGCGAATTTGCGTGGGCTGCTTCTCGCCTTCTGGTTGCATTTCAGTCCCACCCTATTCATATATGGTCATCCAGTAAGGAGGGGGGCACAGAGGGATGAGGATGTCCTTGTCAACTTGCTCCTGGGGCTGGCGAAAATTGCCATCCGTGGCTCCTGGAAAAGGGTGGCAGGAGGTTCTCCCCGGGCGGACTGCCTGGCTATGTTTAGGGGTATGTTCGTGCCCGGGTGAATATTGAAAAGGAATACGCACAGTCCACGGCGACCGTAGAGATGTTCCGGGACCGTTGGGCTCGGCGGGGTGTAAATGCCATCATTGATGAGGATGGCAATATATTGGTTTAACATGTATTGTCTGTTTGTAGTGTAGTAAATGTGTTAGTCACTGGTTTTGTAAATATTGTATAGCCCCGACATTTGTAATAAACAATTTTGTATAAAAAAAAGGGGTCAGACACACAGTGCAGCTCTCTCCACACCATCCCATCACACACTCCCAGGGTTAGACACAGAGTGAACCTCCCTCCACACTGTCCCTTCACACACTCCCGGGGTCAGATAGAGTGAAACTCCATCCACATCATCCCATCACACACTGCCAGGGGTCAGACACAGAGTTAAGCTCCCGCTACACTGTCCCATCACACTCCCGGGGTCAGACACAGATAGAATCTCCCTCCAGACCGTCCCATCACACACTCCCTGGGTCAGACACAGAGTGAATTTCCCTCCACACTGTCTAGTCACACACTCCAAGGGTCAGACAGAGTGAAGCTCCTTCCAAACCATCCCATCACACACTCCCGGAGTCAGATAGAGTGAAACTCCATCCACATCATCCCATCACACACTCCCAGGGACAGACACAGAGAGAATCTCCCTCCACATGGTCCCATCACACACTCCCAGGGTCAGACACAGAATGAATCTCCCTCCACATTCTCCATTCACACACGCCCGGGGTCAGACACAGAAATAATCTCCCTCCACACCGTCCCATCACACACACTCGGAGTCAGACATAGAGTGAAGCTCCTTCCACACCGTCCCATCAATCTGTGTCTGACCCTGGGAGTGTGTATTGCGACAGTGCGGAAGGAGCTTCACTCTGTGTCTGACCACGGGAGGGTGTGAAGGGACAGTGTGGAGGAGCTTCACTCTGTGTCTGACCCTGGGAGTGCGTGAAGTTCCCTCCACACTGTCCCTTCACACACTCCCGGGGTCAGACACAGAGTGAAGCTCCCGCTACACTGTCCCATCACACTCCCGGGGTCAGACACAGAGTGAATCTCCCTCCAAACCGTCTCATCACACACTCCCAGGGTCAGACAGAGTGAAGCTCCTTCCACACCATCCCATCACACACTGCAGGGGTCAGACACAGAATGAAACTCCCTCCACACTGTCCCATCACACAGTCCCAGGGTCAGATACAGAGTGAATCTCCGTCCACACTCTCCCTTCACACACTCCCAGAGTCAGACACAGAGTGAAGCTCTCTCCACACCGTCCCATCACACACTCCCGGGGTCAGACACAGAGTGAAGCTCACTCCACACCGTCCCATCACACACACCCGGGGTCAGGCACAGATAGAATCTCCCTCCAAACCGTCTCATCACACACTCCCAGGGTCAGACAGAGTGAAGCTCCTTCCACACCATCCCATCACACACTGCAGGGGTCAGACACAGAATGAAACTCCCTCCACACTGTCCCATCACACAGTCCCAGGGTCAGATACAGAGTGAATCTCCCTCCACACTCCCAGAGTCAGACACAGAGTGAAGCTCTCTCCACACCGTCCCATCACACACAACCGGAGTCAGACACAGAGTGAAGCTCCTTCCACACCGTCCCATCACCCTGTATCTGACCTTGGGAGTGTGTATTGGGACAGTGTGGAAGGAGCTTCACTCTGTGTCTGACCGCGGGAGGGTGTGAAGGGACAGTGTGGAGGAGCTTCACTGTGTGTCTGACCCTGGGAGTGTGTGAAGTTCCCTCAACACTGTCCCTTCACACTCCCGGGTTCAGACACAGAGTGAAGCTGTCTCCACACCATCCCATCACACACACCCTGGGTCAGACACAGATAGAATCTCCCTCCAAACCGTCCCATCACACACTCCCTGGGTCAGACACAGAGTGAAGCTCCCTCCACACTGTCCCATCACACACTCCCTGGGTCAGACACAGAGTGAAGCTCCCTCCACACTGTCCCATCACACACTCCCGGGGTCAGACACAGAGTGAAGCTCTCTCCACACCATCCCATCACACACTCCCTGGGTCAGACACAGAGTGAAGCTCCCTCCACACTGTCCCATCACACACTCCCTGGGTCAGACACAGAGTGAAGCTCCCTCCACACTGTCCCATCACACACTCCCGGGGTCAGACACAGAGTGAAGCTCCTTCCACACCATCCCATCACACACTCCCGGGGACAGATAGAGTGAAACTCCATTCACATCATCCCATCACACACTCCCAGTGTCAGACACAGAGTGAATCTCCCTCCACACTCTCCCTTCACACACTCCCGGGGTCAGACACAGGGTGAAGCTCTCTCCACACCATCCCATCACACACTCCTGGGGTCAGACACAGACTGAATCTCCCTCTACACCGTCCCATGACACACTGCCAGGGTTAGACACAGAGTGA
This sequence comes from Mobula birostris, assembly GCF_030028105.1. Taxonomy (NCBI): domain Eukaryota; kingdom Metazoa; phylum Chordata; class Chondrichthyes; order Myliobatiformes; family Myliobatidae; genus Mobula; species Mobula birostris. The sequence goes on along the minus strand of NC_092393.1, from coordinate 63,259,785 downwards.
AGCTCCTTCCACACCGTTCCATCACTCTGTGTCTGACCCTGGGAGTGTGTATTGGGACAGCTCCCTCTACACCTTCCCATCACACACTCCCAGGGTCAGACACAGATAGAATCTCCCTCCAAACCGTCCCATCGCACACTCCCTGGGTCAGACACAGAGTGAAGCTCCCTCCACACTGTCCCATCACACACTCCCGGGGTCAGACACAGAATGAAGCTCTCTCCACACCATCCCATCACACACTCCCTGGGTCAGACACAGAGTGTAATTCCCTCCACACTGTCCAGTCACACACTCCAAGGGTCACACACAGAGTGAAGCTCCTTCCACACCATCCCATCACACACTCCCGGGGACAGATAGAGTGAAACTCCATTCACATCATCCCATCACACACTCCCAGTGTCAGACACAGAGTGAATCTCCCTCCACACTCTCCCTTCACACACTCCCGGGGTCAGACACAGGGTGAAGCTCTTTCCACACCATCCCATCACACACTCCTGGGGTCAGACACAGACTGAATCTCCCTCTACACCGTCCCATGACACACTGCCAGGGTTAGACACAGAGTGAAGCTCCTTCCACACCGTTCCATCACTCTGTGTCTGACCCTGGGAGTGTGTATTGGGACAGCTCCCTCTACACCTTCCCATCACACACTCCCAGGGTCAGACACAGATAGAATCTCCCTCCAAACCGTCCCATCACACACTCCCTGGGTCAGACACAGAGTGAAGCTCCCTCCACACTGTCCCATCACACACTCCCGGGGTCAGATAGAGTGAAACTCCATCCACATCATCCCATCACACACTCCCAGGGTCAGACAGAGTGAAGCTCCTTTCACACCATCCCATCACACTCTCCTAGGGTCAGACACAGAATGAAACTCCCTCCACACTGTCCCATCGCACACTCCCAGGGTCAGACACAGAATGAAACACCCTCTACACCATCCCATCACACACTCCCAGGGTCAGACACAGAGTGAAACTCCCTCTACACTGTCCCATCACACACTCCTAGGGTTAGACAGAGTGAAGCTCCCTCCACACCGTCCCATCACACACACCCGGGGTCAGACACAGAGTGAAACTCCCTCTACACTGTCCCATCACACATTCCCAGGGTCAGACACAGAGTGAAGCTCTTTCCACACTGTCCCATCACACACACCCATGGTCAGACACAGAGTGAAGCTCCCTCTGCACTGTCCCATCACACTCCCGGGGTCAGACACAGAGTGAAGCTCTCTCCACACCATCCCATCACACACACCCGGGGTCAGACACAGAGTGAAGCTCCTTCCACACCATCCTATCACACACTCCCAGGGTCAGACACAGAGTGAAGCTCCCTCCACACTGTCCATTCACACACTCCCGGGGGCAGACACAGAGTTAAGCTCTCTCCACACAGTCCAATCACACACTCCCGCGGTCAGACACAGAGTGAAGCTCTCTCCACACCATCCCATCACACACACCCGGGGTCAGACACAGCGTGAAACTCCCTCCACACTGTCCCATCACACACACCCAGGGTCAGACACAGAGTGAAGCTCTCTCCACACCATCCCATCACACACTCCCGGGGTCAGATAGAGTGAAGCTCCCTCCACACTGTCCCATCACACACTCCCGGGGTCAGACACAGAGTGAAGCTCTCTCCACACCATCCCATCACACACTCCCAGAACCAGACAGAGTGAAGCTCCCTCCACACCGTCCCATCACACACATTCGGGGTCAGACACAGAGTGAAGCTCCCTCTACACGGTCCCATCACACACACCCAAGTACATGGAGCTGCTCCCCGATGGTGTAGTCTTTCTCCCAGCAGTGACCATCAGGCTGTGTGAGAGCTTTTCAAATCTGGGATGTGGCCACATCCTGCAGGGCACTGTATACCATGGGAGAGGTTACAGTCTGTCTGAGAGTGTGAAGCAACATAAAGTGTTCCTGTACACACGGCCCCGGCCAGGTAGCTGGTTACGGTCTGTCTGAGAGTGTGAAGGGACTGTTCCTTTGGTTCCAGTGAGACTTCAGCCTCATCCCCCTGATCCTTGGGCTGATGTGGAGGATTGTTGAGGGAGGTCAGTCGGGGGACCCCTCTCATCAGGCTGTTTCTGGGCTGGGCCTGTGTGGTCAGTCATGGGCCCAGGCAGTGGTCAGCTGCAGGCTCCTGCCCCCTTCCAAGCGTGTGACTATGCCTCCAGGCAGTGGGAACAACAGGGTGTAGAGTGCATCTCAGACGGACAGAGTTGCAGTTTATTTTAAAATGTAAATGACATCACTTTAAAGAATAAAATCTCATGAAATGAGCAGCAAGTAACAGTCGGTCTGCCTCTCACCTTCTGGGCGATGTCGTCCTCACAGGGGTCGATGGTGTCCCGGAACAAGTCCTCAGAACTGTTGCTATTGTAGTTACTGGTGTGGAAGAGTTGTCTTGGGAAGGAGAGACCAGAGATTATTGTGTCAGCAAACCGTGGTCTGAGAGAAGCTCGCACACCCCCAGTGCTCCAGCTGTAACTCCCAGCACGACCAGCTGACCTTCCCCCCAACACCCCTCCAGAAAAGTCCAGGCCCCAGCACCCCGCACCCTTGCTGCTCCCCTCTCCATCCCGGCGAGCTGGATTGCCTGGTTTCTCTCCGTTATGATGCCTGTGCTTCCTGTCACTTCCCTGCTCCCTTCACACCAGCCCCTCCATTCATCATTAAAGTGGATCGCAGGGAATTCACCACCATTGGGGAAGAGTGGGCAGACGCTATGAGGTGTGAAGTTGTGGTAGGGGTGGAGAGGGGTTTGGGAAAGAGAGGAATGGGAAGGGGTGGGGAAGGGAGGAATGGGAAAGGGTGGGAAAGAGAGGGAGGGGTCAGTCTCACCTTCCAAATGCTGTAGATGACAACTTCCTGCTGGAGCTGGAAAGGCAGAGATAGAGAAAGTTACAGATCAGTGCATGGATGCACTGACCATAAAGCATAGGAACAGAATTAGGCCACTCAGCCCATCAAGTCTGCTACACCATTCCATCACAGCTGATTTATTATCCTTCTCAACCCCATTCTCCTGCCTTCTCCCCATAACCTTTGATGCCCTGACTTATCAAGAATCTTTTAACCTCCAGCTTATATATCCCTCTATCCTGAGGCTGTGCCCTCTGGTCCGAGACTACCCCACTATGGGAAACATCCTTTCCACATCCACTCTATCGAGGCGTTTCAATATTTAATGGATTTCAGTAAGACACCCCCTGATCTGTCTTAAGTCCTTCTGCAGACTCCCAGCTTCCTCAACCTGACCTGCCCCTCCTCCTACCTTTGTATCTTCTGCAAATTTGGCCACAAAATCATCAATTCCATCATCCAAATCATTGACATAAGTGGTCCCAATACAGACCCCTGCAGAACAGCACTAGTCACCCACGGCCTCGTTTATTCTAACTCTTAGCCTCCTGACAGTCAGGCAGTCTCCTGTCCTGTAATACCATTGGTTCTTATCTGGTTAAGCAGCCTCATGTGTGGCACGTTGTCTAAAAATCCAAGTAAACAACATCCACTGACTCTCCTTTGTTTGTCTTGTCTGTTACTTTCTCAAAGAATTCCAACTGATTTGTCAGGCATTATTTCCCCTTAAGGAAACCATGCTGACTTTGGCCTACTTTATCAAGTACGCCAAAACCTCTTTCTTAATAATGGTCTCCAACATCTTCCCAATCACTGGAGGCTAACTGGCCTATAATTTCCTTCCTTCTGCCCCTCTACCTCTTAAAGAGTGGAGTGACATTTGTGATTATTCAGTCCTCTGGAACCATTCAAGAATCTAGTGATCAAGATCATTACTAATACCACCACAATCTCTCCAGCCACCTCTTTCAGAGCCCTAGGTGTAGACCATCCGGTCCAGGTGACTTATCTACCTTCAGACCTCTCAGCTTCGCAAGCAACTTCTCCTTAGTAATAGTAACGAAACTCACTTCTGCTCTCTGACACTCTTGAATTTGAAGTCTGCTAATGTCTTCCACAATGAATACTGATGCAAACAAAAAAAGAGAGACTTTTCATCCCTCTTCCGTCCGGGAGAAGGCTCAGGAGCTTGAAGACCCATATGGCCAGATTTGGGAACAGCTTCTTTCCAACTGTGATAAGACTGCTGAATGGATCCTGACCCGGATCTGGGCCGTACCCTCCAAATATCTGGACCTGTGCCTCGGTTTTTCTGCACTACCTTACTTTCCATTTTTCTATTTTCTATTTATGATTTATAATTTAAATTTTTAATATTTACTCTCGATTTGTAATCCAGGGAGCGGGAGGCGCAGAATCAAATATCGCTGTGATGATTGTACGTTCTAGTATCAATTGTTTGGCGACAATAAAGTATAAAGTAATTAATTTCATTTGCCATTTCTTTGTCCCCCATTACTACCTCTCCAGCATCATTTTCCAGTGGTTCAAAATCCATTCTCACCTCTCCTTGACTCCTTATATATCTGGGGAAAAAAACTTGTGGTATCCTCTATTATGTTATAGACTAGCTTCCCTTCAAATTAAATCTTTTCGCTGCGATTGCTTTTTAAGTCGCCTCCTGTTGGTTTTTAAAAGCTTCCCAATCCTCTACCTTCTTATTAATTTTTGCTCTATTATCTACCCTCTCTTTTGCTTTTATGCTGTCTTTGACTTCTCTTGTTAGCCACAGATGTCTTTAGAGTACTTTTTCATCTTTGGGATGTATCTATCTTGTGCCTTCTGAATTGCTCTCAGAAATTCCAGTCATTGTTGTTCTGCTGGTCTCCCTGCTCATGTCCCCTTCCAATCAACTTTGGCCAGCTCCTCTCTCATGTCACTGCAATTCCCTTCACTTTTCTGTAATACTGATACATCTGACTTTATCTTCTTCCTCTCAAACTTGCAGAGTGAATTTATGATTACTGTCTCCTCAATGTTCCTTTATCTTAAGCTCCTGATCAAATCTGATTTAATACACAATACCCAATCAGGAATTGCCTTTTCCCCTGGTGGGTTCAACCACAAGCTGTCCCAAAAAACCACCTTATAAACATTCTACAAATTTCATCTCTTGGGATCCAAGACCAACCTGATTTTCCCAATCTACCTGCATATTGAAATCCCCCCATGACATTTCCCTTATTACATGACTTTTCTATTTCCATTTGAAATTCATATGCAACATCCTGCTGGTATATAACTCCCATCAGGGTCTGACTACTGACCAATGCCATCCCATCCACACTGTCCACTAATCACCCTCACCCACATCTCCCCTCAACCCCAACCCAACCCCCTTCACCACCCCACCCTCAACCCCAACCCAACCCTCTTCACCACTGCCACCCCCAAACCCTCGCTCCCCATCAACATTGACTGCCTCTCACCCCACCCCACCCACACCAACACTGACCACTCGTAACCCCCCTCACCACCATGCCCAATGCCTCACACATCACCACCCACACAGACCACTCTCCATCTCAACCCCCTGCCCCACCCCTCGCAGTCCAGTTGCCGTGGTGACAGCCTTCCTCACCCTTCGGCCTTGAGCTTGCGGAGCCGGGTCGCCAGGTCACTGAGCAGATCGATGCGGCGGCTACACTGAGCACAGAAAACTTCGAGACCAGTCCTGGGAGAAACGGCTCCCCCTCTCCGCGGGGTCTGTCCGGCACTGCAGACATGAGAGAGCCACCGCTGGGTGTGTCACACTGTCCCTCTCCCCCCCATTCCCCTCTCTCCCCACCACCCCTCACTCCCCCCTTCCGCTCTTCGCACCATTCCCTTCTCCCCCTTTCCCCTCTCCCCCTTTCTCTCTCTCTGCTTTTCCCTCTCCCCCTTTCCCTCTCTCCCCTTTCCCCTCTCCCCCACATTCCCCTCTCCCCTACATTCCTCCCTCCCCATTCCCCTCTCCCCTACATTCCCCCCTCCCCACCATTTCCCTCTCCCCTACATTCCCCCCTCCCCACCATTTCCCTCTCCCCCCACATTCCCCTCCCCCACCATTTCCCTCTCCCCCACCATTTCCCTCTCCCCCCACATTCCCCTCCCCCACCATTTCCCTCTCCCCCCACATTCCCCTCCCCCACCATTTCCCTCTCCCCCCACATTTCCCTCTCCCCCCACATTCCCCTCCCCCCACATTCCCCTCCCCCACCATTTCCCTCTCCCCCCACATTCCCCTCCCCCACCATTTCCCTCTCCCCCCACATTCCCCTCCCCCACCATTTCCCTCTCCCCATTTTCCTGTCCCCACGTTCCCCTTGCCCCACATTCCCCTCTCCCCACATTCCCCTCTCCCCTTTCCCCTCCCCCATTCCCCTCTCCCCCCACATTCCCCTCTCCCCCACTCCCCTCTCCCCCCAACATTCCCCTCCCCCACACCATTCCCCTCTCCCCCATTCCCCTGCCCCCACATTCCCCTCCCGCACCATTCCCCTCTCCCCCACATTCCCCCCTCCCCTCACCACCCCTCACTGCCCCCTCATTCCCCTTTCTCCCCACATTCCCCTCTCCACGGGGTCTGTCCGGCACCGTAGGTATGAGAGAGTTGCTGCTGGGTGTGGCCCACTCTGTCCAATGGGTGGGGAGACAGAATACTCCAGCAATACCAGGTTCTACGAACACCCAAGGAAACCCACAAGGTCACTGGGAAGAGTGCCAACTTCAGACAGACAGTATTGAGGATGGGGATCGAGTCCAGGTCCCTGGGGCAGTAGTGCTATGTGCACAGGGTAGGGGTCAATTCCCCCCCCACACACATTTCAGGCACAGCAGTACTAATCATTGCACTGCCACCCCGATTGCCGCGGTGGAAGGTTGCTGTGACTCACCTGGAGCACAGGGATGAGCCCAGGTCAGAGCAGGCATGTGTGCGTCCCTCCTCGTCGGCAGATGGACTGCCTGGGGACACGTCCCCCTCCCCATAATCCTCAAACTGTTCTTCGCCGCTGTGTAGGGAGCTCACCGCCGGTGACACGTGTCCACTCTCCACGCAATGGCTGTTCCTGTAACATAGGTAGCACCCAGTCCCATCCCGGCACAGCACTGGTCTGCTGTACAGAGGAGTACTGCACAGGGGGCGTGGTGTACAAGCAGTACGTTGTACAGGACGTACAGAGTACAGGCAGGGCAGTGAATGTGATGTCCAAGTGGGGCAGTGTACAGGGACTGAGGTGTACAGGCAGGGTAGAGTACTTTGGGGCCATGCACTGGGGATCGGTGTGCAGGTGGGGCGGTGTAGAGGCAGCGTGGTGTACAGGTAGTGTGGTGTACAGGGGTTGATATGTACAGGAAGTGTGGTGTACAGGGGTTGATGTGTACAGGGCTTGATGTGTGGTGTACAGGCAGTGTGTACAGGGGTTGATGTGTGGTGTACAGGCAGTGTGTACAGGGGTTGATGTGTACAGGCAGCATGGTGTACAGGGTTAATGTGTACAGTCAGTGTGGTGTACAGGGGTTGATGTGTACAGGCAGTGTGGTGTACAGGCAGTGTGATGATATGTACAGGCAGTGTGGTGTGCAGGGGATGATGTGTACAGGCAGTGTAGTGTGCCGGGACTGAGGTGTACAGGCAGTGTGGTGTGCAGGGGTTGATGTCTATGGGTAGCACGGTGTACATGCAGCGTACTGTACAACAGTTCAGATGTACAAGTGGTGTGGTGAACAGGCGTACTGGTATACACAAGTTTAGGTGTACATGGTTTGAGATGTACAGGCGGTGTGGTGTACACAGGGTTGAGTTGTACAGATGGCGTGGTGTACAGGGGATATGGTGTACAGTGTTTGAACTGTATAGCCAGTGTAGTCTACAGTGATTGAGGTGTACAGGCAGCATGGTGTACTGATGTTAAGGTGTACAGGGGCTGAGATCTACAGATGGTGTGGAGCATGGGTTGACTTGCACAGATGGCATAGTGTACAGGGATTTAGATGTACAAGTGGTTTGGTTTTCAGGGGCTGACATGTTCGGGTGACATGGTGTACAGAGGTTGAGGTGTGCTGGCAGAATGGTGTACAGAAGTGTACAGCTGGTGTGGTATACAGGCAATGAGCTCTACAGGCAGAGTGGAGTACAGGGTTTGTGGTGTAGAGGGTTTGAGGTGTACAGGGGATGTGGTGTGCTGGAGTGATGTGTACAGGAGGTGTTTACAGGGATTGATGTATATAGGCAGCATGGTGTACAGATGTTGAGGTGTACAGGTGGCATAGTGTACAGCAGTTGAGGTGTAAAAGTTGAGTGGTGTGCAGGGTTTGGGGTGTACAGGGATGAGGTGTATAGGTGACATGTTGTACAGAGGTTGTAATGTACAGATGGTGTGATGTACAGGATTGAGGTCTACAGGCTGTTTGGTTTACAGGGGTTGACATGTTCAGGCAGTGTAGTGTACAGAGATTGAGGTGTACGGATGTTGTGGTTTACAACTTTTGAGCTGTACAGGTGGCGTGGTGTACAGGGGTTGAGTTGTACTGGTGGCATGATGTACAAGGATTGAGGAGTACAGGCAGTGTGGTTTACAGGCATCGATATATACGGGTGGAGTGGTGTACAAGGGTTGAGGTGTATTGGCCGCATGATGTATAGGTGGTTGGTTGTACATGTGTTGAGATGTACAAGCGGCATGGTGTACAGGGATTGAGTTACCTGTAATATACTCACTGTACACCTCAAACCCTGTATACCATATCACCTGTACACATTGCCTAACACTTCAATCTCTGTACACCTCACTGCCTGTAAACCTCAAATGCTGTACACCACAGTGCCTGTCCACCTCAGCCCCTGTATACCACACTGCTGTAAACTTCAACCACTGCACACAATGCAGCCTGTGCACCTGAGTCACCTGTACACCACATCCCATGTAGATCTAAGCTATGTACACCACACCAACTGAACACTTCAATCCCTGCACACCACACTGCCTGTACATCATGCTGTCTGTACACTTCAACCCCTGCACACCACACTGCCTGTACATCATGCTACCTGTACACCTCAATCGCTGAACGTCACATCGCCTGTACACCACACTGCTTGTAAAACTTAACCGCTGTACACTACAGTACCTGCGCATTTCAACCCCTGCACACCACACTGCCTGTACACCTCATCTTCTGTACAACTCAATCCCTGTACACCATATCCCCTGAACAGCATGCCACCTCACAAACAAGAGAAAGTCTGCAGATACTGGAAATCGGAGCAACACACACAAAATGCTGGAGGAACTCATCAGGCCAGGCAGCATTTATGGAAAAGAATACAGTCGACATTTTGGGCCGAGCCTCTGCTGAAAGGGTTGAGGTGTATAAGCAGCATGGTGCATAAAAGTTGAGGTGTATCAGGTGGTGTGGTGTACAGGGGTTGTGGTGTACAGGCAGTGTGTACAGGGGTTGAGGTATACAGGGGCTGTGGTGTACAGGGGTTGAGGTGTACACGCGGTGTGTACAGGTGGTGTGGTGTAAGGCATGGAGATATACAGGGGTTATGGTGTACAGGTGTTGAGGTGTACAGGAGTTGTGTACAGGTAGTGTGGTGTACAGGGGTTGAGGTGTACAGGTGATGTGGTGTACAGGTATTGAAGTATATAGGCGTTGAGATGTACAGGGGTTGAGGTGTACAGGGGTTGAGGTGTACAGGGGTTGAGATCTACAGCTGGTGTGCTACACGGGGTAGTGCACAGGTGGTGTAGTGTACAGGGGTTGAAGTGTACAGGCGGTGTTGTGTAAGGCATTGAGATACACGGGTTGTGGTGTACAGGTGGTGTGGTGTACAGGGGTTGAGGTGTACAGGTGGTGTGGTATACAGGTATTGAGGTGTATAGGTGTTGAGGTGTACAGGCATTGAGGTGTATGGGGTTGTAGTGTACAGGTGGTGTGGTGTACAGGCTTTGGACATGTGATGGTTCCATTTCTCCATGGAAACTCCCATTTGTTTTGATTCCATGATATTTCAGAGTGCTCAGGGAACTGTGGTTGGAGGCATAAACCCTGGCTATCTGTCTTCCCTCCACCCCTGGGGTCACTGGGCAGTGATCGGACTGGTAGTGTGTTCTCTCAGAATAAGCCACCCTGTGAGAAACTTACCGTTGTGGGCTCTGTAAGAAGAGACCATCTCTCCCCTCACCCCTGCCGCTCTGCATGCCTGAGGTCCGGGTGCTCTTGAAAGAACCGTCCATGTCGGATTCAGGGTGCTCATTTTGATGGCCGATGGTCAAGATGAGATCACTGGGATAGCGGCCACAGTCACTGAGCCCCCTCTGGTAGCCCATGGACCCCCCAGCAGCTGCCTGTCAATAGGAGCAGACTTACAGGTCTCCAGCTTGAACATAACATCACATCTCCTGTACTCCATACTTTGATTTATGAAGGCCAATGTGCCGAAAGCTCTCTTTACGACCCTATCTACCTGGGTCACCACCTTTGATGAATTATGTACCTATTTTCCCAGATCCCATTGTTCCACCACACAAGGCCACACCGTTCATTGTGCAAATCCTACCGAAGTGCAAAACCTCGCACTTGTCTGCATTAATTTCCATTTTTACAGATCCTGCTGTAAGTCATGGTAACCGTTCTCACTGTGCACTACACCCCCAATCTTGGTGTCATCTGCAAATCTGCAGATCCAGTTAACCATATTATAACCCAGATCATTGATATAAACGGATCCTGCAGTTACTCAGGGAGTTGAGCCTCCCCCCTCACCCCCTGGACTGTGGCTCCTGCCCCACCCTTGCTGATTTGCTCACATCTCTCTCCCCCACCCCCACTCTCGCTGACTGTTGGGGGGATGGTGAGCTGCTGCAGAGGAGAGGGAGAGGGAAGCAGGGGTCAGTACAGAGACGGGAGAAGAGGGTGACAGATAGCTCCCTACTCCATACCTCCCCATTCCCCCGGCCCGCCAGGTGCTGTACAGGGGAGAGGGGGCAGAGAGGCTGAGGGCTGGTCAGTGCCAGGAATTGGTGACGAGCGACCCCATTACCTGCTGATATGCAGAAACTCCATCCTGCGTGTGGTAATGAGTGACAGGCGAACTCTCCGCACACTCGCCCTTGTCCAACAGGTCACCACACCCTGTACAGATTAGGGACAGGTCAGCTCAGACAGATGGTGACCACTGTGATCAAACTCTGTGAACTCCACATGCACCCCACAAACACCACCCTCACTGGGGGACAGTCCCACACACACTGACCCCCACTGGGGGACAGTCCCACACACACACTGACCCTCATTGGGGGACGGACCCACACACACACTGATCCTCACTGGGGGACGGTCCCACACTCATGCACTGACCCTCACTTGGGGACAGTCCCACACTGACCCTCACTGAAGGACGGTCCCACACACAAACTGACCCTCACTGGGGGATGGACCTACACATGCACTGACCCTCACTGGGGGACAGACCTACACACTGACCCTCACTGGGGGACAGGCACTCACACACACACACATATATACACTGACCCTCACTGGGGGACGGTCCCACACACTGACCCTCACTGGGGGACGGTCCCACACACACATATACACTGACCCTCACGGGGGGACAGTCTCTCACACACACACACACTGACCCTCACTGAGAGACGGTCCTACACACACACTGACCCTCACTGGGGGACGGTCCCACACACACACTGACCCTCACTGGGGAACGGTCCCACACACACACTGACCCTCACTGGGGGATGGTCCCACACACACACTGACCCTCACTGGGGGACGGTCCCAAACACACACTGACCCTCACTGGAGGACAGTCCCACACACTGACCCTCACTGGGAGATGGACCCAAACACACACTGATCCTCATGGGGGACGGTTCCACACACTGACCCTCACTGGGGGACAGTCACACACACACACACATTCACACACACACACACACTGACCCTCACTGAGGGACAGTCTCTCACACACACACACTGACCCTCACTGGGGGACGGTCCCACACACACACTGACCCTCACTGGGGGACGGTCCCACACACACACTGACCCTCATTGGGGGACGGACCCACACACACACTGACCCTCACTGGGGGACAGTCCCACCCACACTGACCCTCACTGGGGGACAGTCCCACACTCATGCACTGACCCTCACTGGGGGACAGTCCCACACTGACCCTCACTGAGGGACGGTCCCACACACAAACTGACCCTCACTGGGGGACGGTCCCACACACACACTGACCCTCACTGGGGGGACAGTCCCACACAAACACTGACCCTCATTGGGGGACGGACCCACACACACACTGACCCTCACTGGGGGACAGTCCCACCCACACTGACCCTCACTGGGGGACAGTCCCACACTCATGCACTGACCCTCACTGGGGGACAGTCCCACACTGACCCTCACTGAGGGACGGTCCCACACACAAACTGACCCTCACTGGGGGACGGTCCCACACACACACTGACCCTCACTGGGGGGACAGTCCCACACACACACTGACCCTCACTGGGGGACGGTCCCACACACACACAGACCCTCACTGCGGGGGATGGTCCCACACACACACTGACCCTCACTGGGGGACGGTCCCACACACACTGACCCTCACTAGGGGACGGTCCCACACACACACTGACCCTCATTGGGGGATGGTCCCACACACACACTGACCCTCATTGGGGGATGGTCCCACACACACACTGACCCTCACTGGGGGACAGTCCCACCCACACTGACCCTCACTGGGGGACAGTCCCACACTCATGCACTGACCCTCACTGGGGGACAGTCCCACACTGACCCTCACTGAGGGACGGTCCCACACACAAACTGACCCTCACTGGGGGACGGTCCCACACACACACTGACCCTCACTGGGGGGACAGTCCCACACACACACTGACCCTCACTGGGGGACGGTCCCACACACACACAGACCCTCACTGCGGGGGATGGTCCCACACACACACTGACCCTCACTGGGGGACGGTCCCACACACACTGACCCTCACTAGGGGACGGTCCCACACACACACTGACCCTCATTGGGGGATGGTCCCACACACACACTGACACTCACTGAGGAACGGTCCCACACACAAACTGACCCTCACTGGGGGACGGTCCCACACACACACTGACCCTCACTGGGGGATGGTCCCACGCACACACTGACCCTCACTGGGGGACGGTCCCACACACACACTGACCCTCATTGGGGACGGACCCACACACACACTGACCCCCACTGGGAGACAGTCCCACACACACACACACTGACCCTCATTGGGGGATGGTCCCACACTCACACACTGACCCTCACTGAGGGACGGTCCCACACACACACTGACCCTCACTGGGGGACAGTCCCACACACATACACACACACACTGACCCTCACTGGGGAACAGTCCCACACACACACATACACACACACACTGACCCTCACTGGGGGATGGTCACACACACACTGACTTCACTGGGGGACAATCCCACACACACACTGACCCTCACTGGGGGATGGACCTACACATGCACTGACCCTCACTGGGGGACAGACCTACACACTGACCCTCACTGGGGGACGGTCCCACACACACACTGACCCTCACTGGGGAACGGTCCCACACACATACACACTGACCCTCACTGGAGGACGGTCCCACACACACACTGACCCTCACTGGGGGACGGTCCCACACACAGACCCTCACTGGAGGACGGTCCCACACACATACTGACCCTCACTGGGGGACGGACCCACACACTGACCCTCACTGGAGGACGGTCCCACACACACACTGACTCTCACGGGGGGATGGTCCCACACACACACTGACCCTCACTGGGGAACGGTCCCACACACACACACACTGACCCTCACTGGAGGACGGTCCCACACACACACTGACCCTCACTGGGGAACAGTCCCATACACACACTGACCCTCACTGGGGAACGGTCCCACACACACACACACACACACACACACACACACACACACACACACACACTGACCCTCACTGGGGTACGGTCCCACACACACACTGACCCTCACTGGGGGACAGTTCCACACAGACATTGACTCTCACTGGGGGATGGTCCCACACACACTGACCCTCACTGGGGGACGGACCCACACACACACTGACCCTCACTGGGGGACGGTCCCACACACAGACCCTCACTGGAGGACGGTCCCACACACTGACCCTCACTGGGGGACAGTCACACACACACTGACCCTCACTGGGGAACGGTCCCACACACACACTGACCCTCACTGGGGGACGGTCCCACAAGGAAAGGGATGGAGATACCTTTTATGGCAAAGATTCCTCTGCAGAATTCCTGGAAGCTGATGAGACCCAGGTTGTGGGGATCAAGCAGTTGAGCCATTCTCTGCAGCTGGAAATACAGGGACAGTTAGACTGGCGTCCAAGGCAACGCCCCACCACTACCATCACCCCCAGCTGGCAATGTGGACAATCAGAGCAGGTGCTGGTTCCACGTTCAGAGAAGGGAGAGGCTGCTTGGCTCTTCCTGCTGCTCCCTCAAGGTCAATGTCAGTCCCCATCTTGTGGGAATCAAGGTTCTGCCGAATCTGAGAGCAAGGCGATCGATCGCATTCCCAGGATCTGAGATCCCCATCAGCACATCCCATTCCCAGGATCTGAGATCCCCATCAGCATACTCCATTCCCAGGGGTTGATATCCCTATCAGCACATCCCATTCCCAGGAGTTGATATATCCATCAGCACACCCCCATTCTCAGGATCTGATATCCCTATCAACCCCCATTGTCAGGAATTGATATCCTCATCAACCTTCCCCCATTCCCAGGAGCGGATATCCCTGTCACTCCCCCATTCCCAGGAGCGGATATCCCTGTCACTCCCCCATTCCCAGGAGCGGATATCCCTGTCACTTGTCCATTCCCAGGAGCGGATATCCCTGTCACTCCCCCATTCCCAGGAGCGGATATCCCTGTCACTTCCCCATTCCCAGGAGCGGATATCCCTGTCACTCCCCCATTCCCAGGAGCAGATATCCCTGTCACTCCCCCATTCCCAGGAGCGGATATCCCTTCACTCCCCCATTCCCAGGAGCGGATATCCCTTCACTCCCCCATTCCCAGGAGCGGATATCCCTGTCACTCATCTATTCCCAGGAGCGGATATCCCTGTCACTCCCCCATTCCCAGGAGCGGATATCCCTGTCACTCCCCCATTCCCAGGAGCGGATATACCTGTCACTCCCCCATTCCCAAGAGATTTCCCTATCACTCCTCCATTCCCAGGAGTGGATATCCCTGTCACTCCCCCATTCCCAAGGAGCGGATATCTCTATCACTCCCCCATTCCCAGGAGCAGATATCCCTATCACTCCCTCATCGCTAGGAGCAGATATCCCTGTCACTCCCCCTTTCACAAGAGGAGATATCCCTATCACTCCCCCATCGCTAGGAGCAGATATCCCTGTCACTCCCCCATTCCCAGGAGCAGATATCCCTGTCACTCCCCCATTCCCAGGAGCAGATATCCCTGTCACTCCCCCATTCCCAGGAGCAGATATCCCTGTCACTCCCCCATTCCCAGGAGCGGATATCCCTGTCACTCGTCCATTCCCAGGAGCGGATATCCCTGTCACTCGTCCATTCCCAGGAGCGGATATCCCTGTCAGTCCCCCATTCCCAGGAGGGGATATCCCTGCCAGTCCCCCATTCCCAGGAGCGGATATCCCTGCCAGTCCCCCATTCCCAAGAGCAGATATCCCTGTCACTCCCCCATTCCCAAGAGGAGATATCCCTATCACTCCCCCCATCGCTAGGAGCAGATATCCCTGTCACTCCCCCATTCCCAGGAGCAGATATCCCTGTCACTCCCCCATTCCCAGGAGCAGATATCCCTGTCACTCCCCCATTCCCTGGAGCAGATATCCCTGTCACTCCCCCATTCCCAGGAGCGGATATCCCTGTCACTCGTCCATTCCCAGGAGTGGATATCCCTGTCACTCGTTCATTCCCAGGAGCGGATATCCCTGTCAGTCCCCCATTCCCAGGAGCGGATATCCCTGCCAGTCCCCCATTCCCAAGAGCAGATATCCCTGTCACTCCCCCATTCCCAAGAGGAGATATCCCTATCACTCCCCCCATCGCTAGGAGCAGATATCCCTGTCACTCCCCCATTCCCAGGAGCAGATATCCCTGTCACTCCCCCATTCCCAGGAGCAGATATCCCTGTCACTCCCCCATTCCCAGGAGCGGATATCCCTGTCACTCCCCCATTCCCAGGAGTGGATATCCTTGTCACTTGTCCATTCCCAGGAGCGGATATCCCTGTCACTCGTCCATTCCCAGGAGCGGATATCCCCGTCACTCCCCCATTCCCTTGATTTTAGATCTCCATCACCACCCCCAATTCCCAGGAATTGATATCCCTATCACCCCTATTCCCAGAAATTGATATTCCCATCACCCCCATTCCCAGGAGCTGAAATCTCCAACACTCCCATTCGCAGGTTCTGATATCTGCCCTTAACAAAGTGACTCTCGGTGTCTCCTCTCCCCTTACTCACAATCTCCTCACCTCCCAACCACCAGTCCTGCCTCTCCCCTTTCTGCTCATTCACCAATCCCCATCCCCTCTTCCCCCACCCACCAGTCCCTTCCCCTCCCCGCACCTCCACCCTCACTCACATCCCCCACCACCATCACCTCCCCTCGACACCCACCAGTCTCCTCTCCCTGCCTGAATACTCTTTTCAATGGACAATTGTAATCACCTTCTGATGCACTTTTGGGAAGGGATTGGATTTCTGCTGTGCTTTTGGGCAGGGATTGGAACCTGTGGAGGTTTTGCCACAAACTCTTTGGGAATTGGGAGGCGGGAGGTCTCTGCAACAGCCCCAGTACTGTGGAGCTGAGTACTGCTCTCGCTCCCACCTGTACCTGCCTCTCCGTTGTCGCATCCCTCTCATGGAATCGTACAGCAGGGAAATGGCCCTTTCAGCCCACTGGTCCACGCTGAACACCTTCCTCATCAAATTATCCATCTTTCCCCTTCCGGAACTCATGACCACCCACATGAATACTCTTTGGGACCTTTCCCACTTGGTCCTCATATGTCATGGAATTCTCCTTAATCTTTCTTTTCAAGGCCCTTCTCTGCATTCCTAATCTCTCTTTTACATTCTCTCCGAACCACTCTGTATTCCCCACGAGACTTCTGTTTTTTGTTCCTGCTCAAACCTTCACTGTCCTTCAGTTCAAGACCTTAACTTGAAAACCAAGCATCCCTTTCCAGGGTTACCTTCAAATGTGCAGAATTGGGTCACTATTTCCAAAAATGCTCCCCTACCCACACCTCCTCCTCCTCCCCCCCAAGACATGCCCTCTTCTCATAGCTACCATCAAGGAGGAGGTACAGGAGACTGAAAACACACACTCAGCTTTTCAGGAACAGCTTCTCCTCTGCCATCAGATTTCTGAATGGACACTGAATACTGCCTTGGCTTTTGCTCTCCTTTTCCACTTTATCTATTATTTCATATTTCTTATTGTAACTTGTCTTCATTTTTTTATGTGTTGCACTGTACTGCTTTCACAAAACAACAGATTTTGCAACATCTGTCAGTGATATAAATCTAATTTTGATTCTGAATCCAGCTCCTTTACTGAGCACATGGCCCAGACCCTGACTGGGCACAACACGGCGGGGGGGGGGGGGGGGGGGTGGAGATGGAATACCCTATGTTCCACTGAAATTCTGAAAATTCAATTACTGTCTTACTGACCTGCATCAATCTCTAAGCTCGCTGTTTGAACCATACAGATCAGTTTTTTAAAAATCTCCCTTCATACTCCAGACCCCGTTTCTGCATTCTCACGGGACTTGGACGTGGTCTGAGATTATATAGGGACCTATATGGGACTTGGATGTCATCTGAGAATATATAGGGACTTATATGGGACTTGGACGTGGTCTGAGATTATCTAGGGACCTACATGATGCTCTGACTCTGCTAGCTCCACCAGGTGCACGACTCTCCCCACTACAGTATCGACAAAATCTTTCAAGGCAATGCCTCAAGAAGGTGGACTCCCACCATCCAGGTCGTTGCCTCTTGTCATTACTACTGGGAAGAGGTACAGGAGCCTGAACACCCACACTCAACATTTTAGAAACCTAACCTAACCAAGGGACAATTTACAATGACCAATTAACCTACTCAGTACACCTTTGGACTGTGGGAGAAGACCAGAGCACTCAGGGAAAACATACTCATTCCACACGGAGAATATACAGACTCTTTACAGATGGCATCAGCAATGAACTCCAAACTCTGGACACCCCCAGCTGTAATAATAACTTTCCATCTCAATTCTACTTCCTTTACACTCTGCCCAAGGGACTGGATTGATCCCAGCTGCTGAACCTGACAAAAACCTCCTTTTTCTGACCAGAGCCTCACAATCCATAGAAACATAGAAAACCTACAGCACAGTACAGACCCTTCAGCCTACAAAGCTGTGCCAAACATGTCCCTACCTTAGAACTACCTAGGCTTTACCCATAGCCCTCTATTTTTCTAAGCTCCATGTCGCCATCCAGGAGTCTCTTAAAAGACCCAATCGTTTCCGCCTCCACCACTGCTGCTGGCAGCCCATTCCAAACACTCACCACTCTCTGAGTAAAAAAAACTTACCCCTGACATCTCCTCTGTACCTACTTCCAAGCACCTTAAAACTATGCCCTCTTGTGTTAGCCATTTCAGCCCTGGGAAAAAGCCTCTGACTATCCACACGATCAATGTTTCTCATCATCTTATACACCTCTATCAGGTCACCTCTCATCCTCTGTTGCTCCAAGGAGAAAAGGCCAAGTTCACTCAACCTATTCTCATAAGGCATGCTCCCCAATCCAGGCAACATTCTTGTAAATCTTCTCTGCACCCTTTGTATGGTTTCCACGTCCTTCCTGTAGCGAGGCGACCAGAATTGAGCGTAGTACTCCAAGTGGGGTCTGACCAGGGTCCTATATAGCTGCAACATTACCTCTCAGTTACTTCTCGGTCCAGGATTGCCTAATCCTGCCAGCCTCGCCCTTCACTCTGACAACAACATGCTGACTCTGAATTCTTTGTCTCATTTTTAAAAGCCTCCCACTTGTCAGATGTCCCTTTAGTTGCAAGCAGCCTCTCCCAACCAAACAGTCTGGTGGGCATTAACTTGTGGATCTTTTTCTTTCTCTGTAATAATTTTAAAACTGTCGGAAGTATGAGCACAGATTGCACCATTCCTTCACTGACCCCTCTGCCATTTCCCCAGCAGGTGGTCCAGTGTTGCCCCATCTCTGGTGGACCGCCTGCATATTGTTTGAGAAGATGATCCTGCACATAGTTAACAGATTTCTCCCAGCGTAAGCCCCTGTCACTGTGGCAGTCCTAGCCAATGTTAAACAACCACTATTATAAACCTCTTGTATCCACAGCTCTCTGTGATCTGCCTAGCTTTGCTGCCCATTGACTATGAGGGGAGAAGGAGCTGTGTACCACCTTATCAAAGTGACCTCTCCTTATTCGTCAGCTCCACCCTTATGCTATTATTGGACACTGTCTAAAGACCTGAATGACTATCCAATCAAAAAGCACAGCTCTCTTCTCTTTTACCCCTCCTCTATCAAGCCCGTGGAATCTGTACCCTAGACTATTAAACTGCCATTCCTGCCTTCCTTCAACTATGTTTCTGTTATAGATTAATACCCCAAACCCATGTACCCAGCTGAGTCCTAAACTCATCCACATCATCGGTCTTGCTGTTTCGTTTACACAGAGCACTACAGCACAGTGCAGGTTTTCCAGTCACAATGTCGGAACAAACTTTCACCTATTCTAACCTTTCCTTCTACATTTTTCTATTACCCATGTGCCTAGCAAAGAGTCTCTTAATTGCCCTAAATGTATCTGACTCTACCACCACTACTGGCAGTACATTCCACACACCCACTGCCCTCTGAGTAACAAAAATCTACCTCTGACATCCCCCTCAGAATGTCCTCACTCACTGTCTGTCCCATCTACTGAAAAATCTACCTGACACCTCACTCACTGTCTGTCCCACCTACTGAAAAAAAAACTTAGACACCCCCCTCAGAACACTCTATCTCCTGCCCTGCCCGTTCCTCCTACTGACCTTGCTCGCTTTAACTTCTATATTTGCCTCAGTTTGGTCGGCATGGGCGAGTTGGGCCGAAGGGCCTTCTCCTACAGTATTTATTGCTTCCCGCCCCCGTCCAGACACACTAGCAAATCTGCCAGGCAAGACGCTGGTCCCTCCATTTCAGGTACAACCCGCCCAGAAGCGATCCCAATGATCGACGAACCTGCACCCCAGCTACAGATTCCTCAGCCTATTGTCTGATTCAGCACTTGGCACTCACCCGGTGTGATCCAGACACCACAGCGCTGAAGGTCCTGCCTTCTAATCTTCCTGCGTCTACCTCTGGCCTTTGCCCTCCACCTCGGACATGTCCTTGACCCCGGAACCCGGGAGGCAACACGCCACCCTGGTATCAGCTCACGCAGCTCTCCCAGTCCCCAGAGCCGGTTCTGCTCCCTTCTCCCGAGGGGCCGCTCTTACCCCCGGTGGGAACTCGCTGGGAGAGGTAGGAGGGCGAGGCAGAGAGGAGTGGGTGTGACCCACCAGCGAGGTTATCACGATCACGGTCCCGGTCCCGGTCCCACCCTGGGTGCACATAGAAAACATGTTCCTTCTGAGTACCGGGAATTCTCACATCAGGATATGGAGCCGTTTAGCCACTCCTGAGGAGAAATCGGTCTCTCCCCTCCGTAAGGGAGGGTTCAGAGTAACCGACGGAACCCGGGGCTCTGTTTTTACCGGAGTGGAGACTATTCCCCGACTGTGCTGACGAAAGGCCCAATCCCGCTCCCATATCTTATTACAAACTTTGCCCCCATGAACGATCGGGGTCCCAGACCGGTTCCCGGTAAGTAACGGGTGACGGTGTCTTCCTGTTATCGGCTGGGCCTCCGCCCCGGCTCCGGTAAACGGAGGGGTCCCGGTCCGGCTCCCGTTAAATCACGGGTCACGGCATCTTCCCGTTACCGGCTCTGGTTAACAGGCACCGCTCACCTCGTCTCCCTCCACGAAGCGCAACCCCATCTGAATGAAGCGCTGCACCGGCAGGAAGCCGCCCGGTTCCTCGGCCACCGCATCAAACACAAGCTGTAGTTTCTGCACAAACTCGCCCAGAGATTCCTCCTCCGCCGCCGGCATCCCGGCCACCTCCATCCCCTCTCAGCAGTCGGTCGTCGGGCTTCAGGAAGCCGGCCGCCATCAGCACCGAGCCCAAGGCCAGCGCCGAGCCGGTGACATCACTCTCTGGGAGAGCGCAGTACCAATGCAGCACAAAGACAGACACTCGGCACGCAGCGCAGCACAGCACCGGTGCAGCACAAAGACAGACCCTCGGCGAGCAGTGCAGCCCGGGTGCAGCACAAAGATAGACCACCAGTGTCAAATGCAACATAAAAACAGCACTGATGCAAAAGACAGACCCCAACATGCAACACAGCACTGCAATGCAGCAAAAATGCACATCACAGGCAGCAAACATCGCGCTACTGCAGCACAGACACCAAAGGCATCATACAGCAGGCAGGAGTATCCTGCATCAGAAACAGCAATAATTCAACTCAAATGCATTCCCCTGGCATAAAGCATAGCTGATCATCTCCTGGTGTAAAATTTGGCACCAATGCTGTGTGTGGCCATGTAGAAGCTGGAATGTGGGAACGGGGTCCGGTGTGAGTGGCAGAGGGAGGGGGAACGGGGTCCGGTGTGAGAGGCAGAGGGAGGGGGAACGGGGTCCGGTGTGAGAGGCAGAGGGAGGGGGAACGGGGTCCGGTGTGAGAGGCAGAGGGAGGGGGAACGGGGTCCGGTGTGAGAGGCAGAGGGAGGGGGAACGGGGTCCAGTGTGAGAGGCAGAGGGAGGGGGAACGGGGTCCGGTGTGAGAGGCAGAGGGAGGGGGAACGGGGTCCGGTGTGAGAGGCAGAGGGAGGGGGAACGGGGTCCGGTGTGAGAGGCAGAGGGAGGGGGAACGGGGTCCGGTGTGAGAGGCAGAGGGAGAGGGAACGGGGTCCGGTGTGAGAGGCAGAGGGAGAGGGAACGGGGTCCGGTGTGAGAGGCAGAGGGAGAGGGAACGGGGTCCGGTGTGAGAGGCAGAGGCAGAGGGAGAGGGAACGGGGTCCGGTGAGAGAGGAAGAGGGAACGGGGTCCGGTGTGAGAGGCAGAGGCAGAGGGAGAGGGAACGGGGTCCGGTGTGTGAGAGGGAGAGGGAAAGTGGTCCGGTGTGTGACAGGGAGAGGGAACGGGGTCCGGTGTGAGAGGGAGAAGGAACGGGGTCCGGTGAGAGAGGGAGAGGAAACGGGGTCCGGTGTGTGAGAGGGAGAGGGAACGGGGTCCGGTGTCAGAGAGGGAGAGGGAAAGTGGTCCAGTGTGTGAGAGGGAGAGGGAACGGGGCCCGGTGTGAGAGAGGGAGAGGGAACGGCGTCCGGTGTGTGAGAGGGAGAGGGAACGGGGCCCTGTGTCAGAGAGGGAGAGGGAACGGGGCCCGGTGTATGAGAGGGAGAGGGAACGGGGTCCGGTGTGTGTGAGGGAGAGGGAACGGGGTCTAGTCTGTGAGGGAGGGAAACGGGGTCCGGTGTGAGAGAGGGAGAGGGAACGGGGCTGGTGTGTGAGAGGGAGAGGGAACGGGGTCCGGTGTGTGAGAGGGAGAGGGAACGGGGCTGGTGTGTGAGAGGGAGAGGGAACGGGGTCCGGTGTGTGTGAGGGAGAGGGAACGGGGACCTGTGAGAGAGGAGAGGGAACGGGGTCCGGTGTGTGAGAGGGAGAGGGAACGGGGTCTAGTCTGTGAGGGAGGGAAACGGGGTCCGGTGTGAGAGAGGGAGAGGGAACGGGGCTGGTGTGTGAGAGGGAGAGGGAACGGGGCCTAGTCTGTGAGGGAGGGAAACGGGGTCCGGTGTGAGAGAGGGAGAGGGAACGGGGCTGGTGTGTGAGAGGGAGAGGGAACGGGGTCTAGTCTGTGAGGGAGGGAAACGGGGTCCGGTGTGAGAGAGGGAGAGGGAACGGGGCTGGTGTGTGAGAGGGAGAGGGAACGGGGTCTAGTCTGTGAGGGAGGGAAACGGGGTCCGGTGTGAGAGAGGGAGAGGGAGCGGGGCTGGTGTGTGAGAGGGAGAGGGAACGGGGTCCGGTGTGAGAGAGGGAGAGGGAACGGGGCTGGTGTGTGAGAGGGAGAGGGAACGGGGTCTAGTCTGTGAGGGAGGGGAACGGGGTCCGGTGTGTGAGAGGGAGAGGAAACGGGGCCCTGTGTCAGAGAGGGAGAGGGAACGGGGCTGGTGTGTGAGAGGGAGAGGGAACGGGGTCCGGTGTGTGTGAGGGAGAGGGAACGGGGACCTGTGAGAGAGGAGAGGGAACGGGGTCCGGTGTGTGAGAGGGAGAGGGAACGGGGTCTAGTCTGTGAGGGAGGGAAACGGGGTCCGGTGTGAGAGAGGGAGAGGGAACGGGGCTAGTGTGTGAGAGGGAGAGGGAACGGGGTCTAGTCTGTGAGGGAGGGAAACGGGGTCCGGTGTGAGAGAGGGAGAGGGAACGGGGCTGGAGTGTGAGAGGGAGAGGGAACGGGGTCTAGTCTGTGAGGGAGGGAAACGGGGTCCGGTGTGAGAGAGGGAGAGGAAACGGGGTCTAGTCTGTGAGGGAGAGGAACGGGGTCTAGTCTGTGAGGGAGGGGAACGGGGTCCGGTGTGAGAGAGGGAGAGGGAACGGCGTCCGGTGTGTGAGAGGGAGAGGGAACGGGGCCCTGTGTCAGAGAGGGAGAGGGAACGGGGCCCGGTGTCAGAGAGGGAGAGGGAACGGAGTCCGGTCTGAGAGAGGGAGAGGGAACGGGGTCCGGTGTGAGAGAGGGAGAGGGAACGGGGCCCGGTGTCAGAGAGGGAGAGGGAACGGGGCCCGGTGTATGAGAGGGAGAGGGAACGGGGTCCGGTGTGTGTGAGGGAGAGGGAACGGGGTCTAGTCTGTGAGGGAGGGAAACGGGGTCCGGTGTGAGAGAGGGAGAGGGAACGGGGCTGGTGTGTGAGAGGGAGAGGGAACGGGGTCCGGTGTGAGAGAGGGAGAGGGAACGGGGCTGGTGTGTGAGAGGGAGAGGGAACGGGGTCCGGTGTGTGTGAGGGAGAGGGAACGGGGACCTGTGAGAGAGGAGAGGGAACGGGATCCAGTGTGTGAGAGGGAGAAGGAACGGGGTCCAGTCTGTGAGGGACGGAAACGGGGTCCGGTGTGAGAGAGGGAGAGGGAACGGGGCTGGTGTGTGAGAGGGAGAGGGAACGGGGTCTAGTCTGTGAGGGAGGGAAACGGGGTCCGGTGTGAGAGAGGGAGAGGGAACGGGGCTGGTGTGTGAGAGGGAGAGGGAACGGGGTCTAGTCTGTGAGGGAGGGAAACGGGGTCCGGTGTGATAGAGGGAGAGGGAACGGGGCTGATGTGTGAGAGGGAGAGGGAACGGGGTCTAGTCTGTGAGGGAGGGAAACGGGGTCCGGTGTGAGAGAGGGAGAGGGAACGGGGCTGGTGTGTGAGAGGGAGAGGGAACGGGGTCTAGTCTGTGAGGGAGGGAAACGGGGTCCGGTGTGAGAGAGGGAGAGGGAACGGGGCTGGTGTGTGAGAGGGAGAGGGAACGGGTTCTAGTCTGTGAGGGAGGGAAACGGGGTCCGGTGTGAGAGAGGGAGAGGGAACGGGGCTGGTGTGTGAGAGGGAGAGGGAACGGGGTCTAGTCTGTAAGGGAGGGAAACGGGGTCCGGTGTGAGAGAGGGAGAGGGAACGGGGCCCTGTGTCAGAGAGGGAGAGGGAACGGGGCCCGGTGTCAGAGAGGGAGAGGGAACGGGGTCTAGTCTGTGAGGGAGGGAAACGGGGTCCGGTGTGAGAGAGGGAGAGGGAACGGGGCTGGTGTGTGAGAGGGAGAGGGAACGGGGTCCGGTGTGTGAGAGGGAGAGGGAACGGGGTCCGGTGTGTGAGAGGGAGAGGGAACGGGGTCCGGTGTGTGTGAGGGAGAGGGAACGAGGACCTGTGAGAGAGGAGAGGGAACGGGTTCCGGTGTGTGAGAGGGAGAGGGAACGGGGTCTAGTCTGTGAGGGAGGGAAACGGGGTCCGGTGTGAGAGAGGGAGAGGGAACGGGGCTGGTGTGTGAGAGGGAGAGGGAACGGGGTCTAGTCTGTGAGGGAGGGAAACGGGGTCCGGTGTGAGAGAGGGAGAGGGAACGGGGCTGGTGTGTGAGAGGGAGAGGGAACGGGATCTAGTCTGTAAGGGAGGGAAACGGGGTCCGGTGTGAGAGAGGGAGAGGGAGCGGGGCTGGTGTGTCAGAGGGAGAGGGAACGGGGTCCGGTGTGAGAGAGGGAGAGGGAACGGGGCTGGTGTGTGAGAGGGAGAGGGAACGGGGTCTAGTCTGTGAGGGAGGGAAACGGGGTCCGGTGTGTGAGAGAGGAGAGGGAACGGGGTCCGGTGTGTGAGAGAGGAGAGGGAACGGGATCCGGTGTGTGAGAGAGGAGAGGGAACGGGGCCCGGTGTGTGAGAGAGGAGAGGGAACGGGGTCCGGTGTGTGAGAGAGGAGAGGGAACGGGGCCCGGTGTGTGAGAGAGGAGAGGGAACGGGGTCCGGTGTGTGTGAGGGAGAGGGAACGGGGTCTAGTCTGTGAGGGAGGGAAACGGGGTCCGGTGTGAGAGAGGGAGAGGGAACGGGGCTGGTGTGTGAGAGGGAGAGGGAACGGGGTCCGGTGTGTGTGAGGGAGAGGGAACGGGGACCTGTGAGAGAGGAGAGGGAACGGGGTCCAGTGTGTGAGAGGGAGAAGGAACGGGGTCTAGTCTGTGAGGGAGGGAAACGGGGTCCGGTGTGAGAGAGGGAGAGGGAACGGGGCTGGTGTGTGAGAGGGAGAGGGAACGGGGTCTAGTCTGTGAGGGAGGGAAACGGGTCCGGTGTGAGAGAGGGAGAGGGAACGGGTCTGGTGTGTGAGAGGGAGAGGGAACGGGGTCTAGTCTGTGAGGGAGGGAAACGGGGTCCGGTGTGATAGAGGGAGAGGGAACGGGGCTGATGTGTGAGAGGGAGAGGGAACGGGGTCTAGTCTGTGAGGGAGGGAAACGGGGTCCGGTGTGAGAGAGGGAGAGGGAACGGGGCTGGTGTGTGAGAGGGAGAGGGAACGGGGTCTAGTCTGTGAGGGAGGGAAACGGGGTCCGGTGTGAGAGAGGGAGAGGGAACGGGGCTGGTGTGTGAGAGGGAGAGGGAACGGGGTCTAGTCTGTGAGGGAGGGAAACGGGGTCCGGTGTGAGAGAGGGAGAGGGAACGGGGCTGGTGTGTGAGAGGGAGAGGGAACGGGGTCTAGTCTGTAAGGGAGGGAAACGGGGTCCGGTGTGAGAGAGGGAGAGGGAACGGGGTCCGGTGTGAGAGAGGGAGAGGGAACGGGGCCCTGTGTCAGAGAGGGAGAGGGAACGGGGCCCGGTGTCAGAGAGGGAGAGGGAACGGGGTCTAGTCTGTGAGGGAGGGAAACGGGGTCCGGTGTGAGAGAGGGAGAGGGAACGGGGCTGGTGTGTGAGAGGGAGAGGGAACGGGGTCTAGTCTGTAAGGGAGGGAAACGGGGTCCGGTGTGAGAGAGGGAGAGGGAGCGGGGCTGGTGTGTGAGAGGGAGAGGGAACGGGGTCTAGTCTGTGAGGGAGGGAAACGGGGTCCGGTGTGTGAGAGAGGAGAGGGAACGGGGTCCGGTGTGTGAGAGAGGAGAGGGAACGGGATCCGGTGTGTGAGAGAGGAGAGGGAACGGGGCCCGGTGTGTGAGAGAGGAGAGGGAACGGGGTCCGGTGTGTGAGAGAGGAGAGGGAACGGGGCCCGGTGTGTGAGAGAGGAGAGGGAACGGGGCCCGGTGTGTGAGAGAGGAGAGGGAACGGGGCCCGGTGTGTGAGAGAGGAGAGGGAACGGGGCCCGGTGTGTGAGAGCGGAGAGGGAACGGGGCCCGGTGTGTGAGAGAGGAGAGGGAACGGGGCCCGGTGTGTGAGAGAGGAGAGGGAACGGGGCCCGGTGTGTGAGAGAGGAGAGGGAACGGGGCCCGGTGTGTGAGAGAGGAGAGGGAACGGGGCTGGTGTGTGAGAGGGAGAGGGAACGGGTTCTAGTCTGTGAGGGAGGGAAACGGGGTCCGGTGTGAGAGAGGGAGAGGGAACGGGGCTGGTGTGTGAGAGGGAGAGGGAACGGGGTCTAGTCTGTAAGGGAGGGAAACGGGGTCCGGTGTGAGAGAGGGAGAGGGAACGGGGCCCTGTGTCAGAGAGGGAGAGGGAACGGGGCCCGGTGTCAGAGAGGGAGAGGGAACGGGGTCTAGTCTGTGAGGGAGGGAAACGGGGTCCGGTGTGAGAGAGGGAGAGGGAACGGGGCTGGTGTGTGAGAGGGAGAGGGAACGGGGTCCGGTGTGTGAGAGGGAGAGGGAACGGGGTCCGGTGTGTGAGAGGGAGAGGGAACGGGGTCCGGTGTGTGTGAGGGAGAGGGAACGAGGACCTGTGAGAGAGGAGAGGGAACGGGTTCCGGTGTGTGAGAGGGAGAGGGAACGGGGTCTAGTCTGTGAGGGAGGGAAACGGGGTCCGGTGTGAGAGAGGGAGAGGGAACGGGGCTGGTGTGTGAGAGGGAGAGGGAACGGGGTCTAGTCTGTGAGGGAGGGAAACGGGGTCCGGTGTGAGAGAGGGAGAGGGAACGGGGCTGGTGTGTGAGAGGGAGAGGGAACGGGATCTAGTCTGTAAGGGAGGGAAACGGGGTCCGGTGTGAGAGAGGGAGAGGGAGCGGGGCTGGTGTGTCAGAGGGAGAGGGAACGGGGTCCGGTGTGAGAGAGGGAGAGGGAACGGGGCTGGTGTGTGAGAGGGAGAGGGAACGGGGTCTAGTCTGTGAGGGAGGGAAACGGGGTCCGGTGTGTGAGAGAGGAGAGGGAACGGGGTCCGGTGTGTGAGAGAGGAGAGGGAACGGGATCCGGTGTGTGAGAGAGGAGAGGGAACGGGGCCCGGTGTGTGAGAGAGGAGAGGGAACGGGGTCCGGTGTGTGAGAGAGGAGAGGGAACGGGGCCCGGTGTGTGAGAGAGGAGAGGGAACGGGGTCCGGTGTGTGTGAGGGAGAGGGAACGGGGTCTAGTCTGTGAGGGAGGGAAACGGGGTCCGGTGTGAGAGAGGGAGAGGGAACGGGGCTGGTGTGTGAGAGGGAGAGGGAACGGGGTCCGGTGTGTGTGAGGGAGAGGGAACGGGGACCTGTGAGAGAGGAGAGGGAACGGGGTCCAGTGTGTGAGAGGGAGAAGGAACGGGGTCTAGTCTGTGAGGGAGGGAAACGGGGTCCGGTGTGAGAGAGGGAGAGGGAACGGGGCTGGTGTGTGAGAGGGAGAGGGAACGGGGTCTAGTCTGTGAGGGAGGGAAACGGGTCCGGTGTGAGAGAGGGAGAGGGAACGGGTCTGGTGTGTGAGAGGGAGAGGGAACGGGGTCTAGTCTGTGAGGGAGGGAAACGGGGTCCGGTGTGATAGAGGGAGAGGGAACGGGGCTGATGTGTGAGAGGGAGAGGGAACGGGGTCTAGTCTGTGAGGGAGGGAAACGGGGTCCGGTGTGAGAGAGGGAGAGGGAACGGGGCTGGTGTGTGAGAGGGAGAGGGAACGGGGTCTAGTCTGTGAGGGAGGGAAACGGGGTCCGGTGTGAGAGAGGGAGAGGGAACGGGGCTGGTGTGTGAGAGGGAGAGGGAACGGGGTCTAGTCTGTGAGGGAGGGAAACGGGGTCCGGTGTGAGAGAGGGAGAGGGAACGGGGCTGGTGTGTGAGAGGGAGAGGGAACGGGGTCTAGTCTGTAAGGGAGGGAAACGGGGTCCGGTGTGAGAGAGGGAGAGGGAACGGGGTCCGGTGTGAGAGAGGGAGAGGGAACGGGGCCCTGTGTCAGAGAGGGAGAGGGAACGGGGCCCGGTGTCAGAGAGGGAGAGGGAACGGGGTCTAGTCTGTGAGGGAGGGAAACGGGGTCCGGTGTGAGAGAGGGAGAGGGAACGGGGCTGGTGTGTGAGAGGGAGAGGGAACGGGGTCTAGTCTGTAAGGGAGGGAAACGGGGTCCGGTGTGAGAGAGGGAGAGGGAGCGGGGCTGGTGTGTGAGAGGGAGAGGGAACGGGGTCTAGTCTGTGAGGGAGGGAAACGGGGTCCGGTGTGTGAGAGAGGAGAGGGAACGGGGTCCGGTGTGTGAGAGAGGAGAGGGAACGGGATCCGGTGTGTGAGAGAGGAGAGGGAACGGGGCCCGGTGTGTGAGAGAGGAGAGGGAACGGGGTCCGGTGTGTGAGAGAGGAGAGGGAACGGGGCCCGGTGTGTGAGAGAGGAGAGGGAACGGGGCCCGGTGTGTGAGAGAGGAGAGGGAACGGGGCCCGGTGTGTGAGAGAGGAGAGGGAACGGGGCCCGGTGTGTGAGAGCGGAGAGGGAACGGGGCCCGGTGTGTGAGAGAGGAGAGGGAACGGGGCCCGGTGTGTGAGAGAGGAGAGGGAACGGGGCCCGGTGTGTGAGAGAGGAGAGGGAACGGGGCCCGGTGTGTGAGAGAGGAGAGGGAACGGGGCCCGGTGTGTGAGAGAGGAGAGGGAACGGGGTCCGGTGTGTGTGAGAGAGGAGAGGGAACGGGGTCTAGTCTGTGAGGGAGGGAAACGGGGTCCGGTGTGAGAGAGGGAGAGGGAACGGGGTCCAGTGTGTGAGAGGGAGAAGGAACGGGGTCTAGTCTGTGAGGGAGGGAAACGGGGTCCGGTGTGAGAGAGGGAGAGGGAACGGGGCTGGTGTGTGAGAGGGAGAGGGAACGGGGTCTAGTCTGTGAGGGAGGGAAACGGGGTCCGGTGTGAGAGAGGGAGAGGGAACGGGGCTGGTGTGTGAGAGGGAGAGGGAACGGGGTCTAGTCTGTGAGGGAGGGAAACGGGGTCCGGTGTGATAGAGGGAGAGGGAACGGGGCTGATGTGTGAGAGGGAGAGGGAACGGGGTCTAGTCTGTGAGGGAGGGAAACGGGGTCCGGTGTGAGAGAGGGAGAGGGAACGGGGCTGGTGTGTGAGAGGGAGAGGGAACGGGGTCTAGTCTGTGAGGGAGGGAAACGGGGTCCGGTGTGAGAGAGGGAAAGGGAACGGGGCTGGTGTGTGAGAGGGAGAGGGAACGGGTTCTAGTCTGTGAGGGAGGGAAACGGGGTCCGGTGTGAGAGAGGGAGAGGGAACGGGGCTGGTGTGTGAGAGGGAGAGGGAACGGGGTCTAGTCTGTAAGGGAGGGAAACGGGGTCCGGTGTGAGAGAGGGAGAGGGAGCGGGGCTGGTGTGTGAGAGGGAGAGGGAACGGGGTCCGGTGTGAGAGAGGGAGAGGGAACGGGGCTGGTGTGTGAGAGGGAGAGGGAACGGGGTCTAGTCTGTGAGGGAGGGGAACGGGGTCCGGTGTGAGAGAGGGAGAGGGAACGGCGTCCGGTGTGTGAGAGGGAGAGGGAACGGGGCCCTGTGTCAGAGAGGGAGAGGGAACGGGGCTGGTGTGTGAGAGGGAGAGGGAACGGGGTCTGGTGTGTGTGAGGGAGAGGGAACGGGGACCTGTGAGAGAGGAGAGGGAACGGGGTCCGGTGTGTGAGAGGGAGAGGGAACGGGGTCTAGTCTGTGAGGGAGGGAAACGGGGTCCGGTGTGAGAGAGGGAGAGGGAACGGGGCTAGTGTGTGAGAGGGAGAGGGAACGGGGTCTAGTCTGTGAGGGAGGGAAACGGGGTCCGGTGTGAGAGGGGGAGAGGGAACGGGGCTGGAGTGTGAGAGGGAGAGGGAACGGGGTCTAGTCTGTGAGGGAGGGAAACGGGGTCCGGTGTGAGAGAGGGAGAGGGAACGGGGTCTAGTCTGTGAGGGAGAGGAACGGGGTCTAGTCTGTGAGGGAGGGGAACGGGGTCCGGTGTGTGAGAGGGAGAGGGAACGGGGCCCTGTGTCAGAGAGGGAGAGGGAACGGGGCCCGGTGTCAGAGAGGGAGAGGGAACGGAGTCCGGTCTGAGAGAGGGAGAGGGAACGGGGTCCGGTGAGAGAGAGGGAGAGGGAACGGGGCCCGGTGTCAGAGAGGGAGAGGGAACGGGGCCCGGTGTATGAGAGGGAGAGGGAACGGGGTCCGGTGTGTGTGAGGGAGAGGGAACGGGGTCTAGTCTGTGAGGGAGGGAAACGGGGTCCGGTGTGAGAGAGGGAGAGGGAACGGGGCTGGTGTGTGAGAGGGAGAGGGAACGGGGTCCGGTGTGAGAGAGGGAGAGGGAACGGGGCTGGTGTGTGAGAGGGAGAGGGAACGGGGTCCGGTGTGTGTGAGGGAGAGGGAACGGGGACCTGTGAGAGAGGAGAGGGAACGGGGTCCAGTGTGTGAGAGGGAGAAGGAACGGGGTCCAGTCTGTGAGGGACGGAAACGGGGTCCGGTGTGAGAGAGGGAGAGGGAACGGGGCTGGTGTGTGAGAGGGAGAGGGAACGGGGTCTAGTCTGTGAGGGAGGGAAACGGGGTCCGGTGTGAGAGAGGGAGAGGGAACGGGGCTGGTGTGTGAGAGGGAGAGGGAACGGGGTCTAGTCTGTGAGGGAGGGAAACGGGGTCCGGTGTGATAGAGGGAGAGGGAACGGGGCTGATGTGTGAGAGGGAGAGGGAACGGGGTCTAGTCTGTGAGGGAGGGAAACGGGGTCCGGTGTGAGAGAGGGAGAGGGAACGGGGCTGGTGTGTGAGAGGGAGAGGGAACGGGGTCTAGTCTGTGAGGGAGGGAAACGGGGTCCGGTGTGAGAGGGAGAGGGAACGGGGCTGGTGTGTGAGAGGGAGAGGGAACGGGTTCTAGTCTGTGAGGGAGGGAAACGGGGTCCGGTGTGAGAGAGGGAGAGGGAACGGGGCTGGTGTGTGAGAGGGAGAGGGAACGGGGTCTAGTCTGTAAGGGAGGGAAACGGGGTCCGGTGTGAGAGAGGGAGAGGGAACGGGGCCCTGTGTCAGAGAGGGAGAGGGAACGGGGCCCGGTGTCAGAGAGGGAGAGGGAACGGGGTCTAGTCTGTGAGGGAGGGAAACGGGGTCCGGTGTGAGAGAGGGAGAGGGAACGGGGCTGGTGTGTGAGAGGGAGAGGGAACGGGGTCCGGTGTGTGGAGGGAGAGGGAACGGGGTCCGGTGTGTGAGAGGGAGAGGGAACGGGGTCCGGTGTGTGAGAGGGAGAGGGAACGGGGTCCGGTGTGTGTGAGGGAGAGGGAACGAGGACCTGTGAGAGAGGAGAGGGAACGGGGTCCGGTGTGTGAGAGGGAGAGGGAACGGGGTCTAGTCTGTGAAGGGAGGGAAACGGGGTCCGGTGTGAGAGAGGGAGAGGGAACGGGGCTGGTGTGTGAGAGGGAGAGGGAACGGGGTCTAGTCTGTGAGGGAGGGAAACGGGGTCCGGTGTGAGAGAGGGAGAGGGAACGGGGCTGGTGTGTGAGAGGGAGAGGGAACGGGGTCTAGTCTGTAAGGGAGGGAAACGGGGTCCGGTGTGAGAGAGGGAGAGGGAGCGGGGCTGGTGTGTGAGAGGGAGAGGGAACGGGGTCCGGTGTGAGAGAGGAGAGGGAACGGGGCTGGTGTGTGAGAGGGAGAGGGAACGGGGTCTAGTCTGTGAGGGAGGGAAACGGGGTCCGGTGTGTGAGAGAGGAGAGGGAACGGGTCCGGTGTGTGAGAGAGGAGAGGGAACGGGATCCGGTGTGTGAGAGAGGAGAGGGAACGGGGCCCGGTGTGTGAGAGAGGAGAGGGAACGGGGTCCGGTGTGTGAGAGAGGAGAGGGAACGGGGCCCGGTGTGTGAGAGAGGAGAGGGAACGGGGTCCGGTGTGTGTGAGGGAGAGGGAACGGGGTCTAGTCTGTGAGGGAGGGAAACGGGGTCCGGTGTGAGAGAGGGAGAGGGAACGGGGCTGGTGTGTGAGAGGGAGAGGGAACGGGGTCCGGTGTGAGAGAGGGAGAGGGAACGGGGCTGGTGTGTGAGAGGGAGAGGGAACGGGGTCCGGTGTGTGTGAGGGAGAGGGAACGGGGACCTGTGAGAGAGGAGAGGGAACGGGGTCCAGTGTGTGAGAGGGAGAAGGAACGGGGTCTAGTCTGTGAGGGAGGGAAACGGGGTCCGGTGTGAGAGAGGGAGAGGGAACGGGGCTGGTGTGTGAGAGGGAGAGGGAACGGGTCTAGTCTGTGAGGGAGGGAAACGGGTCCGGTGTGAGAGAGGGAGAGGGAACGGGTCTGGTGTTGAGAGGGAGAGGGAACGGGGTCTAGTCTGTGAGGGAGGGAAACGGGGTCCGGTGTGATAGAGGGAGAGGGAACGGGGCTGATGTGTGAGAGGGAGAGGAACGGGGTCTAGTCTGTGAGGGAGGGAAACGGGGGTCCGGTGTGAGAGAGGGAGAGGGAACGGGGCTGGTGTGTGAGAGGGAGAGTGAACGGGGTCTAGTCTGTGAGGGAGGGAAACGGGGTCCGGTGTGAGAGAGGGAGAGGGAACGGGCTGTGTGTGAGAGGGAGAGGGAACGGGGTCTAGTCTGTGAGGGAGGGAAACGGGGTCCGGTGTGAGAGAGGGAGAGGGAACGGGGCTGGTGTGTGAGAGGAGAGGGAACGGGGTCTAGTCTGTAAGGGAGGGAAACGGGGTCCGGTGTGAGAGAGGGAGAGGGAACGGGGTCCGGTGTGAGAGAGGGAGAGGGAACGGGGCCCTGTGTCAGAGAGGGAGAGGGAACGGGGCCCGGTGTCAGAGAGGGAGAGGGAACGGGGTCTAGTCTGTGAGGGAGGGAAACGGGGTCCGGTGTGAGAGAGGGAGAGGGAACGGGGCTGGTGTGTGAGAGGGAGAGGGAACGGGGTCTAGTCTGTAAGGGAGGGAAACGGGGTCCGGTGTGAGAGAGGGAGAGGGAGCGGGGCTGGTGTGTGAGAGGGAGAGGGAACGGGGTCCGGTGTGAGAGAGGGAGAGGGAACGGGGCTGGTGTGTGAGAGGGAGAGGAACGGGGTCCAGTCTGTGAGGGAGGGAAACGGGGTCCGGTGTGTGAGAGAGGAGAGGGGAACGGGGTCCGGTGTGTGAGAGAGGAGAGGGAACGGGATCCGGTGTGTGAGAGAGGAGAGGAACGGGGCCCGGTGTGTGAGAGAGGAGAGGGAACGGGGTCCGGTGTGTGAGAGAGGAGAGGGAACGGGGCCCGGTGTGTGAGAGAGGAGAGGGAACGGGGCCCGGTGTGTGAGAGAGGAGAGGGAACGGGGCCCGGTGTGTGAGAGAGGAGAGGGACGGGGCCCGGTGTGTGAGAGAGGAGGGGAACGGGGCCCGGTGTGTGAGAGAGGAGGAGGGAACGGGGCCCGGTGTGTGAGAGCGGAGAGGGAACGGGGCCCGGTGTGTGAGAGAGGAGAGGGAACGGGGCCCGGTGTGTGAGAGAGGAGAGGGAACGGGGCCCGGTGTGTGAGAGAGGAGAGGGAACGGGGCCCGGTGTGTGAGAGAGGAGAGGGAACGGGGGTCCGGTGTGTGAGAGAGGAGAGGGAACGGGGTCCGGTGTGTGAGAGAGGAGAGGGAACGGGGTCCGGTGTGTGTGAGAGAGGAGAGGGAACGGGGTCTAGTCTGTGAGGGAGGGAAACGGGGTCCGGTGTGAGAGAGGGAGAGGGAACGGGGTCCAGTGTGTGAGAGGGAGAAGGAACGGGGTCTAGTCTGTGAGGGAGGGAAACGGGGTCCGGTGTGAGAGAGGGAGAGGGAACGGGGCTGGTGTGTGAGAGGAGAGGGAACGGGGTCTAGTCTGTGAGGGAGGGAAACGGGGTCCGGTGTGAGAGAGGGAGAGGGAACGGGGCTGGTGTGTGAGAGGGAGAGGGAACGGGTCTAGTCTGTGAGGAGGGAAACGGGGTCCGGTGTGATAGAGGGAGAGGGAACGGGGCTGATGTGTGAGAGGGAGAGGGAACGGGGTCTAGTCTGTGAGGGAGGGAAACGGGGTCCGGTGTGAGAGAGGGAGAGGGAACGGGGCTGGTGTGTGAGAGGGAGAGGGAACGGGGTCTAGTCTGTGAGGGAGGGAACGGGGTCCGGTGTGAGAGAGGGAGAGGGAACGGGGCTGGTGTGTGAGAGGAGAGGAACGGGTTCTAGTCTGTGAGGGAGGAAACGGGGTCCGGTGTGAGAGAGGGAGAGGGAACGGGGCTGGTGTGTGAGAGGGAGAGGGAACGGGTCTAGTCTGTAAGGGAGGGAAACGGGGTCCGGTGTGAGAGAGGGAGAGGGAACGGGGCCCTGTGTCAGAGAGGGAGAGGGAACGGGGCCCGGTGTCAGAGAGGGAGAGGGAACGGGGTCTAGTCTGTGAGGGAGGGAAACGGGGTCCGGTGTGAGAGAGGGAGAGGGAACGGGGCTGGTGTGTGAGAGGGAGAGGGAACGGGTCCGGTGTGTGAGAGGGAGAGGGAACGGGTCCGGTGTGTGAGAGGGAGAGGGAACGGGGTCCGGTGTGTGTGAGGGAGAGGGAACGAGGACCTGTGAGAGAGGAAGAGGGAACGGGGTCCGGTGTGTGAGAGGGAGTGGGAACGGGGGTCTAGTCTGTGAGGGAGGGAAACGGGGTCCGGTGTGAGAGAGGGAGAGGGAACGGGGCTGGTGTGTGAGAGGGAGAGGGAACGGAGTCTAGTCTGTGAGGGAGGAAACGGGGTCCGGTGTGAGAGAGGGAGAGGGAACG
Organism: Mobula birostris; assembly: GCF_030028105.1. Taxonomy (NCBI): domain Eukaryota; kingdom Metazoa; phylum Chordata; class Chondrichthyes; order Myliobatiformes; family Myliobatidae; genus Mobula; species Mobula birostris. The sequence goes on along the minus strand of NC_092393.1, from coordinate 63,224,112 downwards.
GGGCTGGTGTGTGAGAGGGAGAGGGAACGGGGTCTAGTCTGTAAGGGAGGGAAACGGGGTCCGGTGTGAGAGAGGGAGAGGGAGCGGGGCTGGTGTGTGAGAGGGAGAGGGAGCGGGGTCCGGTGTGAGAGAGGGAGAGGGAACGGGGCTGGTGTGTGAGAGGGAGAGGGAACGGGGTCTAGTCTGTGAGGGAGGGAAACGGGGTCCGGTGTGTGAGAGAGGAGTGGGAACGGGGTCCGGTGTGTGAGAGAGGAGAGGGAACGGGATCCGGTGTGTGAGACAGGAGAGGGAACGGGGCCCGGTGTGTGAGACAGGAGAGGGAACGGGGTCCGGTGTGTGAGAGAGGAGAGGGAACGGGGCCCGGTGTGTGAGAGAGGAGAGGAACGGGGTCCGGTGTGTGTGAGGGAGAGGGAACGGGGTCTAGTCTGTGAGGGAGGGAAACGGGGTCCGGTGTGAGAGAGGGAGAGGGAACGGGGCTGGTGTGTGAGAGGGAGAGGAGAACGGGGTCCGGTGTGAGAGAGGGAGAGGGAACGGGGCTGGTGTGTGAGAGGGAGAGGGAACGGGGTCCGGTGTGTGTGAGGGAGAGGGAACGGGGACCTGTGAGAGAGGAGAGGGAACGGGGTCCAGTGTGTGAGAGGGAGAAGGAACGGGGTCTAGTCTGTGAGGGAGGGAAACGGGGTCCGGTGTGAGAGAGGGAGAGGGAACGGGGCTGGTGTGTGAGAGGGAGAGGGAACGGGGTCTAGTCTGTGAGGGAGGGAAACGGGTCCGGTGTGAGAGAGGGAGAGGGAACGGGGCTGGTGTGTGAGAGGGAGAGGGAACGGGGTCTAGTCTGTGAGGGAGGGAAACGGGGTCCGGTGTGATAGAGGGAGAGGGAACGGGGCTGATGTGTGAGAGGGAGAGGGAACGGGGTCTAGTCTGTGAGGGAGGGAAACGGGGTCCGGTGTGAGAGAGGGAGAGGGAACGGGGCTGGTGTGTGAGAGGGAGAGGGAACGGGGTCTAGTCTGTGAGGGAGGGAAACGGGGTCCGGTGTGAGAGAGGGAGAGGGAACGGGGCTGGTGTGTGAGAGGGAGAGGGAACGGGGTCTAGTCTGTGAGGGAGGGAAACGGGGTCCGGTGTGAGAGAGGGAGAGGGAACGGGGCTGGTGTGTGAGAGGGAGAGGGAACGGGGTCTAGTCTGTAAGGGAGGGAAACGGGGTCCGGTGTGAGAGAGGGAGAGGGAACGGGGTCCGGTGTGAGAGAGGGAGAGGGAACGGGGCCCTGTGTCAGAGAGGGAGAGGGAACGGGGCCCGGTGTCAGAGAGGGAGAGGGAACGGGGTCTAGTCTGTGAGGGAGGGAAACGGGGTCCGGTGTGAGAGAGGGAGAGGGAACGGGGCTGGTGTGTGAGAGGGAGAGGGAACGGGGTCCGGTGTGTGAGAGGGAGAGGGAACGGGGTCCGGTGTGTGAGAGGGAGAGGGAACGGGGTCCGGTGTGTGTGAGGGAGAGGGAACGGGGACCTGTGAGAGAGGAGAGGGAACGGGGTCCGGTGTGTGAGAGGGAGAGGGAACGGGGTCTAGTCTGTGAGGGAGGGAAACGGGGTCCGGTGTGAGAGAGGGAGAGGGAACGGGGCTGGTGTGTGAGAGGGAGAGGGAACGGGGTCTAGTCTGTGAGGGAGGGAAACGGGGTCCGGTGTGAGAGAGGGAGAGGGAACGGGGCTGGTGTGTGAGAGGGAGAGGGAACGGGGTCTAGTCTGTAAGGGAGGGAAACGGGGTCCGGTGTGAGAGAGGGAGAGGGAGCGGGGCTGGTGTGTGAGAGGGAGAGGGAACGGGGTCCGGTGTGAGAGAGGGAGAGGGAACGGGGCTGGTGTGTGAGAGGGAGAGGGAACGGGGTCTAGTCTGTGAGGGAGGGAAACGGGGTCCGGTGTGTGAGAGAGGAGAGGGAACGGGGTCCGGTGTGTGAGAGAGGAGAGGGAACGGGATCCGGTGTGTGAGAGAGAGAGGGAACGGGGCCCGGTGTGTGAGAGAGGAGAGGGAACGGGGTCCGGTGTGTGAGAGAGGAGAGGGAACGGGGCCCGGTGTGTGAGAGAGGAGAGGGAACGGGGCCCGGTGTGTGAGAGAGGAGAGGGAACGGGGCCCGGTGTGTGAGAGAGGAGAGGGAACGGGGCCCGGTGTGTGAGAGAGGAGAGGGAACGGGGCCCGGTGTGTGAGAGAGGAGAGGGAACGGGGCCCGGTGTGTGAGAGAGGAGAGGGAACGGGGTCCGGTGTGAGAGAGGGAGAGGGAACGGGGCTGGTGTGTGAGAGGGAGAGGGGAACGGGGTCCGGTGTGTGAGAGGGAGAGGGAACGGGGTCCGGTGTGTGAGAGGGAGAGGGAACGGGGTCCGGTGTGTCTGAGGGAGAGGGAACGAGGACCTGTGAGAGAGGAGAGGGAACGGGGTCCGGTGTGTGAGAGGGAGAGGGAACGGGGTCTAGTCTGTGAGGGAGGGAAACGGGGTCCGGTGTGAGAGAGGGAGAGGGAACGGGGCTGTTGTGTGAGAGGGAGAGGGAACGGGGTCTAGTCTGTGAGGGAGGGAAACGGGGTCCGGTGTGAGAGAGGGAGAGGGAACGGGGCTGGTGTGTGAGAGGGAGAGGGAACGGGGTCTAGTCTGTAAGGGAGGGAAACGGGGTCCGGTGTGAGAGAGGAGAGGGAACGGGGTCCGGTGTGTGAGAGAGGAGAGGGAACGGGATCCGGTGTGTGAGAGAGGAGAGGGAACGGGGCCCGGTGTGTGAGAGAGGAGAGGGAACGGGGTCCGGCGTGTGAGAGAGGAGAGGGAACGGGGCCCGGTGTGTGAGAGAGGAGAGGGAACGGGGCCCGGTGTGTGAGAGAGGAGAGGGAACGGGGCCCGGTGTGTGAGAGAGGAGAGGGAACGGGGCCCGGTGTGTGAGAGAGGAGAGGGAACGGGGCCCGGTGTGTGAGAGCGGAGAGGGAACGGGGCCCGGTGTGTGAGAGAGGAGAGGGAACGGGGCCCGGTGTGTGAGAGAGGAGAGGGAACGGGGCCCGGTGTGTGAGAGAGGAGAGGGAACGGGGCCCGGTGTGTGAGAGAGGAGAGGGAACGGGGCCCGGTGTGTGAGAGAGGAGAGGGAACGGGGTCCGGTGTGTGAGAGAGGAGAGGGAACGGGGTCCGGTGTGTGTGAGAGAGGAGAGGGAACGGGGCCCGGTGTGTGAGAGAGGAGAGGGAACGGGGCCCGGTGTGTGAGAGAGGAGAGGGAACGGGGTCCGGTGTGTGAGAGAGGAGAGGGAACGGGGTCCGGTGTGTGAGAGAGGAGAGAGGAGAGGGAACGGGGTCCGGTGTGTGTGAGAGAGGAGAGGGAACGGGGTCCGGTGTGTGTGAGGGAGAGGGAACGGGAACGGGGTCCGGTGTGTGTGAGGGAGAGGGAACGGGAACAGGGTCCAGTGTGAGGGAGAGGGAACGGGAACGGGGTCCGGTGTGAGGGAGAGGGAACGGGAACGGGGTCCGTTGTGAGTGAGGGAGAGGGAACGGGGTCCGGTGTGAGAGAGGGAGAGGGAACGGGGCCCGGTGTCAGAGAGGGAGAGGGAACGGGGTCCGGCGTGAGAGAGGGAGAGGGAACGGGGTCCGGCGTGAGAGAGGGAGAGGGAACGGGGTCCGGCGTGAGAGAGGGAGGGAACGGGGCCCGGCGTCAGAGAGGGAGAGGGAACGGGGCCCGGCGTCAGAGAGGGAGAGGGAACGGGGTCCGGCGTCAGAGAGGGATAGGGAACGGGGTCCGGTGCATGAGAGGGAGAGGGAACGGGGTCCGGCGTGAGAGAGGGAGAGGGAACGGGGCCCGGTGTCAGAGAGGGAGAGGGAACGGAGTCCGGTGTGAGAGAGGGAGAGGGAACGGGAACGGGAACGGGGACGGGGTTCGGTGCATGAGAGGGAGAGGGAACGGGGTCGGTGTATGAAGGGTGCGTAAAGTTACTGAGTTTTTTGGTGAGGTGATGAAGGCAGAGCTGAGGATGGTGACTGCATGGATTTTAGTAAGGGGTGAGGCAAGGTCCCTCATGGAATGATCACTATAAGATTAAGATACATGGGATCAATGGTGAATTGGCTGTTTGGATTCTTGCCCGTACAACACAGAGAGTGGTGGTCAAAGGTTTTACGCGAGCTGGAGGTCTGTGATTCGTGGTGTCCGTAGGGATTGGTACTGTGATCTCTGTTGTTTGTGACGTTAAATTGCAAATGTCTCTTCACTCTTTCAGAAGGGAGGAAAACAAAAACAAGGAAATTATAGGCCAGTTAGCCATACCTCAGTGGTCAGGAAAGTCCGTTATTAAGAACGAGGTTGCGGGGAACTTCAACACTAATGATAAAATAAGTCAAAGTCAGTATGGTTTCTGTGAACCATAGAACCATAGAAACTACAGCACAGAAACAGGCCTTTTGGCCCTTCTTGGCTGTGCTGTGCCGAACCATTTTCTGCCTAGTCCCACTGACCTGCACACGGACCATATCCCTCCATACACCTCCCATCCACTTATCTGTCCAATTTATTCTTAAATGTTAAAAAAGAACCCACATTTACCACCTCGTCTGGCAGCTCATTCCATACTCCCACCACTTTCCCTTTAAACTTTTCCCCCCTCACCCTTAACCCATGTCCTCTGGTTTTTTTCTCCCCTTGCCTCAGTGGAAAAAGCCTGCTTGCATTCATTCTATCTATACCCATCATAATTTTATATACCTCTATCAAATCTCCCCTCATTCTTCTGCGCTCCAGGGAATGAAGTCCTAACCTATTCAACCTTTCTCTGTAACTGAGTTTCTCAAGTCCTGGCAACATCCTTGTAAATCTTCTCTGCACTCTTTCAACCTTATTTATATCCTTCCTGTAATTTGGTGACCAAAACTGAACACAATACTCCAGACAACAGGAAATCTGCAGATGCTGGAAATCCAAGCAACACACATAAAATTTGCTGGTGAACGCAGCAGGCCAGGCAGCATCTCTAGGAAGAGGTGCAGTCGATGTTTCAGGCCGAGACCCTTCGTCAGGACAATACTCCAGATTCGGCCTCACCAATGCCTTATACAAGCTCATCATAACATTCCAGCTCTTATACTCAATACTTCGATTAATAAAGGCCAATGTGCCAAAAGCTCTCTTTACGACCCTATCTACCTGTGACGACACTTTTAGGGAATTTTGTATCTGTATTCCCAGATCCCTCTGTTCCACTGCACTCCTCAGTGCCTTACCATTAACCCTGTATGTTCTACCTTGGTTTGTCCTTCCAACATGCAATACCTCACACTTGTCTGCATTAATCTCCATCTGCCATTTTTCAGCCCATTTTTCCAGCTGGTCCAAGTCCCTCTGCAGGCTCTGAAAACCTTCCTCACTGTCTACTACACCTCCAATCTTTGTATCATCAGCAAATTTGCTGATCCAATTAACCACATTATCATCCAGATCATTGATATAGATGACAAATAACAATGGACCCAGCACTGATCCCTGTGGCACACCACTAGTCACAGGCCTCCACTCAGAGAAGCAATTCTCTACTACCACTCTTTGGCTTCTTCCATTGAGCCAATATCTGATCCAATTTACCACCTCTCCATGTATACCTAGCGACTGAATTTTCCTAACTAACCTCCTATGCGGGACCTTGTCAAAGGCCTTACTGAAGTTCATGTAGACAATATCCACTGCCTTCCCTTCATCCACTTTCCTGGTAACCTCCTCGAAAAACTCCAATAGATTGGTCAAACATGACCTGCCACATGCAAAGCCATGTTGACTCTCCCTAATAAGTCCCTGTCTATCCAAATGCTTGTAGATTCTGTCTCTTAGTACTCCCTCCAATAACTTACCTACTACCGACGTTAAACTTACCGGCCTATAATTTCCCGGATTACTTTTCGATTCTTTTTTAAACAACGGAACAACATGAGCCACTCTCCAATCCTCCGGCATCTCACCTGTAGACAGCAATATTTTAAATATTTCTGCCAGGGCCCCTGCAATTTCAACACTAGTCTCCTTCAAGGTCCGAGGGAACAACCTGTCAGGTCCCGGGGATTTATCCACTTTAATTTTCCTCAAGACAGCAAGGACCTCGTCCTTTTCGATCAGTACAGTTTCCATGATCTCACCGCTTGTTTTCCCTAATTCCATAGACTTCATGCCAGTTTCCTTAGTAAATACAGACGCAAAAAACCTATTTAAGATCTCCCCCATTTCCTTTGGTTCTGCACATAGGCAACCACTCTGATCTTCAAGAGGACCAATTTTATCCCTTACAATCCTTTTGCTCTTAATATACCTGTAAAAGCTCTTTAGATTATCCTTCACTTTGACTGCCAAGGCAACCTCATGTCTTCTTTTAGCACTCCTGATTTCTTTCTTAAGTATTTTCTTGCACTTCTTATACTTCCTCAAGCACCTTATTTACTCCCTGCTTCCTATACATGTCATACAACTCCCTCTTCTTCTTTATCAGAGTTGCAATATCCCTTGAGAACCAAGGTTTCTTATTCCTATTCACTTTGCCTTTAATCCTGACAGGAACATACAAATTCTGCACAGTAGGAGGGGAAGGGGGAGATCCAAAATGATAGAAGACAGGAGGGGAGGGATGGATCTAAGAGCTGGATCCATCCCTCCCTTCCTGTCTTCTATCATTTTGGATCACTCCCTCCTACTTTCAAATCTCTTACTACCTCTTCTTTCAGTTAGTCCTGACGAAGGGTCCCGGCCCGAAACGTCAACTGTACCTCTTGAGATGCTGCCTGGCCTGCTGCATTCCACCAGCTTTTTTTGTGTGTGTTGCTTGAAGTTCCAGCATCTACAGATTTCCTCATGTCTGCGTTTTAAAAATCTGTTGAGACTTCTTTGAGGAAGTATATTTCTGATATGTTCCTAACGTATTTGGCTCTATCACCAGCCCTGGCAGCATGTTCCAGGCACCCACTGCTCTGTGCACAAGAAACTCATCCCTGAGGGAAACTGGAGGGGAGTGCACCCATGCTGCTTGGGAGGGTTTACACTAAATTGGCAATGGGAAGGGGGAGCTGGTCAGCAAGTGGAAGGATTGAGGAGAAAGTGGATATTTTGATCAGTAAGTTTGAAAGACGAGCGGTGCAGTGTTAATGAACATGGTTTCAGTGTAGAGTACAACACACAAGGCAGATTAACTTGGAGCCTTGATCAGTACATGGAACTGAGATATTGTGGCCAATACAGAGACGTGGTTACGAGGACAGTTCAATGTTACAGATACATTAGACAGGGTATAAAAGAGAAGCGAGTTGCCCCACTGATCACAGAGAATGTCATACCAGCATTCAGAGAGAACATCCTGGAGGGCCTGTACACTTTGTGTGGACCTCAGGAATAAGAAAGGTGCAGTCACTCTGATGGAGTTTTATTCCTCGCCTCCCAGTAGCCAGCGGGAGATACAGATGTAAGTGGATTATGGAACACTTTATTCTGCATTGTTATTGCTCTACCTCATTGCACTGTACTATGACAATCAAACCAATTCCAGTACACCACAACAGACAGGATTTCCTGGCGGTTAACCATTTTAATTCCAACCCCATTCTCAATCCAACAAATTGGTCCATGGCCTCCTCTTCTGCCACGATGAGGCCACTCTCAGGTTGGAAGTGCAACACCTCATATTCCATCTGGGTACCCTCCAACCCGATGGCATGAACATAGGTTTCTCTAACTTCTGGTAATTGCCCCCCTTCACCCTTGCCTCTACTTTCATTTCCCACTGAGGTTCCCCTCTCACCCCTCAACTGTCCATCACCTCCCTACTCCCATGGTCTATTCTCTTCTCCTATTAGATTCTTTCTTCTTTCGCCCCATCACCTCCTCCCCCCACCCTCAGCTGGTCCCACCTATTACCTACTAGTTTGCACTCCTCCCCCATACCCCCCCATCTTATTCTGGCTTTCTCCTGCTTCTGTTCCAGTCCTGAGGAAATGTCCTCTCCACAGCTGCTGAGATCCCCCAACATTTTGTGTCTTTCTCCAATACACATTCTTGTGTGTCATCATCATTCAGCTGTCTTGCCGTTCGGCGTGGGCGATCATGTCTCTCCATCCATCACGGTCCCTGACCCTCCAAGTTGTAGTTGTTGCCTCCCCTGTTTCTAACCAGGATGTTATTCCATCTATCATTTCCATTCTCTGTCTCCCTCTGCTTCTTTTTCCTTCCAGCTTTCCAGTTGTAACTAAATGTTCTAATGTCTCTGTTCGCATGATGTGTCCAAAGAATTTTGATTGCTATTTTCTGATTCTTTTAAGTAATGTACGTTTATTTTCTTTCTCTGTAGACCTTCTTCGTTGGTTATCCTGTCCGTATATGATATGCATAGCATTCTTCTGAGGAATCACATCTCTGCTGCATTGATTCTTTTTTCCATTGCATTTGTGATGGTCCATGACTCGCAGCCACACATCAATATAGGAAGAATGTAGCAGCTGAGAGTTCTAAGGCGGATGTCAATTGCTATTTTCTTGTTCGTTAGGATGTTTCTCATTTCTGTAAATGCTGTTCTTGCCATTGCTATTCTTGCTTTTATGTCTGTTTCGCATTTGCCATCAGATGTTACCCGTGATCCAAGGTACTTGAAGTTGTGAACTCGTTTCAGGATTTAATTTCCCAGTACGATCCTACAGTTTGGGATATCAGGTTTCTTTGCTATTACCATTACTTCAGTTTTCTTTTTGTTTAAGGTTAGGCCAAGTCTTTCGCTCTCTGTGTTGATGATAGATACTAGTTTCTGTAAATTTACTTCACTGTTTGCTATCAGTACTGTATCATCCGCATAACGGAGGCTGTTAATATTGCGTCCTCCTATACTTATTCCAGGTAGGTCTTGTGTGGTTCTCATGATGTTTTCGCTGTACAGGGAGAACAGGTCTGGTGATAGAACACAACCCTGTCTGACTCCTCACTTTATTGGCTGATGTTCACCAATCTCGTTGTCTATCCGTATGGCTGCACTGTGTTGCCAGTAGAGATTCCTGATCGTCCTTATATCTTTTCTGCCGATATATCTTTAAGCATTTTCATGATGAGTTGGTGTCTCACTGTGTCCAAGGCTTTTGTGTAGTCAATGAAACAGAAGTATAGGTCTTGTTGTACTTCTGTTGACCTTTCGATAATATTCCTGAGAATATAAGTGGCGTTTGATGTTCCCTTGCCTTCGAACAAAGCCACACTGTTCTTCACAGATCTCTGGTTTAATTTTGTTCCTTATTCTGAGCATGATGATTCTAAGTAGAATTTTTGTGAGGTGGCTCATTAAACTAATTGTTCTGTGTTGTCCACACTCTATTGCAACTGGTTTCTTTGGCAGTGCAATGACTACTGTCTTTAAAAGATCTTCTGGTACTTTGCCACTGTTGTATATTCTATTCAATAAGGTTGTTAATTTCTCTACACCAAAATCTTCTAGCGCTTCATACAGTTCAACCGGAATGTTATCTGGTCCTGATGATTTCCCCTTTTGCATTTTCTTCATAGCATGTTCCACTTCTTCTTTCAGTATTGCTGGGCCCTCGTTGTTGTTGCCAATATCAAAGTTGTCCTCTCGGTCTTTGTCGTTGTATAGGTCTTTTATGTATTCTGACCATCTTTGCATTAGTTTTCTCTTTTTCCATAATTGTAGAGCCATCTTTTGCTTTTATACATCCTGTTGTTGCCCCGCTTTTCTTCCGATTTGTGACCTCTGATCTCGTCGTGCATACGTTTGCTGTTGTTGGTCTTCTGCAATTGTTCTATTAACTCACATTTGTCCTTAAGCCACTTTTCTTTTGCTTCCTTGCACTTGGTTGTTATCTGTGCATGCAAGGATATGTAGGTGTTTTCGTTTTCCTTACATTTTCTTCTTTGTTCCATAAGATTCAGAATTTCTTCTGTCATCCATTTCTTTTTAGCTTTTTTTCTGTTGTTTGGGAACCACCTCTTGTGCTGCTTGTGTTATGCTGTCTCTGAGATTTTCCCATTGCTGTTCTATAATAGTGATGTTTTGTAGAGCTTCGAATTTGTTCTTCGCTGTTATTTGGAATTCTTGTGTGTAGGAAGATATAAAAGCAGAAATTTAATAAACAAAAACATTTATTCCATGATTCACAAAGGTAACGAAGCCACTACAAGTCCAATTGCATGGTTCACCTACAAAACACAGCTCTATACAGCCAGGGTGTGGAGGAGAGCAGCGGCTGGCCATGAATGGTTTGGCCCGGTCTGGACCAGGTGTAGGGTGTGCAGGAAGGAGGGGGTTAACAGGCCATCTCCAACGCCTCGGTCTCAGCAGCAAAAGGCACTATCAGACGAGGCTCCACCAGTGAACTCCAGCTTTGTGTCAACTGTAAGAACACAGGAAAAACAAGGCAGAACATTGGTACCTAATGGCAGACATAACTGAACCAAAAGGCCACTCAGCCCATCTCCATTGCAGCTGTAGCCAACTGCTTTCTCAAAGCTCCCACTTTGCATAAGGAGGACTGCAGGCCCCAGCTTGCGCAGCTGTTCTCCCTGTGGGAATCTTCCTAGCTGACCACTCTCCATCCCTCCCACCTGCCCCTCTCTGGTTATTCGACAAGCATTTCTCAGGACATCAGGATATTCCAAGTACATTAGCTTACTGCCAAGTTTTCCCATGGTCACATGGACACTGCCCTGACTGGCTCTTCTCTCCAGCCTCTCTGCCACCTTCCCTGGGCCCCTCTCCCAGACACTTGCCCCACACCATCCACCCCCAGTGTCCTGACCCCTCCTGATTAGCATCTGCAACTGCTATAGCCACCGTCCTCATTAACATTGCCAGGTCAATCCATCACCACCAATAACAGTTTCTGACCCAGTGATCCAGCAAAGCTCCACTTCCTGCCCCTCCCAGTCGCAGAGTGACCCTAAACCCAGTTCCATCCTTATCCACCAATCAGAAAGTAGGATCATCATCGAGTCTCCCTGTCTTGTTCCGATAAATATCCTGGGATCTTCCCTAGAATGAGTCTGTGGGTCTACCCCTCTCACTCCCAGGGTCTGTGGTCAGATCATAGCTCTTCCCAAACTCTTTGCTGCATCTTGTCCATGCTGGCCCCAATTCCTATCCAAACTAATCCCACTTGCCCACACAAGTTCTTTATCCAGCTATTCCCTTCCTATTGAAGTGTGGTTTAGACCCTGCCATTGGATTTGCTCCAGCTATCTCTTCTGACATCTCATTCGTGCGGAAACACTTACGCTCAAATCTCCCTTCTCATCTCAAACCAGTGCCCTCAAGAGGAATAGGAAACTGAGGATGGGGCAGTTGATATACAAGCAGAGCAGTGTGTAGTGAGACTGACAGGAAGGACAGGCAAATGATGGGGCAAAATTGCAGTCAGTGGGATGAGCTGAAGTGTAATAAGGACAAAACTGAAAATGGTGACAAATACAGGACTAAGGGTGTTATATGTGGAACGAGGTAGATGATTTTGTAGCGCAGTTAGAGATTGGCTGGAATGATGTTGTGGGCATCACTGAGTTGTGGCTGAAAAAAAGATTACAGTTGGGAACTTAATATCCAAGAATACACATTGTTTCAAAAGGACAGGCAGGTAAGCTGAGGGGGGAAGTTGGCCTTGTTGGTTAAAAATTGGAAAAAAAAAACCTTGACAGAGAAGAGACACAGGATCGAAAGATGTAGAATCCTTGTGGGTAGAGTTAAGGATGGGAGTTGCAGTGCCATAGAAAGTATTCACCCCCTCGAAGTTTTCATGTTTTATTGTTTCACAACATTGAATCAAAGTGCAATTTATTTTGCTTTTTTGACTGAACAACAGAAAGACTCTTTTGTGCCAAAGTGAAAACATATATACAAAGTGATCTAAATTTAACACAATTATTAAACACAAAATAATTGATTGCATAATTACTCATTCCCTTTGTCAGTATTTAGTAAATGCACCTTTGGCAGCAATTACAGCCTTGAGTCTGTGTGAATAGGTCCGTCAGCTTTGCACATCTGGACACTGCAATCTTCCCCCACTCTTCTTTACAAAACCGCTCAAGCTCTGTCAGAATGCATGGAGATTGAGAGTGAACACCCCTTTTCAAGTCCAGCCACAAATTCTCAACTGCATCGAAGTCTAGACTCTGTTGGTCACTTCAAGACATTAACTTGGTTGTTTTTAAGCCAATCCTGAATGGCTTGGGCTTTATGTTTGGGGTCATTGTCTTGCTGGAAAACAAATCATGTCCCAAGTCACAGTTCTCTTGCAGACTGTGTCAAGTTTTCCTCCAGGATTTCCCTGCGTTTTGCTGCATTCATTTTACCCTCTACTTTCACAAGCCTTCCAGGGCCTGCTGCAGTGAAGCATCCCCACAGCATGATGTAGCCACTACCATGCTTCACGATAGAGATGATGTGTGGTGTTTGGCTTTCACCAAACATAGTGTTTAGTCTGATGGCCAAAAAGCTCAATTTTAGTTTCATAGAAACATAGAAAACCTACAACACAATACAGGCCCTTCGGCCCACAATGCTGTGCCAAACATGTACTTACTTTAGAAATTACCTAGTGATACCCATGGCCCTCTATTTTTCTAAGCTCCATGTACCTATCCAGGAGTCTCTTAAAAGACCCTTTTGTATCCGCGTCCACCAAAGTCAGCGCAGCCTATTCCACTCACTCATCATTCTCTGTAAAAAACTTACCCCTGACATCTGCTCTGTACCTACTTTCAAGCACCTTAAAACTGGGCCCTCTCGTGTTAGCCATTTCAGCCTTGGGAAAATGCCTCTGACTATCCACATGATCAACGCCTCTCATCATCTTATACACCTCTATCAGGTCACCTCTCATCCTCCGTCGCTCCAAGGAGAAAAGGCCGAGTTCACTCAGCCTATTCTCATAAGGCATGTTCCCCAATCCAGGCAACATCCTTGTAAATCTCCTCTGCACCCTATGGTTTCCACATCCTTTCTGTAGTGAGGTAACCAGAACTGAGCACAGTATTCCAAGTGGGGTCTGACCAGGGTCCTATATAGCTATAGCATTACCTCTCGGCTCTTAAACTCAATCCCACGATTGATGAAGGCCAATGCACCGTATGCCTTCTTAACCACAGAGTCAACCTGCACAGCAGCTTGACTGTCCTATGGACATGGACCCCAAGATCCCTCTGATCCTCCACACTGCCAAGAGTCTTACCATTAGTACTATATTCTGCCATCATACTTGACCTACCAAAATGAACTACCTCATACTTATCTAGGTTGAACTCCATCTGCCACTTCTCAGCCCAGTTTTGCATCCTACCGATATCTCACTGTAACCTCTGACAGCTCTCCACACTATCTACAACACCCCCAACCTTTGTGTCATCAGCAAATTTACTAACCCATCCATCCACTTCCTCATCCAGGTCATTTATAAAAATCACGAAGAGAAGGGGTCCCAAAACAGATCCCTGAGGCACACCACTGGTCACTGACCTCCCTGCAGAATATGACCCGTCTACAACCACTCATTGCCTTCTGTAGGCAAGCCAATTCTGGATCCACAAAGCAAGGTCCCCTTGGATCCCATGCCTCCTTACTTTCTCAATAAGCCTTGCATGGGGTACATTATCAAATGTTTTGCTGAAATCCATATAAACTACATCTTCTGCTCTACCTTCATCAACGTGTTTAGTCATATCCTCAAAAAATTCAAACAGATTCGTAAGGCACGACCTGCCTTTGACAAAGCCATGCTGACTATTCCTAATCATCTTATGCCTCTCCAAATTTTAATAAATCCTGCCTCTCAGGATCTTCTCCATCAACTTACCAACCACTGAAATAAGACTCACTGGTCTATAATTTCCTGGGCTATCTCTACTCTCTTTCTTTAATAATGGAACAATATTCGCAACCCTCCAATCCTCCAGAACCTCTCCCGTCCCCAATGATGATGCAAAGATCATCGCCAGAGGCTCAGTAATCTCCTCCCTCACCAGCCTGAGGTATATCTCGTCTGGTCCTGGAGATTTATCCAACTTGATGCTTTCCAAAAGCTCCAGTACATCCTCTTTCTTAATATCTATATGCTCAAGCTTTTCAGTCCACTGTAAGTCATCTCGACAATCGGCAAGATCCTTTTCCATACAGAATACTGAAGCAAAGCATTAAGTATCTCAGCTATCTCCTCCGGTTCCATACACACTTTTCCACTGTCACACTTGATTGGTCCTATTCTCTCACGTCTTATCCTCTAGCTCTTCACATACTTGTAGAATGTCATGGGATTTTCTTTAATCCTGCTTGCCAAGGTCTTCTCATGGCCCCTTCTAGCTCTCCTAATTTCATTCTTAAGCTCCTTCCTGCTAGCCTTATAATCTTCTAGATCTCTACCATTACCTAGTTTTTTTGAAGCTTTCGTAAGGTTTTCTTTTCTTCTTGACTAGATTTTCAACAGCCTTTCTACATCACAGTTCCTGTACCCGACCATTCTTTCCGTCTCATTGGAATGTAGCTGTGCAGAACACCACGCAAATATCCCCTGAACATTTGCCACATTTCTGCTGTACATTTCCCTGAGAACATCTGTTCCCAATTTATGCTTCCAAGTTCCTGCCTGAGAGCTTCATATTTCCCCTTACTCCAATTAAGTGCTTTCCTAACTTGCCTGTTCCTATCCCTCTCCAATGCTATCGTAAAGGAGATAGAATTATGATCACCATCTCCAAAATGCTCTCCCACTGAGAGACCTGACACCTGACCAGGTTCATTTCCCAATACCAGATCAAATACAGCCTCTCCTTTTGTAGGCTTATCTACATATTGTGTCAGGAAATCTTCCTGAACACACCTAACAAACTCCACCCCATCTAAACCCCTTGCTCTAGGGAAATACCAACCAACGTTTGGGAAATTAAAATCTTCCACCACGACAACCCTGTTATTATTACACCTTTCCAGCATCTGTCTCCCTATCTGCTCCTTGATGTCCCTGTTACTATTGGGAGGTCTAGAAAAAACATCCAGTAGAGTTACGGACCCCTTCCTGTTCCTAACTTCCACCCACAGAGACTCCATAGACAATCCCTCCATGACTTCCTCCTTTTCTGCAGACCATAGAACCTTCTTCCAGCTGACTTCAGTGTCCCACATGCCTTCTGGCAAACTCTAGCTGAGATTTCATATGAGCTTTTTTTCCCTAAACTTGTAACTCCTCCAGAGATGTCATTCGTCTCTTGGTCTCCCTCACTAGTCCCCTTCTTGCACGGTCACTCAGTTTTGAGGATGGTCTGCTCTAGGCAGATTTACAGCAGTGCCAAATTCTTTCCATTTCTTGACAATTGACCTAACTGTACTGCAAGGGATATTCAGTACCTTGGAAATATTCTTGTATCCATCTCCTGACTTGAGCTTTACAATAACCTTTCGTAGAGTTGCTTGGTGTTATTCTGCCTCACCAGCAGTTGGACGTTCCAGATACAAGTGTACTTTTACTACAATCAATTGAAATACCTTGATTGCACATCTCCAAAAATCAGATCACCATTTAACTAATTATGTAACTTCTAAAACCAATAGCTGCACCAGTGATGATTTGGTGTATCACATTAAGGTGGGGGGGGGGGGGGTGAATACTTATGCAATCAATTGTGTATTTTAAATTTGTAATTAATTTAGATCACTTTGTAGAGATCTGTTTTCACTTTTGCACAAAAGAGTCTCTTTCTGTTGATCAGTGTCAAAAAAGCCAAATTAAATCCACTATGATTCAATGTTGTAAAACAATAAAAATGAAAACTTCTTGGGGAGGGGGGGGCTGAATGCTTTTTATAGGGACAGTATATATAGGCCTCCAAACAGTAGCCAGGATGTGGACTACAAATTACAAGGGGAGATAGAAAATACTTGTCAATATGAAGGTAGATGGGGAAAGTCAGATTGGTGATTTTCGAATTTGTAGAAGGCCTACAAGAAGGTGTTTTTTTTTTTTTATAAAAGAGTAGCTTGTGGTTGAGCCCACTAGGGAATCACCAATTCTGGAGGCATGAGAGAGGAGCTAGCCAAACTTGATTGGAAGGGGACACTAGCAGGGATGATAGCAGAGCAGTAATGTTTCTTGTTTCTGGGAACAATTTGGAAGGCGCAAGATAGATACATCTCAAAGAACAAACATTTTGAAGGTAGGATAACATAATTGTGGCTGACAAGGGAAGTCAAAGCCAATATAAAAGCAAAAGAGAGGGCATGTAATAGTGCAAAAATATTGGGAAGTTAGAGGATTGGAAAACCTTTAAAAACCAACAGAAGGCAACTAAAATATCATAAGGAGGGTAAGGATGAAATATGAAGGTAAGCCAACCAAACCAATAATATCAGAGGATACCAAAAGTTTTTTTTTTCAGATATATAAAGAATAAAAGAGAGGCAAGAGTAGATATTGAACCGCTGGAAAACGACATAGGAGAGGAATAATAGGCAACAAGGAAATGGTAGACAAAATGAATAAGTATTTTGCATTAGTCTTCACCATGGAAGACACCAGCAGTATGCCGGAGGTTTGAGATTGTCAGGGGGCAGAAGTGAATGCAGTTGCTATCACTAGGGAGAAGGTACTTGGGAAGCTAAAAGGTCTGAAGGTAGGCAAGTCACCTGGACTAGATGATGTACACCCCAGGATTCTGAAAGAGGTGACTGGGGAGATGTCTGGAAGCATTAGTAATGATCTTTCAAGAATCACTAGAGCCTGGAATGGTTCTGGAGGACTGGAAAATTGCAAATGTCACTCCACTCTTCAAAAAAAAGGAGGGGCAGAAGAAAAGAAATTATAGGCTAGTTAGCTGGTTGGGAAGATGTTCGAGTCGATTAAGGATGTGGTTTCGGGATACTTGGAGGCACATTATAAAATAGGCAGTAGTCAGCATGGTTTCCTCAAAGGAAAATCTTGCCTGACAAATCTGTTGGAATTCTTTGAAGAAATAACAAGCAGGATTGACAGAGAATCGGTTGTTCTGTACTTGGATTTTCAGAAGGCCTTTGATAAAGTGCCACACGTGAGGCTGCTTAACAAGATAAGAGCCCAAGGTATTACAGGATAGATAGAACATTGTCTGATAGGCAGGAGGTAAAGAGGGGGAATAATGGGAGCTTTTCTGATTGGCTGCTGGTGATTAGTTGTGTTCTGCACGGTTCGGTGCTTCTTCAAATGATACGTCAGTGTTTGGATGAGGGAATTGATGGCTTTGTGGTCAAGTTTGCAGATGATATGAAGACAGGTAATGTTGAGGAAGCAGGAAGGCTATAGGACTTGGACAAGCTAGGATAATGGGCAAAATGGCAGATGGAATACAGTGTCAGGAAGTGTACTGTCATGCACTTTGGTAGAAGAAATAAAAGTATAGACTATTTTCTGATCAGAGAGAAAATTCCAAAATCCAAGGTGCAAAGTGACTGGGGAGTTTTTGTGCAGGATTCACTAAAGGTTAATTTGCAAGATGAGTCGGTGGTGAGGAAGGCACTGTTAACATTCATTTCGAGAGAACTTGAATATAAAAACAAGGATGTAATGTTGAGGCTGTATAAGGCACTGGTGAGGCCTCACTTGGAATACTGAGAGTAGTCTAGGGCCCCTTATCTAAAAAAGGACGTCCTGACATTGGAAAGGGTTCAAAGGAGGTTCACGAAAGTTATTCTGGGAATGAAAGGATTATCATACCAGGAGCAGTTGATGGCTCTGGACCTGTACTCACTGGAATTTGGAAGAATGAGAGGAGAACTCATTGAAATATTTTGAATATTGAAAGGCCCAAATAGAGTGGATGTGGAGAGGATGCTTCCTATAGTGGGGGAGTCTAGGACCAGAGGGCACAACCTCAAAACAGAGGGACATCCATTTAGGACAGAGATGAAGAGGAATTTCTTTAGCCATAGGCTGGTGAATCTGTGGCACTCATTGCCACAGGCAGCTGTGGAGGCCAGGTCATTCTGTGTACTTAAGGCAGGTGTTAATAAATTTTTGATTAGTCAGGGCATGAAGGGTTAAGCCAGGAGATTGGGGTTGAGACAGAAATGGATCAGTTATAATAAAATGGTAGAGGAGATGTGAAGGGCCAAATGACCCAATTCTGCTCACATCTTATAGTCTTATGGAATTCTACACTCCCGTCTGGAGAAAAAGACACTATCTGCCCTAACTCTGTCTCTCATCACTTTCTATAATGTAATCAGCACTCCAACCTCTGACACTCAAGCGAGAACAAACTCAACCTATCCAGTCCCTCTTTGTGACTATACCCTCCATTCCAGCTAACACAATATAGACTCTTCAGCTGACAATGTTGTGCCATTTAATGTACTTGAACAATCTAACTCTCTGGCATAGACCTCCATTTTTTTTTCATCATCCAGGAATGTCCCTAATGTATCTGCCTCTTCTATCACCCCCTGGCAGTGCATTCCACACATGCGCCACTCTTTATGTAAAAAAAAACCTACCTTTGACATGCCCCTTGTACTCTCCGCCAATCACTTTAAAGTTATACCTTCTGATAGTAGCCACTTCCGCCCGCAGAAGAAGGTATTAATTATAATTATCCACTCTATGATTTTCTCACTTGCATAAAAAAGTCAATCAGGGTATAGTCAATAGGGGTATAACCTGCCCCTCTCAAAGCCATGCTGACTATCCAGAGCTTAACCAAAAGCTGTTTAATCCTGACTCTTAACAATCCTCTCTAATAGTTTGCCATCACTGCTTTATAATTCCCAGGATTATCATCATTACCTTTCTGAACAAAGGACTAACATTTGCCCTCTGCAGTATCCTGGTACTACTCCTGAGGGAAGTGAAGATGCGCAGATCCTGGTGAATCTTTCCTGTGCTCTGACCAGTGCTGTGTGGTGACCAGAATTGGACATGGCACTCTGAGCGTGTATTGTGCAGCTAGAGCTAGTTCTGTAGCCCCCACACTCAGTTTCCTGCAGCCGATCCTGAGCTGGGAGAGGAGCTGCCGGATTGGACGACCCTTTCCCTACCATTCCCCCTGTCCATCCCCCGCCAGGGGCCATGACCAGATGTGGGCTGGGTTGGAGTATCGGGCAGGGTGAGGTGAGCAATTAGCCAACAGGTACCTGGGACTCCCTTGTCACTGCATACTCCACCACAGCCTCTCCGTTCTCAGACTGATAAACCAGGTCAAACTTTCCAGGCTCTTTGGAACTTCCTGTAAGAGAGAAGAATTTAATTAATTAATTTAATTAACTTGGGAGTAGGTAATGGAGGCAGCAGTTAGGGCAGTTGAGTGCTCCATATGCAGTATGTGGGAAGTCAGGGCCAGCACAATTGTCCTTGATGACTACACCTGTAAAAGGGGCATCCACAGCTCCTGACAAACCGAGTTACAGAACTGGATGAACTTCGGATCATTCATGAGGCAGAAATAGACAGGAGTTTCAGGGAGGCAGTCAGCCCTAAAAGTCAGGAGACAGGTAGCTGGGTGACTGTCAGGAGAGGGAAGGGGAATAGACAGAAAGAGCAGAGCACCCCTGTGGCCATTCCCATCAACAATAAATATACCGTTTTGGATACTGTTGGTGGGGACGACCTACCAGGGACAAATTGTAGTGGTCACATCTCTAGCACCGAGACTGGACCCTCAGCTCAGAAAGGAAGGAGGGAAAAGAGGAGAGCAGTAGTGATAGGGGGACAGATAAGTGGTTCTGTGGGAGAGATCGAGAATCCCGGATGGTCTGTTGCCTCCCTGGTGCCAGGGTCCGTGATATCTCGGATTGAGTTCTCGGTATTCTCAGGAGGAAGGGTGAGCAGCCAGATGTCGTGGTCCATGTAGGGACCAATGACGTGGGTAGGAAGGAGGAGGAGGTCCAGCAAAGAGAGTTTAGGGAGTTAGGTGCAAAGTTGAAGGACAGGACCTCCAGGGTTGCAATCTCAGGATTGCTACCCGTGCCACGTGCTAGTGAGGCTAGAAATAGGAAGATAATGCAGCTAAATACGTGGCTAAGGAGATGGTGCAGGAGGGCGGGCTTCATGTTTCTGGACAATTGGGCTTTGTTCCAGGGAAGGTGGGACCTGTTCCAACAGGACGGTTTGCACCTGAACTGGAGAGGGACTAACATCCTTGCGGGCAGGTTTTCTAGTGCTGCTCCGGGGGGTTTAAACTAGATTTGCAGGGGGAGGGGAGCCAGAGTGTTAGAGCAGATAGTGAGGTGGAGGAGGATAAAGGTCATGTGAGGACTGCACCTATAGACAGAAATCCAAGGCTTGTGCGTGATAGAAATATTCTCAGGTGCATCTATTTTCAATGTAAGGGGTATTGTAGGTAAAGCAGATGAGATTAGGGCGTGGATTGGCACGTGGGATTACGACATTATTGCTATTAGTGAGACTTGGTTGCAGGAGGGGCAGGACTGGCAGTTTACTGTTCCGGGGTTCCATTGTTTCAGACGTGATGAGGAGGGGGAGGGATGAACGGGAGAGGAGTGACATTACTAGTCAGGGAGAATATCACAGCTGTGCGCAGACAGGACAGCCCGGAGGGCTCATCTACAGAGGCCATATGGGTGGAGCTGAGGAACGGGAAAGGTGTGACTACACTATAGGGTTGTATTATAGACCGCCCAATAGTCAGAGAGAATTGGAGGAGCAAATCTGTAGAGAGATAGCAGACTGATGTAAGAAACAGAAAGTTGTAATAGTAGGTGATTTTAACTTCCCACTTATTGACTGGGACTCCCACACTGTGAAAGGGCTGGATGGCTTGCAGTTTGTCAGATTTGTTCAGGAAAGTTTTTTAAATCAATATGTAGAGGTACCTACAAGAGAGGATGCAATACTTGATCTCCTATTAGGGAACCAGACAGGTCAGGTGACAGAAGTATGTGTAGGCGAACATTTTGGGTCCAGTGACCACATGTCATTAGTTTCAAGTTAATTATGGATAAGGATAGGTCTGGTCCTCGAGTTGAGGTTCTAAATTGGAGAAGGGCCGATTTTGTGGAAATAAGAAAGGATCTAGGAAGAGTGGATTGGAATAAGTTGTTTTCTGACAAGGATGTGTTCAGTAAATGGAAGGCCTTTAAAGGCGAAATTTTGAGAGTGCAGAGTTTGCCTGTTCCTGCCAAGATTAAAAGCAAAGTTAACAGGCATAGGGAACCTTGGTTTTCAAGGGATATTGGCGATCTGGTTAAGAAAGAGAGGTGTATAGCAGGCATAAGCAAAAAAGAACAAATGACGTACTTGAAGAGTATAGAAAATGTAAGAAAATACTAAAGGAGGAAATTAGGAAGGCAAAAAGACAGATAATGTGAAGGTAAACCCGAAGGGTTTCTACAAGTATATTACGAGTAAAAGGATAGTAGGGGACAAAATTGGTCCCCTAGAAAATCAGAGTGGTCGTCTATGTGTGGAGCCTCACGAGATGGGGGAGATCTAAACAGTTTTTTTTACATCAGTGTTTACTCAGGAAACTAGCATAGCGTACAAGGAAGGAAGGGAAACAAGCAGCAGTGTCATGGAACATATAGAGATTAAAGAGGAGGAGGCGCTTGCTGCCTTACAGTGAATAAAGGTAGATAGATCCCCTGGGCCTGACATGATATTTCCTCAGATTTTGAGACAGACTAGTGTAGAAATTGCAGGGGCCCTGGCAGAAATATTTAAAATGTCCTTAGCCACAGGTGCAGTGCCGGAGGATTGGAGGGTAGCTCATGTTGTTCCGTTGTTTAAAAAAGGCTCCAAAAGTAAACCAGGTAATTACAGACCTGTGAGGCTGACATCAGTAGTAGGTAAATTATTGGAAGGTGTTCTGAGAGATCAGATATATAAGTATTTGGACAGCCAAGGGCTGATTAAGGATAGTCAGCATGGCTTTGTGCGTGGTAGATCGTGTTTAATGAATCTTGTAGAGTATTTTGAGGAGGTTACCAAGAAAGTAGATGAAGGAAAGGCTGTGGATGTTGTCTACATGGACTTTAGTAAGGCCTTTGACAAGGTCCCACGTGGGAGGTTAGTTCAAAAGGATCAGACACTAGGTATCCATGGAGAGGTTGTAAACTGGATTCAAAATTGGCTGTGTGGGAGAAGACAGAGAGTGGTAGTGGATGATTGCTTCTCAGACTGGAGGCCTGTGACTAGTGGTGTGCCTCAGGGATCTGTGCTGGGACCATTGTTGTTTGTTGCCTATATCAATGATCTAAATGATAATGTGGTAAATTGGATCAGCAAGTTTGCTGATGACACTACGACTGGAGGCGTTGTGGACAGCGAGGACGACTTTCAAGGCTTGCAGAGGGATCTGGACCAACTGGAAAAATGGGCCAGAAAATGGCAGATGGAATTTAATGCAGGCAAGTGTGAGGTGTTGCATTTTGGAAGGACAAATCAAGGTAGGACATACACAGTAAATGGTAGGGCACCGAGGAGTGCAGAGGAACAAAGGGATCTGGGAGTTCAGATACATAATTCCTTGAAAGTGGTGTCACAGGTAGACAGGGTTGTAAAGAAGGCTTTTGGCATCCTGGCATTCATAAATCAAATTATTGAGTCTAGGAGTTGGGATGTTATGGTGAGGTTGTATAAGACGTTGGTGAGGCCAAATTTGGAGTATTGTGTGCAGTTCTGGTCACCTAACTATAGGAAGGATATCAGTAAGATTGAAAGAGTGCAGAGAAGATTTACTAGGATGTTGCCGGGTCTTCAGGAGTTGAGTTACAGCGAAAGATTGAACAGGTTAGGACTTTATTCCTTGGAGCGTAAAAGAATGAGGGGGGATTTGAATGAGGTTTACAAAATTATGAGGGGTACAGAGAGAGTAAATGCAAGTAGGCTCTTTCCACTTAGATTAGGAGAGATAAATACGAGAGGACATGGCTTTAGGGTGAAAGGGGAAAGGTTTAGGGGGAACTTCTTCACTCAGAGAGTGGTGGAAGTGTGGAACGAGCTGCCATCTGATGTGATAAATGCGAGCTCACTCTTAAGTTTTAAGAATAAATTGGATAGATACGTGGATGGGAGACGTCTGGAGGGTTATGGACTGGGTGCAGGTCAATGGGACTCGTGGAATAAAGTTTCAGCACAGACTAGAAGGGCCGAATGGCCTGTTTTCTGTGCTGTAGTGTTCTATGGTTCTAAGAACTGTGATCTAAAGTGTCAAAGGAGCAGTAATTTTATTTAACAATGAACAGGGCAACAGCCGGTTACACAGGATTGAGGCTCCGACAGGTGAAGTGTGTAAGGTTATAGAGACCAGTGATTCTAACTGCAGAGGCAATTCAGTCAGGAGTAGGAAGAAAGAGTGTCGAGCAACAGAGCTGAACCGGCCTGTCACCAGGCCCCTGCTTCAGTCAGGAGGAGGAGGAGAGCGCATTGGACAACAGAGCTGAGCCAGTCCAAAACCAGGCCCCTGCTCCCAGCTCCACCAAACCCCCCAAATCCTTCTCCACTGTCAGCTCCATGAGCTAAGATGGTCCTTCACCAGGACCCTGATCCCTGCTCCAGTCTGGAGAGATTCACTGAGCACCAGAGCTGAGCTGTTCTGTCACCAGGGCCCTACTCCCCTACTCCCCGCTCTATATCCCTCCGAACTCCTCTCTGTTGTCAGCTCTCAGAGCTGAGTTGGTCCATCGTTGCATCCCCACTTCCCACTTCGCTGTCAACTTCTGAAGTTGAGTTCAGTCCACAATCAGGCCCCCACTCCCCACTCCACCATCTCTCCAAACCTTTCTCCACTGTCCACTCCTGGAACTGAGCCAGTTCATCATCAGGCTCCCATTCACCACTCCACAATCCCTCCAAACTCCGCTCCGCCATCAGACCGTGCTGCACTATCAACCCCATTTCATCATCTGACCACCCCCCAGATCCCTCTACACATCACTCCCTGTCAACCTGACCACCAAACCAGATGCAAGAGCCTTCACCACAGAGCGTAGTGAGCCAGGGGGTCACATCCCATCCAAAGGAACGTCTCCTAGGTCTAACTGTAGGTGCAGCAGCTATTTCACCAAGTGTAGCCGTCAGCGTAACTGTGCAGCGTATTCACCTGAGGTTTCTGATTCCACACTGAGCTCCACCTGCTGGGTTTCAGCATCGTAACTCACGATTCTTCCTTCCTTCAGGAGAAAGTTACCAAACAGTCACACTGTGAGCTTACGCTTCCCGTTGTTCCCTCCATCCTCACCATAACTGGTCTTTTAATCCCACCGTCCCCTCTACCTGCACACCAACGATCCGTTAATCCCACCATCCCCTCTATCTGCACACTAACGATCCGTTAATCCCACCGTCCCCTCTACCTGCACACCAACAGTCCGTTAATCCCACTGTCCCCTCTATCTGCACACCAACAGTCCATTAATCCCACCGTCCCCTCTACCTGCACACCAACAGTCTGTTAATCCCACCGTCCCCTCTATCTGCACACCAAGTCCGTTAATCCCACCGTCCCCTCTATCTGCACACCAACAGTCCGTTAATCCCCACCGTCCCCTCTATCAGCACACCAACAGTTCGTTAATCCCACCGTCCCCACTATCAGCACACCAACAGTCCATTAACCCACCGTCCCCTCTATCTGCACACCAACAGTCCGTTAATCCAACCGTCTCCTCTATCTGCACACCAAGTCCGTTAATCCCCGCCGTCCCCTCTATTTGCACACCAACAGTCCGTTAATCCCACCGTCCCCTCTATCTGCACACCAACAGTCCGTTAATCCCACCGTCCCCCCTACCTGCACACCAACAGTCCGTTAATCCCACCGTCCCCTCTATCTGCACACCAAGTCCGTTAATCCCACCGTCCCCTCTATCTGCACACCAACAGTCCGTTAATCCCACCGTCCCCTCTATCTGCACACCAACAGTCCGTTAATCCCCACCATCCCCTCTATCTGCACACCAACAGTCCGTTAATCCCACCGTCCCCTCTACCTGCACACCAGCAGTCCGTTAATCCCACCGTCCCCTCTATCTGCACACCAACAGTCCGTTAATCCCCACCGTCCCCTCTATCTGCACACCAACAGTCCGTTAATCCCACCGTCCCCTCTATCTGCACACCAACAGTCCGTTAATCCCCACCGTCCCCTCTATCTGCACACCAACAGTCTGTTAATCCCACCGTCCCCTCTATCTGCACACCAAGTCCGTTAATCCCACCGTCCCCTCTATCTGCACACCAACAGTCCGTTAATCCCCACCGTCCCCTCTATCTGCACACCAACAGTCCGTTAATCCCACCGTCCCCCCTACCTGCACACCAACAGTCCGTTAATCCCACCGTCCCCTCTATCTGCACACCAAGTCCGTTAATCCCACCGTCCCCTCTACCTGCACACCAGCAGTCCGTTAATCCCACCGTCCCCACTACCTGCACACCAGCAGTCCGTTAATCCCCACCGTCCCCTCTATCTGCACACCAACAGTCCGTTAATCCCACCGTCCCCCCTACCTGCACACCAACAGTCCGTTAATCCCACCGTCCCCTCTATCTGCACACCAGCAGTCCGTTAATCCCACCGTCCCCTCTACCTGCACACCAGCAGTCCATTAACCCACCGTCCCCTCTACCTGCACACCAGCAGTCCATTAACCCACCGTCCCCTCTACCTGCACACCAACAGTCCGTTAATCCCATCGTCCCCTCTATCTGCACACCAGCAGTCCGTTAATCCCACTGTCCCCTCTATCTGCACACCAACAGTCCGTTAATCCCACCGTCCCCTCTATCTGCACACCAACAGTCCGTTAATCCCACCGTCCCCTCTATCTGCACACCAACAGTCCATTAACCCACCGTCCCCTCTACCTGCACACCAACAGTCCGTTAATCCCACCGTCCCCTCTACCTGCACACCAACAGTCCGTTAATCCCACCGTCCCTCTTGATCCACACCGATTCCCCGTTAATCTTGCTGTTCCCTGAACCCACGTTACAGCAACCTCCTCTAGCAACATGTTGCCTGCTCCTCGCCTCCGTCTGCACCCCAACGCCTGGCTGCAACTGGGTCTTGCCCCCCCCCCAACCAACCCCCCACCCAGACCCTCCCTCTTCACTGGTGCAGAACTCATTAGCCCTCTTCCCACCCATTACGGAGCCCATAATCAGCTCCTGCTGGCATGCGGTCTGCCCATCAAGGCAGAGTCCGTACGTGAGTGCGATAAGAAAGGATATCTCAGTACCTTGTAATCAGACAGTTCCGGTGTGTAATTCTCCGACAGCTCCAGCACCTTAACGGGAAATCCAGAGTCACAAGTGCCAGAGGTTCAAGAAAGAACAGACTGCCTTCTTGTAGACATTTCCCCTTTGGCCTCTCACATTGTCCTGAAACCCACACAACCCCTTCCCTTCAGACACTGTGCCATCCCACAGAATGGAACTGTGCCCCCTCCTCACTCTCTGGGGTTCTTCACACACTGCTCTCAATGCTCCATGCAACTTGGAAACCTTTTTACACTAAAGCAGTTCAGTCCCTGAACGCATCGAGGCATGTTGGCCTTCAGAAATCAGAGTACTGAGTACAGGAGATGGGATGTTATGTTGAAGTTGTATAAGACGTTGATGAGGCCTAATTCAGAGTATTATGTACAGTTCTGATCCCCCACCTACAGGAAAGATATCAATAGCCTTTAGAGTGCACAGAAATTTCACCAGGATGTTGCTGGGGCTTGAGAACCTGAGTTACAGGGAAAGGTTGAACAGGTTCGGACTTCATCCTCTGGAGTGTCAGAGAACTAGGGATGATTTGACAGAGATAGACACAATTATGAATTGTATAGTTAGGATGCTTTTCCACTAAGGTTGAGTGAAACTAGCACTAAAGGTCATATGCTAAGAATGAAAGGTGAAATATTTAAGGGGAACCTTCATTCAAAGGGTGGTGAGCATGTGGAAAGAGCTGCCAACTGAACTGGTGGACGTGGGTTTGGTCAGTGCCCACTGCAATGTTTAAGAGAAGTTTGGATAAGTACATGGATGGGAGGGATATGGAGGGTTATGGTCCAGGTGCAGTTGATGGGAGTAGGTAGAATAACAGGTTGTCACACAGCAGATGGGCTGAAGGGCTGCAGTGCTCTATGGCTCTATATGATTTGCCTACTCTCTGCTTTTCTCCCTAGGGCAGAATCACCTGTGAGGATCCCAGCTCCAACTTCATCTAGTCTTCGATTTTGGTCAACACTGGTGACTGGTGATACTCAGCCAGTGCAGAGCTTACCTTGAAGGCAATCCGTTCCCCAACCTGTGGTGGAGCGGCCAGGAGCGGCAGCTTGCTGTAATCCCTCGGAGGAACCTTGGGGACACTCTGCTCAGGGTAGAACACAGACAATGTTATTGAGGCTGCCAGGAGTAACAGGTGGAAACTGCCTGTCCTGGATCAGTGCCAGACTGCCCTGGTCAGTGCCAACCAGACAGTGCCGGACCACTCCTGGGCCATGCCAACCAACAGTGTCCACTGGACAGCGCCGGACCTCCCTGGTCAGTGCCCACTGGACCTCCCTGGTCAGTGCCATAAGATATAGGAGCAGAATTAGGCCATTTGTCCCATCAAGTCTGCTCTGCCATTTCATCATGGTTGATCCATTTCCCTCTCAGCCCCATTCTCCTGCATCCCTTAATGCCCTGACCAATCAAGAATCTATCAATCTTTGCCTTAAATATACCCAATGCCTTGGCCTCCACAACTACCTGTGGCCATAAGCTTCACAGATTCACCACTATCTCCACATCTCCATACCACCATCTTGTCAATGCCAGACCATCAGCCCCTCCCCAATCAATACCAGGCTGCACCCCTCCCCCCCTCCCCAGCCAGTGCCCGATTGTCCTGGGTCAGTGCTGCCCGTCTGTGCCAGACCATGGTTCCCACCTTCCTGGTCACTGCCAGGCTTCCCTACCTCACCCCTTCCTACAGGCCCTGGGCCTGCTGACCCACGCAGAGTCCCACTGTCACACCCACACACAGACTCTGCCAACCTGCCAGGACTTTTCCCAATAGGAACAGGACTGGTGTAGGGACCTGTTGCATCACTATCACACAGGCAGTATCCCAACCCCCTGACAAACCTGCAAGTCTCACAAACACACACCCTCCCTCCTCCTCAAACACGAACCGTTTCACATATCGACAAATTCCCTCCCAGCTCCACAGTGAGTGTGGTCACTGACTATTTCTGTCTGTGGCAGTGGAACTGAAGCACAGTCTGATCCCGTGACCTTGATTCCAGAATCACAAACAGCTTGACTTTCACTGTCTCAGATGACATCAAGTTTGTTTTGTGGTAGCAGTGCAATGCAAGACATAAAATTACTAACAATAGATATATACATAAATAAAAAGGAATAACACAGTCACGTTCATGGATCGCACAGACAATTCTGGTCAGATCACAGAGGAATATTCTGTTCGGTTCTGATCACCTCATTATAGAAATGATGCAGAAGCTTTAGAGAGGGTGCAGAGGAGATTTACCGGGATACTGTCTGGATTAGACAGCGTGTCTTATGAGGACAGGTTGAATGAACTAGGGCTTTTGTCTTTGCAGTGAAGGAGGATGAAAGACAACCGGATAGAGGTGTACAAGATGATAAAAGGCACAGATTAAGTGGACAGCGAGAAACTTTCCCAGGGAAAAAATGGTTAATACAAGAAGCCATAATTTTAATTTTGATTGAAGGAAAGTATAGGGGCAATGTCAGAAGATTTTCTTTTAAAACCCAGAGAGTGGTGGGTGTGTGGAACTCACTGCCGGGGGCGTTGGTGGAGACAGATACGTTAGGGGTTCTTAGATGGGCACATGGATGATAGAAAAATGGAGTGTTACGTAGGAGGGAAGGGTTAGATTGATCCTGGAGTACACAAGGTCCTGTACTGTGCTGTGTTCTATGATGGGAGAGGGGAAGGGTATCGGGCTTGACACAGACGAACACAACAGTAACCCAGAGACAGGCTCCCAGGGGGTTTAGCAAGGACAGAACACCACCCTTACCCAGACCCCAGCTCTGTACCACTCACCTCCAAGGTCCGGTGCTGTGCAGGCACGGGCGCAGGTTCCAACCATTCTCCCGGCTTCGTATCACGGCCACGTGGATAGTGGTTGTGTGGGGCTCCAGTCCCTCGGCCCCTGCCCCGAGTGGGACCCTGCTGCTGCCAGCCCTTTGCACCGACCCACGGTGGAGTCACACCTCCTCGTCCACGGCCCCTCCCGCACCCCAGTCCGAAGCCCATTCTCCCTGGGTGACAGGGTGGGGCAGTCTGACATCCAGATGCAGTCTCCACTCCCCCTGGCTTCTCTGGCCGGGAATCCCTGGAGCCTGCGGACGAGCTGGAGGCAGGAAGGGCTGTGATCGAGGCAGGGCTAGGAATAGCCTCCCGGCTCCCCATGGGGTCGTCTGAATCACTGCTGGGTGTGTCAGTGTTGCTGCTTGTCTCTGCTGCTGCCGGCATGCTTGTCTGCTCCAAACTCCTGCAGTTCTGTCCCTTCCCAGCGAGGCCGGGCACCGACAAAACACCATTAGTCGCCGGAACATGGTGATCCAGTTCACCGGCCGAGAACCTGTCTGAGGCTGAGACGGTGTGTGTTGTGGCTGGGGAGTGGCATTGTAATGTAGGGCTCTCACTGCGAGCTACAACCCTCTCCCACTCTCTGCTCCCCGAGGCTGGGACAATGCGTGTTGTGGCTGGGGAGTGTCGTTGTAACGTGGGGCTCTCACTGCAAGCTTCAATCCTCTCCCACTCGCTGCTGCGCTTATATTTTCTCTTCTTGCCATGTTTTTTCTGAGCACCGTCCTCTGCTGCCTTCTTTCTCTTCCCCAAACGCTCTGTGGTTACGCCGCAGACAGATTCCTCGGTCGAGTTGGGGGTTTGTCCCTCGCTCAGCTCTGCGAGCTTCCTCCGCTTTCTGCTCTTCCTCTCCACCGATCGGTGTCTGCTCCCTTTCTTGTTCACCAGCAGCCCACCTGCATCCTCACCAGCCACAGGTCTGTCTGCCGGCAATTCCTCTTGTCTCACCCTGTCAGAGAGTGCACACCCACATGGTCACACACACCCCCACTCAGCAATGACTATACTGTGTGACCAGTCACACTAACTGGCACAACGACTCCACCCACAACACCCCCACACGCGGCATTGACTGCACAGTCACCAGTCACACTGACTGGCACAACGACTCCACCCACAACACCCCCACACGCGGCATTGACTGCACAGTCACACTAACTGGCACAACGACTCCACCCACAACACCCCTACACGCAGCATTGACTGCACAGTCACCAGTCACACTGACCAGCGCGATGATCCACCCACAACACCCCCACCCAGCAATGACCATACTGTGTGACCAGTCACACTGACCAGTGCGATGATCCATCCACAACACACCCCATTCCCCCCAGCTGGCTGTGCCTCTGGGTGGCCCTGGCACAAGTGTATAATTGGGTGCAGAGGTTATGTCCAGATGCAGACTCCAGTCCCCCAGCCCATCCCCAGTACACTGGTCACATGTACATCCTTAATGCAATTCCAGTCAGTCAATTGGTCAGGAGACTGCCCACCCCTCCTCATCCCCCCACCCAGGCTTCTGCCTCCCAGCCGTGGCATGGGGAGAGGGAATAGAAGAGGAGGGTCACGGGCTGGGAAGACAATGGATAACCGGAGGTGCTGGGGGCAGTGGAGTGAGGGGATCTGCTGGGGGGTATTGAGGGATTTCAGGAGAATGGATGATAGCAGGGAGGGTTACTGGGGATTGGAAAGGGTGGAGGGTATTAGGGTGATAGCAGGGGTATCAGCACCAGATGATGTACTGGCAGAGATCCCCTGCATGAGAGGCTATTGCAGGCAGGGTACCGGGCAGATTACCAGGATACAAGAGTGTGTAGCATGCAGAGTAAATCAGAGGTGTTACCCCGGGGTAGTGGGTGGGTTATCGAGTTACGGGGAGGGTGATAGTGGAGAGGATATGCAGGGTATATCGGGAATGATACCTGGGTACCGGATGTATTATCGAGTTACCGGGGAGAGTGGTAGTGGTAGTGGTAGTGGAGAGGGTATGCAGGGTATTTCAGAGGTGATACCCCGGGGTAGCGGGTGTATTATCGGGGTACGGGGAGCATGGTACTGCAGAATGTATGCAGACTACGTTAGGGGTGTTTCCCCCGGATACGGGCATCAGGGAGATAGGTACCATGGACCCTCCAGCCTCACCGGATCGAGTCGTTGTCCCGGGATATCGGGTGCCAGAAGGGATATCTAGGTAGCGGGGCGTTGTTACCCAGGGTATTGGGGATGGAGGGTTATCCCGGGAGGTATCCCACTCCAGCCTCACCGGATCGAGTCGTTGTCCCGCACCAACAGGACGCTCTCGTTGGGCGGCAGCAGACCACCGTCCAGGAAGAGGTGCAGCCGGGTGCGGCGACTGAAGCCGAAGCGGCCGCGGATGATGCTCTCCAGGTCGGCCACCACTCGGCATTGCTCGGCGGGCAGTAATAGCCAGCAAAACCGGGCGGAAGGCAACAGCGGCGGCGGGTAGTCGAAAGCGAGGCGCAGGCGGAGCGCCGCCATGGTAGGCCGCAGGTTGTCGGGGGATAGATCCGCCGCAGAACCCGCCCCTTCCGGCGTTGAGGGCGGGTCCACCGCAAACTCCACCCCTTCTGCAAGTGGGGTGGAGCCTCTGCAGTCCCAAAGTGGGAGGGTCTGTTTGTCTGTGTCTTGTTTCACGGCAGTTGGCATCCATCTTAATGGTGCATTACCGCCACCCTCTGCTCCGGAATGTGCACTAGACATACATTCTAAATATATCTATCTATCTCTCTCTCTCTCTCTCACACACACACACACACACACACACACACACACACACACACACACACACACACACACACACACACACACACACACACACACACACACACACACACACACACACACACACACACACACACACCTACACTTCACCCTCCCATCTTTGACCATCCTAGTACCCTATTCCTGTTTATCCGTCATATCCTATTAAAAAAAAACCCTGTACCCCTTAAGAACGCTAAAAATACCCGGACCTGTGCTCTCTCACCCATGCCCAGCAACCCTTTTAATGTGAATTCCTGCACCCCCAACTCCCTTAGTTTAATTCTCATCACCTCTCTCTGTATCCCATACTTTCTGCAGCTCAGAACTACATGTTCTACTGACTCCTCTTCCTGACATTCCTCACACAATGCTGTCTGGTGTTTCCCTATTATTTTCAATGTTTTGTTTAATGCACGGTGCCCCAGCCTTAACCTAGTCCACACAGTTTCCTCTCCTCTGTATCTACTACCTACCCTAGTACCTGCAACACTCTTTTGTATTTGATATCAATGCCTCCCTTTCCCCTCCCTGTCCCATCTTTCTTGCCACATTTGGTTGATTTTTTCCCAGATTACACACTTAACCTCTGCTTTACTGATACTAATGTGCATTTCTACATTTTCTTTGCCAACTCATCCACCCTCTCATTCCCCTTCACCCCTACATGTGCTGGAACCCATAGAAATTTTACCTGACTTCCCTGATTTGCAATTCTTGTAACTAACTGAAGGACTTCATAAAGTACATCTTGCTGACTGTTTGTGTGAAAAGACCTTAAACTTGCTAGAACTGAGGATGAATCTGAACATATCAATGCTTTGCCTTGTCTGGCTTTCTGAACCCATTGTAACGCAACCAACACTGCCAGCATCTCCACTGTAAACACCCCTAACTCAATGTGGGAGGGGCTACTGGAAAGAAAGATGGCCCACTCGACCCTGCCCCTTTTGTAGATGGGCAGAGCTGCCTCAAACCCCACCCATTCTGGCCATGGGTCAGGACTCTGGCCACCTAGCCAAGGTAACTCAGTGAAGGTTAGGGCAGTTATAATCTCCCATTCTACCCTGTAATGTTCTACAAGTCACAACTGAGTGACCACCCTTCTCCCATTTCTAACCTGCCCAAATGGCCTTACTAAGCTATCCCCCACAAATACAGAGTCATAGGGAAGTATAGCACTGAAGCAAGCCGTTCAGCCTTCGAGCGGAAAATCCTACAAAAGGTAGTGGATTCGGCCCAGTACATCACTGATAAAGCCCTCCCAACCATTGAGCTCATCTATGTGGAATCCTGTTGTAGAAAAGCAGTATCCATCATCAAAGATCCTCACTAGCCAAGCCATGCTCTTTTTTTGCTGCTGCCATCAAGTAGAAGATATAGGTGCCACCACCAGGTTCAAGAACAGTTACTACTCCCCAACCATCAGGCTTGTGAACCTTGAACAAAAGGAGATAACTACACTCACTTGACGACTCTTCTATTTTCTTATTCCGTGCTCGTTGTTTATTGCCATTTATTTATTATCTGTATTTGCACAGCTTGTTCCTGATAATCACAGTTTACTGATCCTGTTTAGAGTTACTGTTCTGTAGATTTGCTAATTATGCCCACTGAAAAAGAATCTCAGGGTCGTATGTGGTGACATGCATGTACTCTACACTGATAATACATTTTACTTTGAACTTTAGTCCGTGCTGAAACAATTGAAACTGCCTGCTCCCATCAACCTGCACTGGACCATAGCCCTCCACATCCCTACTATCTATGTATCTATCCAATCTTCTCTGAAATGTTGAAATCAAGCTCACAGCACCACTTACGCTGCAGCTCAGTCCACACTCTCATGACCCTTAAGCCATGGCCTGTGGTTGTGGTCCTACTCAAGCTCAGTGGAAAAAAACCCTCAGTGTAAGACCTACCCTGCTTTGTCCTCCCTAAGTGCAACACCTCACATTTGTCTGCATTAAATTCCATCTGCCATTTTTCAGCCCATTTTTCCACATGATGCAGCTCCCTCTGCAAGCCATGATAGCCTTATTCACTGTCCTCTACACCCCCAATCTTGGTGTCATCTGCAAATTTGCTGATCCAGTTAACCACATTATCATCCAGATCATTGATATAGATGACAAACAACAATGGACCCAACACTGATCCCTTGTAGTGCACTAGTCACAGGCCTCCAGTCAGAGAGGCAACCATCTACTGGCACTCTCTGGCTACTCCCACAAAGCCAATGTCTAATCCAGTTTACTACCTCATCATGAACGCCCAGCCGCTGAATCTTCTTGACCAACCTCTCTTGTGGGACCTCATCAAATGCCTTGCTACTGTCCCTATAGACAGTACCCACCACCTTGCCTTCATCCACTTTCCTGGCAAATTCTTAGAAAAACTCTTTAACCTTGGTTTCCCATGACCTTCCATGCACAAAGTTACTCTGACTATCCTTAATCAGTCATTGTCTATCAAATACTTACATCCAGTCCCTCAGAATACCTTCCAATAACTTTCCCACAACTGATGTCAGACTCAATGGCCTATAAGCTTGGATACATACATGGAATTATGATGTAGTGGCCATTACAGAGACTTGGCTGGCACCAGGGCAGGAATGGATTCTCAATATTCCTGGATTTCAGTGTTTTAAAAGGGATGGGGGGGGGGGAGGTGGGGTGGCGTTACTGGTCAGGGATACTATTACAGCTGCAGAAAGAGTGGGTAATGTAGCAGGATCCTCTTTTGAGTCAGTACGGGTGGAAGTCAGGAACAGGAAGGGAGCAGTTACTCTATTGGGGGGTATTCTATAGGCCCCCTGGTAGCAGCAGAGATACCGAGGAGCAGATTGGGAGGCAGATTTTGGAAAGGTGCAAAAATAACAGGGTTGTTATCATGGGTGACTTTAACTTCCCTAATATCGATTGCTACCTGATTAGTTCCAAGGGTTTAGATGGGGCAGAGTTTGTTAAGTGTGTCCAGGACGGATTCCTGTCACAGTATGTTGACAGGCAGGCTAAAAGGAATGCCATACTAGATCTAGTATTAAGTAGCGAACCAGGTCAGGTCACAGATCTCTCAGTGGGTAAGCATCTTGGGGACAGTGACCACTACTCCCTGGCCTTTAGCATTATCATGGAAAAGGATAGAATCAGAGAGGACAGGAAAATTTTTAATTGGGGAAGGGCAAATTATGAGGCTATAAGACTAGAACTTGCGGGTGTGAGTTGGGATGATGTTTTTGCAGGGAAATGTACTATGGACATGTGGTCGATGTTTAGGGATCTTTTGCAGGATGTTAGGGATAAATTTGTCCCAGTGAGGAAGATAAAGAATGGTAGGGTGAAGGAACAAGTGAGGTGGAAAATCTAGTCAGGTGGAAGAAGGCAGCATACATGAGGTTTAGGAAGCAAGGATCAGATGGGTCTATTGAGGAATATAGGGTTGCAAGAAAGGAGCTTAAGAAGGGGCTGAGAAGAGCAAGAAGGGGGCATGAGAAGGCCTTGGCGAGTAGGGTAAAGGAAAACCCCAAGGCATTCTTCAATTATGTGAAGGACAAAAGGATGACAGGAGTGAAGGTAGGACCGATTAGAGATAAAGGTGGGAAGATGTGCCTGGAGACTATGGATGTGAGCGAGGTCCTCAATGAATAATTCTCTTCGGTATTCACCAATGAGAGGGAACTTGATGATGGTGAGGACAATATGAGTGAGGTTGATGTTCTGGAGCATGTTGATATTAAGGGAGAGGAGGTGTTGGAGTTGTTAAAATACATTAGGACGGATAAGTCCCCAGGGCCTGACGGAATATTCCCCAGGCTGCTCCATGAGGCGAGGGAAGAGATTGTTGAGCCTCTGGCTAGGATCTTTATATCCTCGTTGTCCACGGGAATGGTACCGGAGGATTGGAGGAGGCGAATGTTGTCCCCTTGTTCAAAAAAGGTAGTAGGGATAGTCCGGGTAATTATAGACCAGTGAGCCTTACCTCTGTGGTGGGAAAGCTGTTGGAAAAGATTCTTAGAGATAGGATCTCTGGGCATTTAGAGAATCATGGTCTGATTAGGGACAGTCAGTATGGCTTTGTGAAGGGCAGATCGTGTCTAACAAGCCTGATAGAGTTCTTTGAGGAGGTGACCAGGCAGATAGATGAGGGTAGTGCAGTGGATGTGATCTATATGGATTTTAGTAAGGCATTTGACAAGGTTCCACACGGTAGGCTTATTCAGAAAGTCAGAAGGCATGGGATCCAGGGAAGTTTGGCCAGGTGGATTCAGAATTGGCTTGCCTGCAGAAGGCAGAGGGTCATGGTGGAGGGAGTACATTCAGATTGGAGGGATGTGACTAGTGGTGTCCCACAAGGATCTGTTCTGGGACCTCTACTTTTCATTATTTTTATTAACGACCTGGATGTGGGGGTAGAAGGGTGGGTTGGCAAGTTTGCAGACGACACAAAGGTTGGTGGTGCTGTAGATAGTGTAGAGGATTGTCGAAGATTGCAGAGAGACGTTGGTAGGATGCAGAAGTGGGCTGAGAAGTGGCAGATGGAGTTCAACCCGGAGAAG
The DNA here is from genome assembly GCF_030028105.1 of Mobula birostris. NCBI lineage: Eukaryota > Metazoa > Chordata > Chondrichthyes > Myliobatiformes > Myliobatidae > Mobula > Mobula birostris. Next base: position 63,187,729 of record NC_092393.1, on the reverse strand, counting down.
CGTCAGGTGGTACACTTTGGAAGGACAAACTCCAAGGCAGAGTACAAAGTAAATGGCAGGATACTTGGAAGTGTGGAGGAGCAGAGGGATCTGGGGGTACATGTCCACAGATCACTGAAAGTTGCCTCACAGGTAGATAGGGTAGTTAAGAAAGTTTATGGGGTGTTATCTTTCATTAGTCGAGGGATAGAGTTTAAGAGTCGCGAGGTAATGATGCAGCTCTATAAAACTCTGGTTAGGCCACACTTGGAGTACTGTGTCCAGTTCTGGTCACCTCACTATAGGAAGGATGTGGAAGCATTGGAAAGGGTACAGAGGAGATTTATTAGGATGCTGCCTGGTTTAGAGAGTATGCATTATGATCAGAGATTAAGGGAGCTAGGGCTTTACTCTTTGGAGAGATGGAGGATGAGAGGAGACATGATAGAGGTATACAAGATAATAAGAGGAATAGATAGAGTGGATAGCCAGCGCCTCTTCCCCAAGACACCACTGCTCAATACAAGAGGACATGGCTTTAAGGTAAGGAGTGGGAAGTTGAAGGGGGATATTAGAGGAAGGTTTTTTACTCAGAGAGTGGTTGGTGCGTGGAATGCACTGCCTGAGTCAGTGGTGGAGGCAGATACACTAGTGAAGTTTGAGAGACTACTAGACAGGTGTATGGAGGAATTTAAGGTGGGGGTTTATATGGGAGGCAGGGTTTGAGGGTCGGCACAACAATGTGCTGTACTGTTCTATGTTGTATGTTCTTTTCCTAGTTTATGTTTAGAGCCTTTCTTAAACGGTAGAATAATATTGGCTGTTCTCCAATGTTCTGGTATCTCTCCTGTCACTAAGATAACTCCACTAGGGCCCCGGCAATTTCTGCTCTTGCCTCCTGTAGGGTCTGAGCGCTCACCTTGTCAGGCCCTGGGGACTTACCACCCTGATTGGTCTGAGGGTAGCAAACAGCTCCTTCTCTGTAATGTGTACAGGGTCCATGAAGTTGATGCCACTTTGCCTCACTTCTATAGACTCTGTGTCCATCTTCTAAGTAAATGCAGATGCAAAGAATGCATTTTTGATATCCCCCATCTGTTCTGGCTCCACATATGGATTACCATTCTGGTCTTACAGAGGACCAATCTTGTCCCAAACAATCCTTTTAACTTACCTGTAGAGTCACTTGGGATTCTCCTTCACATTATCTGACAGAGCAACGTCCTGCCATCTTTTAGTCTTCCTGATTTCTTTCTTAAGTGTCTGCTTGCATTGCTTGTCCTCTATAGGCAACTCATCTGTAGTTAATTGCCTGTACCTGCTATATTTTTCCCCTTAACCTCTGAACAGGGCTTCAATATCTCTTGAAAAACAAAGTTCCCTATACTTACTATCTTTACCTTTTACTCTGACAGACAAGTACAACCTTTGTACTCTCAGAGTGTCACTTTTGAAGGCCTCTCACTTTCCAAGTACATCTTTGGCAGAAAACAGCCAAACCACACTTGCCAGATCCTTTCGGTTACCATCAAAATTGGCCTTTTTCCAATTTAGAATTTCGGCCCACGGACCATACCTGTCATTCTGCACATTTCCTTTGAAACTCATGACATTGTGGTTACTGGGTGCAAAGTGCTCCCCTCCACCTTCTTCTGTCTCATTCCCTAATAATAGATCCAGTATTGCACACTCTCTCATTGGGACTTTTACATACTGAAAATCCTCCCGAGGTGCTCTTGTTCCCTCTTCTTTCATCAACAAGGGAGCACCCACTCTTCTCTGAACCTCTGTCACACTTTTGTAAGACCATAAGATATAGGAGCAGAATTAGGCCATTTGGCCCATCGAGTCTGTCCTGCCATTTCATCATGGCTGATCCAATTTTTCTCTCAGCACCAACCTCCATTCCTTTCCCTGTATCCCTCATGCCCTGACCCATCAAGAATCTATCAAACTCTGCCTTAAGTACACATAAAGACTTGGCCTCCACAACTGCCTGTGGCAATGAATTTCACAGAGTCACCACTCTCTGGCTAAAGAAATTCCTCCTCATCTCCATTCTCAAAGGATGGCCCTCTATTCTGAGGCTGTGGCCTCTGGTCTTGGACACTGCGACTACAGGAAACATCCACTCTATCAAGGCCTTTCACTAATCTATAGGTTTCAATGAGATCACCCCTCATTCTTCTGAATTCCAGTGAATACAGGCCTAGGGTCATCAGACACTCTTCATATGACAAGCCATTCAATTTTGGAATCATTTTCGCGAACCTCCTTTAAACACTCTCCAGTTTCAGCACGTCCTTTCTAAGGGGCCCAAATCTGCTCACAATACTCCAAGTGAGGTCTCACCAGTGCTTTATAAAGTTTCAACATTACATCCTTGCTTTTATATTCTAGTCCTCTTCAAATGACATTGTATTTGCCTTCCGCACCACAGACACCATAGTCAACCCTTTCATTTCTCCTACCAGCATTTTGTGTATGTTGATTATATTTGCTTTCCTCACCACTGACTCAAACCTGCAAATTAACCTTTAGGGAATCCTGCACAAGGACTCCCAAGTCCCTTTGCACCTCAGTTTTATTTTGTATATGCTCTCCATTTAGAAAATAGTCAACTCTTTCATTTCTTCTACCAAAGTCCATGACCATACACTTCCCAACACTGTATTCGATCTGCCATTTCTTTGTCCATTCTCCCAATCTGTTTAAGTCCTTCTGTGACCTCTCTACTTCTTTAAAACAACTTCCCCTCCACCAATCTTCATATCTTCTGCAAAATTTGCAACAAAGCCATCAATTCCATCATCCAAGTCATTAACATATAACATAAAAAGAATAGGTCCCAACACAGATCCCTGTGGAACACCACTAGTTACTGGCAGCCAACCAGAAAAGGCTCCTTTTATTCCCAATCTTTGCCTCCTGCAAATGAACGACTACTTTATTCATGCTAAAATCAACTGATTTTCCTTTGTCTATCCTGCTTATTATTTCCCAAAGAATTCTAACAGATTTGTCAGGCAAGATTTTCCCTTGAGGAAACCATGCTGACTATGGCTTATTTTATCATGTGCCTCCAAGTACCCTGAGACCTCATCCTTAATAATCGACTCCAAAATCTTCCCAACCACTGAAGTCAGACTAACTGGCATATAATTTTCATTCTTCTGCCTCTGTCCCTTCTTGAAGAGTGGTGTGACATTTGCAGTTTTTCAGTATTCTGAAACCATTCCAGAATCTAGTGATTCTTGAAAGATCATTACTAGTGCCTTCAGCCACCTCTTTCAGAACCCTGGTCCAGGTGGCTTGTCTACCTTCAGACCTTACAGTTTCCCAAGAACCTTCTCTCTAGTTATGGTAACTTCACATACTTCATGCCCCCTGACACCTGGAATTTCCACCATGCTTTGGTGTCTTCCACAGTGAAGACTATTGCAAAATACTTATTCAGTTCAATCACATTTCCTTGTCCCCCATTACTACCTCTCCAGCATTGTTTTCCAGTGGTCTGATAGCCACTCTTGCCTCTCTTTTACACTTTATGTATCTGAAGAAACTTTTGGTATCCTCTTTAGTATTATTAAAGAGGAAAGCAAATATTCATCTGTATTCTGGACATTGAGTTGCAAGTCCTGCCCTTCCCTCAGCCATGTTTCTGTTCTGACTCTGATTTCTCAGTTCCCAGAACTAATCTACACATTGGGTTCATCCACCTTCTCTGTCAAGCCTCTTCTATTCCAGTCCTGATGAAGGGTGTTGGCCCAAAACGTTGACTGTTTATTCATTTCCATAGATGCCACCTGATCTCCTAAGTTCCTCCCGCATTTTGTATGTGTTGCTTTGTATTTCCAGTATCGGCAGACTTTCTTGTGTTTAGTATTGATCCCTGCTTTCTCCACAGCCACTCCACTCTCAAGGTCCTACCTCCCTGCCACTCAAGTTTAAACACGCCTGTGTAGCACTTGTAAATCCCCCAGCCAGGACATTGGTATCTCTCCAGTTCAGGTAGAAATTGTCCCTCTTGTGTAAGTCACCCCAGACCCAGAAAGGTTCCCAATGACCCAAAAACTTGAGCCTCTGCCTATGCATTTCTCTTTAATATTATTGGTTAGCTCACTTTAGTATTCCATCTCTAACTTCATAATCACTTTTTTCATTGCCTTCTGTTGGTATTTAAAAACTTCCCAGTCCTCTAACTTTGGTGAACTTCCCTCAATCCCTCTCCAGTGTCAGCACATCCTTTTTAAGATAAGGGACTCAAAACTACTCACAGTACTCCAGATGAGGCCTCACCAGTGCTTTATGAAGCCTCATCATTACAACCTTGCTTTTATATTCTTGTCCTCTTGAAATGAATGCTAACCTTACATTTGCCTTCCTCATTACAGTCTCAATCTGCAAAGTAACCTTTAGGGAATCCTGCACGAGCACTCACAGCAACAGACACAAAATACTGGAGGATTCCATAGATACTGCTTGGCCTGCTGAGTTCCTCCAGCATTTTGTGTGTGTTGCTTAGATTTCCAGCATCTGCATATTTGCTTGTGAAAGCATTCCCAAGTCCCTTTGCACCTCAGATCTTTGAAGTTTATCTCCAGTTAGAAAATAATCTACCCTTTCATTTCTTCTGCCAAAGTGCATGACCATACACTTCACTGTATTCCACCTGCCACTTCTTTGCCCATTCTTCTAATCTGTCCAAATCCTTCTGTAGCCTCTTGACATACTCAGAACTATTCGCCACTCCAGCTATCTTTGTATCATCACCAAACTTTGCAACATCCAAGTCATTGACATATAATGTAAAAAGAAGTGGTCCCAACACAGCCAGCCAGCCAGAAAGGCTCCTTTTCTTCCCACTCTCTGCCTCCTGCCAATCAGTCACTGCTTTATCCATTCTAATACATTTCCTGTAACACCATGGGCTCTTTACTTGTTAAGCAGCCTCATGTGTGGCGCCTTGTCAAAGGCCTTCTGAAAATCCAAGTACACAACATAAACCAATTGTTTGTCCTGCTTGTTATTTCTTCAAAGAATTCCAACAGATTTTCAAGCAAGATTTTCCTTTAAGAAAACCATGCTTACTATGGTCTATTTTATTATCCGCCTCCGTACCCCAAAGTCACATCCTTAACAATTGATTCCATCATCTTCCCAACTAGCAGGTACAGAGGAGATGTCAGGGGTAAGTTTTTTACACAGAGAATGGTGAGTGTGTGGAATGGGCTGCCGGTGACAGTGGTGGAGGTGGATACAATAGGGTCTTTTAAGAGACTCCTGGATAGGTACATGGAACTTAGAAAAATAGAGGGCTATGGGTAACCCTAGGTAATTTCTAAAGTAAGTACATGTTCACCACAGTATTACGGGCCAAAAGGCCTGTATTGTATTATAGGTTTTCTAGTCCTGGTGATTTATCTACCTTCAGACCTTTCAGTTTCCCAAGAACTTTGTCCCTAGTAACGGCAACTTCAGACACTTCTGACCCCTGGCACCGAAGAACGTCCACCATTCTGCTGGTGTCTTCCACAGTGAAGGCTGTTGCAAAATACTCATACATTTTGTCTGCCATTTCCTTGTCCGCCATAACTACCTCTCCAGCATCGTTTTATAGTGGTCTGATATCCACGCTCACTTCTCTTTTACACTTTATGCATCTGAAGAAATTTGTGGTATCCTCTTTAATATTATTGGCTAGCTTACTTTTGTATTCCATCTTTTCCTTTTTAATTACAATTTTAGTTGCCTTCTGTTGTTTTTTAAAAGCTCCCCAATCTTCTAACTTCCCACTAATCTTTGATTTATTATATGTCCTCTCTTTGGCTTTTATGTTGACTTTGACTTCCCTTGTTAGCCACGGTTGTGTCATCTCACCTATGGAATACTTCTTCCTCTTTGGAATGTATATATTCCATACTTTCCAAATTGCTTCTAGAAATTCCAGACATTGTTGTTCCAACATCTCTGTTAGTGTTCTTTTCCAATCAACCCTGGAAAACTCCTCTCTCATGCCTCTGTTATTCCCTTTACTCCACTGTAATACTGATACATCTGACTTTAGCTTCCCCCTCTCAAATTTCAGGGTGAATTTGAACATCACTTTCCCCTAAGGGTTCTTTTACCTTAAGCTCTCTAATCAATTCTGGTTCATTGCACAATGCCTAATCCAGAATAACTGATCCCCCAGTGGGCTCAACCATCAGCTACTCTAAAAAGCCATCTGATAAGCATTCAAGAAATTCCCATTCTTGAAATCCCACACCAACCTGATTTTCCCAATCTACCTGCATATTGAAATCCCCATTGTCTATTGTATCCACTTTTCAAGGGAGAGAGACAGAAGAAAGGAAATTATGCACCAATTAGTCTGATATCAGTGGTTGGAAAGATGTTGGAGTCGATTATTACAGATGAGGTCTCAGGGTACTTGGTGGAATATGATAAAATAGGCCGTAGTCAGCATGGTTTCGTTAAGGGGAAATCTTGCCTGACAGATCTGTTGGCATTCTTTAAAGAAATAACAAGCAGGACTGACAAAGGAGAATCAGTTGATCTTGAGTACTTGGATTTTCAGAAGGCCTTTGACAAGGTGCCACACTGCTTAACAAGCTACGAGCCTGTGGTATTACAGGAAATGTACTAGAATGGATAAAGCAGTGGATGATTGGCAGGAGGCAAAGAGTGGGAATAAAGGGAGTCTTTTCTGGTTGGCTACTGGTGATTTGTGGTATTCCACAGGGGTCTGTGTTGGGACCAACTCTTTTTACATTATATGTCAATGACTTGGATGATAGAATTGATTGCTTTGTTGCAAAATTTGCAGATGATACAAGGATAGCTGGAGGGGCAGGTAGTTTTGAGGAAGTAGAGAAGCTACAGATGGACTTAGACATATTAGGAGAATGAGCAACGAAATGGCAGATGGAATACAGTGTCGGGAAGTGTATGGTCATGGACTTTGGTAGAAGAAATGAAAGGGTTGACTATCTTCTAAATGGAGAGAAAATACAAAAAAAATCTGAGGTGCAAAGGGACTTGGGATTCCTTATGCAGAATTCCCTAAAGGTTAATTTGCAGGTTGAGCCTGTGGTGAGGAAGGCAAATACAATGTTAGCACTTCTTTCAAGAGGACTAGAATATAAAAGCAAGGATGTAATGATGAAACTTTATAAAGTACTGGTGAGGCCTCACTTGGAGTATTGAAAGCAGTTTTGGGCCCCTTATCTTAGAAAGGATTAGAAACTGGAGAGGATTCAAAGGAGGTTCACGAAAATGATTCCAAGATTGAATGGCTTGTCATATGAGGAGTGTCTGATTACCCTGGGCCTGTATTCACTAGAATTCAGAAGAATGAGGGGTAACCTCATGGAAGCCTATCGAATGGTGAAAGGGCTTGAAAGAGTGGATGTGGAGAGAATGATTCTGATGGCGGGAGAGTCTAAGACTGGAGGCCACAACCTCAGTATAGAGGGCCGTCCTTTTGGAGCGGAGATGAGGAAGAATTTCTTTAGCTAAAAAGTGGTGAAGCTGTAGAAGCCAAATCTTTATGTAAAGTGCCGATAAGAAGTATTCACCCCCCGCCCCACCGGAAGTTTATTTTGCGTCAAAGTGAAAACTGATCTCTGCAAAGCAAGCTAAATTATTACAAATATAAAACACACAATAATTCATCCCCTTTAATATGACACACCAAATCATCACTGGTGCAGCCAATTAGTTTTAGAGGTCATATAATTAGTTAAATGGAGAACACCTGGGTACAGTCAAGGTGTTTCAATTGATTGTAGTAAAACTACACCTGTAGCTAGAAGGTCCAACTGCTGGTGAGTCAATATCCTGGAAAAAATTACACCATGAAGACAAAAGAGCACTCCAAGCAACACCACAAAAAGGTTATTGAAAAGTGCAAGTCAGAAGAAGGATACAGGAAAATTTCTAAGTCACTGAATATCCCTTGGAGTACAGTTAAGTCAATCATCAAGAAATGGAAAGGAAGGTCTTTATTCTTTGGAGGAGTGTAGAAGGTTGGGGGGGGGGACTTGATAGAGGTGTTTAAAATTATGAGGGGGATAGATAGAGTTGACGTGGATAGGCTTTTTCCATTGAGAGTGGGGGAGATTCAAACAAGAGGACATGAGTTGAGAGTTAAAGGGCAAAAGTTTAGGGGTAACATGAGGGGCAGCTTCTTTACTCAGAGTGGTAGCTGTGTGGAACGAGCTTGCAGCAGAAGTGGTTGAGGCAGGTTCTATGTTGTCATTTAAAGTTAAATTGGATAAATATATGGATAGGAAAGGAATGAAGGGTTATGGGCTGAGTGCAGGTCAGTGGGACTAGGTGAGAGTATGAGTTCAGCACAGACTAGAAGGGCCGAAATGGCCAGTTTCCGTGCTGTAATTGTTATATGGTTATAATATGGCACCGCTGTAAATCTGCCTAGAGCAGGCAGCCCTCAAAAACTGAGTGACTGTGCAAGAAGGGGACTAGTGAGGGAGGCCACCAAGAGTCCTATGACAATTCTGGAGGAGTTACAAGCTTCAGTGGCTGAGATGGGAGAGACTACACATACAACAACCATTGCTTCATCAGTCGCAGCTTTATGGGAGAGTGGCAAAGAGACTAGAATTTGCCAGAAGGCATGTGGGAGACTCTGAAGTCAGCTGGAAGAATGTTCTATTATCTGATGAAACCAAAATTGAGCTCTTCGGCCATCAGACTAAATGCTGTTTGGCATAAACCAAACACCATGCATAATCAAAAACACACCATCCCTACTGCGAAGCAAGGTAGTGGCTGCATCATGCTGTGGAGATGCTTCATGCAGCAGGCCCTGGAAGGCTTGTGAAGGTACAGAGTAAAATGAATGCAGCAAAATACAGGGAGATCCTGGAGGAAAACCTGACACAGTCTGCAAGAGAACTGTGACTTGGGAGGAGATTTGTTTTCCAGCAAGACAATGATCCCAAGCATAAAGCCAAATCTACACAGGAAATGCTTAAAAACAAAGTTAATGTCCTGGAGTGGCCAAGTCAGAGTCTAGACCTCAATCTAATTGAGAATTTGTGGCTGGACTTGAAAAGGACTCGTGATCTCCAAGCAATCTGACAGAGCTTGAGCAGTTCTGTAAAGAAGAATGGGGGAAATTTGTAGTGTCCAGATATACAAAGCTGATAGAGACCTATCCACACAGATATGGGCTGTAGTTGCTGCCAAAGGTGTATCTACTAAATACTGACTTGAAGGGGGTGATACTTCTTCAATCAATTATTATGTGTTTTTTATTTGTAATTAATTTAGATCAGTTTGTAGAGATTTGTTTTCACTTTGACATGAAAGAGTTTTTTTCTGTTGATCAGTGTCAATAAAAGCCAAATTAAATGTACTGTCAATCAATGTCGTAAAATGATAAAATATGAAAACTTCTAAGGGGGGGATGAATACTTTTTATTGGCACTATATATTTAAGGCAGAGGTTGATAGATTCTTAATTAGTCAGGGCACGAAGGGATATGGGGAGAAGGCAGGAGATTAGAGCTGAGACGGAAATTGGATCAGCCATGTTGAAATGGCAGAGTAGATGCTATAGGCCAAATGGCCTAATTCTGCTCCTATATCTTATGTCAACATTGCCTTTTGGAATGCATTTTCTATCTCCCATTGTAATTTGTAGGCCACATCCTTACTACTGTTTGGGAGTCTGTATACAACTCCCATCAGGGTCTTTTTACCCTTGCAGTTCCTTAGCTCTATCCACAATGATTTAACACCTTCCCACCCTATGTCACCTCTTTCTAATGATTTAATTTATTTTTTTTTACCAACAGAGCCTCTTCACATCTCTGCTCTTCTGAGCCACAGCACCAGACTCAGTGCCAGAGACCCAGTCACTGTAGCTCCCCCCTGGTATGTTGTTTCCCACTCAATAGTACCTAAAGTTATAAAGTTATTATTGATAGGAATGGCCACAGGTGTACTCTGCACTGGCTGTGCAGTTCCCCTCTTTCTCCTGACAGTTACTCAGTTTCCTGTCTCCTGCAACCTAGGGGTAACTACCTCCCTGTAGCTCCTGTTTGTCACACATTGTTTGTACTGTGGGGATTTGGGGCATTATCCGACCATGTGCCCCAAGAGGCCATATTCCACCGAGATATAACACTGGGCGGCACGGGAGGTCGTTCCTTCCCGTGGCCATCGAACTTGCAGCTCCTTCCATGTAGGATCAGACACCCTGAGCCAATAGGCTGGTCCTGGACTTGTTTTCCATCTGGCATAGTTTGCATTTTGTTGTTTGATTGTTTGTGGTTTTTGTATTGCTCTGCTTATGCTCTATTCTTGGTTGGTGTTGCTGTAACGAAACCCAATTTCCCTCCAGATCAATAAAGTATATCTACCTATCTATCTAAACCCCAGGGGCTGTCCATTGAGGGGAGGTCTGTGACGATCTCCATGGCTTCTCCTATAAGTACTTCTTTGGGGTAACATTTACCCTCTTGTTTGATATGAAATCAAAAGGAATTTCCCATTCGGGCATTTGTTGACTTGGGTTCAGTCGCTGAGATTTTAGATTTAGGGTTGGCACTTACAAATGGGGTCCTCTCTCAAAGTTTGAACATCCCTTTACTGCCACTGCATAGGATGGCAGGCCCCTCAGGACAGGGAAAGTTTGATATATTTCCAGACTGTTAGGCTCTCGGATTGGGAATCACCATGAAACATTAAAGTTCCAATCAATTCATTCCAGGGATCCCTCTTATTCTTGTTTGTCTTAGCCTGTCCCTGTGATTAACTGATCTGGGGGAGTTATTACCGTTTGTCCCCTAACCAGAATATTTGTTTTTCACTGGCCTTTTGTTGGATTTTAAAAGCTTCTCAACCACTCAACTTCCAACTCACTTTTGCTACCTCATATGACTTTTCTTTAGCTTTTATACAGTCCTTAACTTCCCTTGTCAGACAAGTTTGCCTACCCCGCGACTTGAGAACTTCTTCCTCTGTGGGATATATCTAGCCTGCACCTTGTGAACTATTCCCAGAAACTTCAGCCACCTCTGCTCTGTCATCATCCCCACCGGTATCTTCCTCCAATCCACCTGGGCAAGCTCCTCTCTCACGCCTCTGTAATTCCCTTTATTCCATTGTGATACTGATCCATGTGACTTGTGCTTCTCCCCCTCAAATTGCAGTACGAATTCAATCACTTTATGATCACTGCCTCCCAAGGGTTTCTTTATGTTAAAATCCCCAATAAGATCAGGGTTATGACACAACACCCAATCTAAGATAGCTTTTCCTTTAGAAGGCTCAAGCACAAGCTGCTCTAAAAAGCCATCTCATAGGCATTCAACAAATTCCTTCTTTTGTGATCTGACACCAACCTGATTTTCCCAATCCCTTGCATGTAGAAGTCCCCCATTACAATTGTGTCATTTCCCTTATTACATGCCTTTTCCAGCTCCCTTTGCAATCTCAACCCCACATCTTGGCTACTATTTGGAGGCCTATATATGATTCCCAAAATCGTTTTTTTACCTTTGCAGTTTCTTAACTCCACCCACAAAGATTCAACATTCTCTGACCCTATGACACCTCTTTCTAAAGATGTAATTCCATCTCTTACCAACAGAAACACACCACCACCTATACCTTTCTGCCTGTCCTTTTGATACAAAGTATATCCTTTGATGTTAAGCTCCTAACTATGGCCGCCTTTCAGCCACAACTCAGTGATGCCCACCTCATATTGACCAATCTAATTTTGTCACAAGTTCATCCACCTTATTCTGAATGCTGCATGCATTTAAATACAGCTCCTTCAGCCCTGCATTCTTCGCCCCTTTGAATTTTGCCTGTGTGGTAAAATTTAACTTTGCTCTGTCTGCATTTGTACCCAATCATTGGCTTGTCCTTCCTGTTAAATCCATCATCTACTTGTAAACCTGCTGGCTCATCCTCAGCTCTATCATACTGGTTCCCATCCCTCACCATATTAGTTTAAACCGGTCTCAACAGCTCTGGTAAATCTGCCCGCAGGAATATTGGTCCCCCTCGGACTCAGGTACATGTCCCACCTGTCCCAGAAGAGGTCTCAATTATCCAGAAATCTGAATCCCTGCCTCCTGCTCCAGTTCTTCAGCCACACATTTATCTGCCACCCCATTCTATTCCTATCCTCACTGTCACGTGGTACAGGCAGTAATCCCAAGATTACTACACCGGAGGCCCTGCTTCTCAGCTTCCTTCCTAACTCCTGTAGTCTGTTTTCAGGACCGCCTCCCTTTTTCTACCCATATCGGTGCCAATACATACCACGACTTCTGGCTGCTCACCCTCCCTTTTTGGGATATTGTGGACGTGTCCAGAAGCATCTTGGGCCCTGACACCTGGGAGGCAAACTGCCATCCAAGAGTACTGAAAAGTTGCTGGTGAACACAGCAGGCCAGGCAGCATCTCTAGGAAGAGGTACAGTCGACGTTTCAGGCCGAGACCCTTCACCTGCTGCACTCACCAGCAACTTTTATGTGTATTGCTTGAAATTCCAGCATCTGCAGATTTCCTCATGTTTGCACATCCAAGATTACTTTCTGTGTCCACAGAATCACCTATCTATCCCTCTGACTATAGATTCCCATATCACTGTTGCCAGCCTCTTCTGTGCCCTACACTTCTGAGCCACAGGGCCAGACTCAGTGCCAGAGGCACGGCCACTGTTCCTTCCCAGGGTAGGTCGTCCCCCCAACAGTACTCAAAATGGAGTAGTTATTGTTGAGGGGGATGGCCACAGTGGTGCTCTCCACTATCTGATGTTTTTCCTGCCCTCTCCTGACAGTCACCTATTTATCTGTCTGGGGTGACTACTTCCCAGTAACTCCTGTCTGTCACTGCTTCACTTACCCTAACAAGCCAAAGATCATCGAGCTGCAGCTCCAGTTCCCTAACATGGTCTCAGTGCACCTGCCACAGATGTGGGCATCGGGGAGGCTGGGAGTCTCCTGAAAATCCCACATCTGACACCTGGAACGGAACACTGGCTCTGTAGACATACCCCCTGTTCTCTCTAAAGTTAAATAAGAAATAAGGAACAAACTTACCTAATCTCCATCTGTTCTTGCCAAAGCCTTACTACTCTGATTCAAGACTACTCAAACGATGACCAGTCCCACGCTCAACTCCGCTAGGTGGTAGCTCTCTTTTATAGAGACTGGGGTTTTTAAGAACTCTTTGTCAGACCTGCACTTGAACACTCTTGTGGCGTCTGCACAGTACTCCAATCAACGACTCCCAACGAAAAACTTCCTGATTTTCAGGCTCTTTGTCAGACCTGCACAGGAGTGCTCACGATGTTTCTGTACAGTACTCCAGTCAATGACTCCCATTGAAAATCTTGCCGCTTTTTTCAAACTTGCAGGTTGAGTCGGTGGTGAGGAAGGCAAATGCAATGTTAGTATTCATTTGAAGAGGGCTTGAATACAAGAGCAAGGATGTGATGCTGAGGTTTTATAAGGCACTGGTGAGGCCTCACCTTGAGTACTGTGAACAGTTTTGGGCTCCCCACCCAAGAAAAGTTGTGCTGGCATTGGAGAGGGTCCAGAGGAGGCTCACAAGGATGATTCCAGGAATGAAAGGATTATTAGTCGAGGAATGTTTGATGGCTCTGGGTCTGTACTCACTGGAATTTAGAAGGATGAGGGGGGGATCTCATTGAAACCTTTCAAATATTGAAAGGCCTAGACAGAGTAGATATGAAAAGGATGCTTCCCATGGTGGGGGACTCCAGGATAAGAGGGCACAGTCTCAAGATAGAGGGCTGTCTATTTAAAACATGCAGAGAAATTTCTTTAGCCAGAAGGTGGTGAATGTGTGGAATTTATTACCGCAGGCAGCTGTGGAGACCAGGTTGTTGGGTGTATTTAAAGCAGAGAAATTTCTTTAGCCAGAAGGTGGTGAATGTGTGGAATTTATTACCGCAGGCAGCTGTGGAGACCAGGTTGTTGGGTGTACTTAAAGCAGAGTTTGATAGGTTCTTGATATTGATTCCCAAGTCGGACAAGCACTTGAGGGGAGTAATCTAGTTCCCAGTAATGTTCCCCTAGATCGCCTTTTTGCGTCACTTGAACTTAGGCCGAACCTCCTCAGATGGGGCATCCAGGATAATAGCTCACCCTGGGATTCATAAAAAGCTGTTATTGGTAGCTGGTATGAATAGAGACGTCAAGTCATTTGTCCTAGCCTGTTCCAAAGGTTCTAATTCTCCTCCCAGGGTCCTCTTCCTCCCACCTATCTCTGGTCTCATCTCTTGCTGGATCTTATCCCTGGTTTACCCCCTCACACCACTTTGCTGTTACTTTAGTCATTGCTGATTGATTTTCCAAGGCTTGTAAATTATCTCCCCTCACTAAATTACCCACAGTCTGTGAAACTGCAAACCTTCTATGGAAGCAAGTGTTTAGGGTACCTGGGTTTCCTTCCAATATTGTCTCCAGCAGGTGTCCACAATTTATTTCCAAGTTTTGGCAAGCATTTTGTAAACTTATTGGAGCCGCTTCTAACCGTTCTTCTGGTGTTCACCCACATACAAATGGGCAGACCAAGAGAACTAACCAAGAGTTTGATTGCACTCTTCATTGCCTTGTTTCTGGTAACCAATACTCTTGGAGAGACCATTTAATTTGGGCAGAGATTGCTCATTACACCCTTCATCATTAGTAGACAACTCATTAAACACTTTACCATTCAGAGATAACTCATTACACCCTTCACTATTCAAAGACTCATTACACCCTTCACCATTCAAAGACTCATTACACCCTTCACCATTCAGGGATACTCGTTACACCCTTCACCATCAGAGATACTCAGTACACCCTTCACCATTCATAGTTCAGTACACCCTTCTACATTCAGAGACATTTATTACACCCTTCAGGCATTCAGAGATAACACATTACATGCTTCAGCATTCAGAGATAGCTCATTACACCCTTCAGCATTTAGCTATTACACCCTTCTCTATTCGTAGATAACTCATTACATCCTTCATGATTCAGACATACTCATTACACCCTTCAACACTCAGTACAGCCTTCACCATTCATAGTTCATTACACCCTTCAGAATTCAGAGAGAACTCATTACACCTTTCACCATTCAGAGATAGCAAATCTGCAGGGAAATAGCAAGCAACTGCAGGAAACATAAAGTTGTGGTGGTAGGGGATTTTAATTTTCCATATATTGATTGGGACTCCCACACTGTTAGGGGTCTAGATGGTTTAGAGTTTGTAAAATGTGTTCAGGAAAGTTTTCTAAATCAATATATAGAGGGACCAACTAGAGGGGATGCAATATTGGATCTCCTGTTAGGAAATGAGTTAGGACAAGTGACAGAAGTCTGTGTAGGGGAGCACTTTGGTTCCAGTGATCATAACACCATTAGTTTCAACTTGATCATGGACAAGGATCGATCTGGTCCTACGGTTGAGGTTCTTAACTGGAAGAAGGCCAAATTTGAAGAAATGAGAAAGGATCTAAAATGTGTGGATTGGGATAGGTTGTTCTCTGGCAAGGATGTGATCGGTAGGTGGGAAGCCTTCAAAGGAGAAATTTTGAGAATGCAGAATTTGTATGTTCCTGTCAGGATTAAAGGCAAATTGAATAGGAATAAGGAATCTTGGTTCTCAAGGGATATTGCAACTCTGATAAAGAAGAAGAGGGAGTTGTATGACATGTATAGGAAGCAGGGAGTAAATAAGGTGCTTGAGGAGTATAAGAAGTGCAAGAAAATACTTAAGAAAGAAATCAGGAGTGCTAAAAGAAGACATGAGGTTGCATTGGCAGTCAAAGTGAAGGATAATCCAAAGAGCTTTTACAGGTATATTAAGAGCAAAAGGATCGTAAGGGATAAAATTGGTCCTCTTGAAGATCAGAGTGGTCGCCTATGTGCGGAACCAAAGAAAATGGGGGAGATCTTAAATAGGTTTGTTGCGTCTGTATTTACTAAGGAAACTGGCATGAAGTCTATGGAATTAGGGGAAACAAGTAGTGAGACCATGGAAACTGAAAAGGAGGAGGTCCTTGCTGTCTTGAGGAAAATTAAAGTGGATAAATCCCTGGGACCTGATAGGGTGTTCCCTCGGACCTTGAAGGAGACTGGTGTTGAAATTGCAGGGGCCCTGGCAGAAATATTTAAAATGTCGCTGTCTACAGGTGAGGTGCCGGAGGATTGGAGAGTTCCGTTGTTTGAAAAAGGATCGAAAAGTAATCCAGGAAATTATAGGCCGGTAAGTTTAACGTCGGTAGTAGGTAAGTTATTGGAGGGAGTACTGTGACGAAAGAGGGTTACAAAAGTACACATAGATTAAGATGTTAACTGTCCTGTGCTGGCACCAGTGGGATCAACAGTTGATCTGCCACCTGTCTTCAGGAGAGAGAGAGATAAGTAAGACAATGGAGCAGCATTTGGAAATGTTAATGAAGAGACGACAGAGTTTAACAGAAGAAGACACCAGTCTGAGTATTGTCAAGACCGGCTCCTTTTGAACCCTGAACTGCTTGAAGTGTGATGGACAGGCGATACCCCAGCAGGGGGATAAAAAGGGGCAGGTTCGCTAAGACACCACACACGACACCACGAGGTAACAAGACCCTGGAAGCGGTGCGCCCCCACAAGTTGGTGGGAGTTTTGGAGGTCTGATCGCGGGACCAGCCATAGACGCACAGGGTGGAAAGATACGGTCGGCGGGAACCTGGTGTGTGTCCGCCCTTGCCTGGGTGCCGGGTTCACCGCTGAAGAACGATCGTGTCTGGAACGGAGGGGTCACAGTTTGTGACCTCAGAAGACATTACAAAGGGCTCGCCCGAAAGCTAACTGCGAGGAATATCGAAGGTCTGTTTGGAATCCGATTTGCATATTCATTCGTTCTCTCTCTCTCTCTCTCTCTCTCTCTCCAACGGCACGACGGCGGTTACTGCGAACTGAACTAAACTGAACTCTGTCACTTGTGATTGATCATCTTACCCCTAGACTGCGATAGAGCTTGGTTGACCCTATTACTCTAGTTCTGTGTACTTATGTGTTTATTCATTGCTAAACTGTTGCATTTATATCCTTACTATTAGAGTACTGTGTTGCTTATTTCTTTAATAAAACTTTCTTAGTTCCAGTAATCCAGACTCCAACTGAGTGGTCCATTTCTGCTGGTTTGGCAACCCAGTTACTGGGTACATCACAGTACTAAGAGACAGAATCTACAAGCATTTGGATAGACAGGGACTTATTAGGGAGAGTCAACATGGCTTTGTGCGTGGCCGGTCATGTTTGACCAATCTATTGGAGTTTTTCGAGGAGGTTACCAGGAAAGTGGATGAAGGGAAGGTAGTGGATATTGTCTACATGAACTTCAGTAAGGCCTTTGACAAGGTCCCGCATGGGAGGTTAGTTAGGAAAATTCAGTCGCTAGGTATACATGGAGAGGTGGTAAATTGGGTCAGACATTGGTTCAATGGAAGAAGCCAAAGAGTGGTAGTAGAGAATTGCTTCTCTGAGTGGAGGCCTGTGACTAGTGGTGTGCCACAGGGATCAGTGCTGGGTCCATTGTAATTTGTCATCTATATCAATGATCTGGATGATAATGTGGTAAATTGGATCAGCAGATTTGCTGATGATACAAAGATTGGAGGTGTAGTAGACAGTGAGGAAGGTTTTCAGAGCCTGCAGAGGGACTTGGACCATCTGGAAAAATGGGCTGAAAAATGGCAGATGGAGTTTAATGCAGACAAGTGTGAGGTATTGCACGTTGGAAGGACAATCCAAGGTAGGACATACAGGGTTAATGGTAAGGCACTGAGGAGTGCAGTGGAACAGAGGGATCTGGGAATACAGATACAAAATTTCCTACGCGTGTCATCACAGGTAGATAGGGTCGTAAAGAGAGCTTTTGGTACATTGGCCTTTATTAATCGAAGTATTGAGTATAAGAGCTGGAATGTTATGATGAGGTTGTATAAGGCATTGGTAGGGCCGAATCTGGAGTACTGTGTTCAGTTTTGGTCACCAAATTACAGGAAGGATATAAATAAGGTTGAAAGAGTGCAGAGAAGGTTTACAAGGATGTTGCCAGGACTTGAGAAACTCAGTTACAGAGAAAGGTTGAATAGGTTAGGACTTCATTCCCTGGAGCGTAGAAGAATGAGGGGAGATTTGATAGAGGTATATAAAATTATGATGGGTATAGATAGAGTGAATGCAAGCAGGCTTTTTCCACTGAGGCAAGGGGAGAAAAAAACCAGAGGACGTGGGTTAAGGGTGAGGGAGGGCGAGTTTAAAGGGAACATTGGGGGGGCTTCTTCACACAGAGAGTGTGGGAGTATGGAATGAGCTGCCAGACGAGGTGGTAAATGCGGATTCTTTTTTAACATTTAAGAATAAATTGGACAGATACATGGATGGGAGGTGTATGGAGGGATATGGTCCGTGTGCAGGTCAGTGGGACTAGGCAGAAAATGGTTCGGCACAGCACAGTCAAGAAGGGCCAAATGGCCTGTTTCTGTGCTGTAGTTTCTATGGTTCTATGATTACATCGTTCACCATTCAGAGATAAGTCATTACACCCTCACCATTCAGGAATAGTAAATAAAACCCTTCACCATTCAGAGAAGGTTCATTACACCCTTCACCATTCTTTGCTTAACATGTCTCTTCCCCGAGCAGGAAGAGGAAGTCAGTGTTCTGCCTGCGGTCAGCAGTGCTGGCTTAAAGCCAAGAAGATTTTGGAAGTTTTTTCAGTGAGGCAGCAATTCCATGTCAACAGGAGGTGACAAGGTCTTTTTTTTGTGTGGTCAGCTGGTTTGGCTTTCTACCCGTGACCTCCCCATAAAACTGAATCGTAAATGCTAGCTCCTTGCTTCAATTTCCTTTTAGAATTGTTAAGTTCTGTAACTTATAGATTACAGCTTCCCAGGTCTCTCTAAACCTATCCCATCTTTTACACCTCTAAATTTAAACCCTGACTATGTAGTTCTTTGGCCCCTATTCCTAAGCCTCCCCCTCCTCCTGGAATTATAGACAGAGGGCCTGTTTACACTGTCCACAGATTGCTTGACTTCCGGAAAGTTCATGAGCAATTCCAGTATTTAGTTGATTGGGCGAGGTATGGTCTGGAGGAGAGGAGTTGGGTTCCAGATCCTGACCTTTTCTCTGATCGCTCTAAGCCACCAGGAGTTGACTTTAGAAGGGTTGGGGTGGGGGTGTGGGGAGTTTGTCAGAACCAGGGGTCATTAAAAAAAAATTTCAGGTAGTGTGTGGATCGTTTTCTCTGTGTTACCTCATGGGTATGAGGTGTTCCTAGGTTTGTTCACCTTCTATGTTTTTATGTTTGTTTACCTTTTATGTTATTATTTGTGTTTGGACTTGCTCTGAGTTTTCACTTTGTGTTGCAGGTGTCTCTTTGGGATCATGGGCATTGCTAAGCTCTCTTTGTATTTGTCACTTTTATTCAATTTGGGGTGATTGAATTAGCTCGGCATTTCCAATGTCTTGTATTGTAGTTGTTGTCTTTGGGGTTATTTTTCTGTCTGGACACTGGGGCGGTCTGATTGGTCCTGAATTCCTATGCGCTCCAGGGGGGCTTGCCAACCCGTCTTTGCTCGGTCATTATGGATCCTTGCCTGGTGAAACTCTGACCGAGTTCTTCACTGTATCGTGAACGACTTCAGTTCTTCAAGATTCCATATAGTTTGCCTGAGTTCTAATTAGTTTTGCTGATATATTTATGTAATAAAATTTTGTTTTGTTTGAAGTCTGTGGGATTCCTGCACTTGGGCTTGCAAGTGACCCTGACATTACCTCTCTTGGAGATCACCGAGCTACCTGAAGCCTAAATCTTAGGTGGGACTACCTCACTAAAGCTCTGGTCTATAGTGGTCTTCAGTATATTCATCTCCAGCTCTAATCCCTTAATGCTGCAAGTCAGGAGCTAGCCCTGACTGAGCACTCTTCTCATGAATGTAGTCTTCAGGGAAACTGGCAGTCTCCCTGATCTCCCACAACCTCAGGAGGAAAATGCTACTGTCCTGACCAACATCCCAATGACACTCATTCTGAACAATGAAGTTAAAAAGGACATACAAGACCTCACCGGTTCCCTTCTTCTACTCAGCCACCTCCTGCCAAAGCCTCGGCACATTTCTCAAACGTCCCTCCTCTTGTATATAATAGTGTGGTTGCATCTCCCTCTTGCCCACCAGAAGTATTTATTTCACAATCTGCAGAATCCTTGAAGATGATAACTAATGCAGCCACAATTTCCATCTTTCCCTTTGGGATTCAGTCATCCTGCCCTATGCATGTATGAGTCTTTGGGACATCAATTTCTTAAACTTCTTTTTAACCAAATCTTGAGCAATGTACACAAAATGCTGGCGGAACTTCAAGCTCAAGTTTATTGTCATTCAACCGTACACATGTACACAGCCAAACGAAACAACGTTCCTCCGGCCCGAAGTGTATAACACACTAATATAACTCACACAGAACACATAAAGTAATATTACCAGAAATAAATCTCAGACTGAAACATCAACTGGGAGGGAGGAGAAGATGGCGGCGCAATGCAGCGCATGTGGCCGTTCCGAATGAATGTCGCATGTGTAACAAGGGGGCCGTGCACAATCCGGATTTGATGGAGACAGCCGTGAGAAGCATGGAGGAACACCTGGAGAAACTTCTGAAATGCCTGCTTTGCTGCCATTGCTGCTGCGCGATGGAGAATCTCTGGAGACGAAGGCCCCAGATCCTCGGCTTTGCCTGTTGCCGGGGCTTGGGTTGGAATGCTCAGCAGAGATGGTGCTCGGAGTCGGAGTGCTGGTCAGAGGCTCGGAGTTTTCGGACGAAGTCGGAGTCGGACTGTGGTCGGATGCTTCCAGGATGCCGCAAGTTTGCGGCACTGGAGGTTCACCGTTTGCGTGAGATGATGGGACTTTCCAGAGACTTTGAGACTCTTGCCGTGCCATGGTCTGTTCTTATCAAATTATGGTATCGCTTTGCACCGTTGTAACTATAGGTTATAATTATGTGGTTTTAGTCAGTTTTTCAGTCGGTTTGTCATGTGTTTCCGTGATATCATTCCGGAAAAACATTTTTCTCATTTCTTAATGTATGCATTACTAAATGACAATAACATGTCCTCTTAATCTGAAAAAAAACTGTTTATTCCCCTCCATGGAAGCTGCCTGACCTGCTGACTCCCTCCAGCATTTTGTTTGTGTTGTTCAAGATTTCCAGCATTTGCAGAATCTTTTTGCCTGTGTTTAACTAAAACTTCTTCTTTCTCATTGCATTCTCAGTTCCCTAAGTTGCATCCTCTAGTATGAAAACAAATAAAGTACTTGCTTTTGAGTCAGTATAAATCAGCACAGTCCAGGCCTCTCGGCCCTGTTCATTCATGCCAACCATGTTCCCCGAAGGCCATCCCATTTGACCCACCTTCCCCTAAACCTTTCCTATTCATGTACCTATTCAAAAATCTTTTAAATGCCATTATTGTACTTGCCTCAACCACTTCCTTTACATATACTGACCCTCCTCGGTGTGAAAATTCCCCTTGATGTCCCTTTTAAGTATTTTCCCTCTCACCTTAAACCTGCACCCTCTAGTTTTGAGTACCCCCTCACTGGGAAAAAGACTATGTGCATTCAGCCAATCTAACCCTTCAAGATTTTATATACTCTCTATCTCCTACACCTAGCCTGCGAAATCTCTTTCTGAAATTCAGGCCCTCGTGTCCTTGTAACATACTCATAAATCTTTCCTGCCTTCTTTCCACTTTAATTTCATCTTTCCTATAACAGAGCAATCTAAACTGTACACAATACTTAAACTATGGCTTCACCTACATCTTGTACAACTTCATCTTCACGTCCCAACATGTCCTGGCTGATGAAGGCCAAACTTGGATCCACTGCAGTTTGCCTATTGCCACAATGGGTCTACAGTGGAAATGACTCATTGGTTCCTCACAAGGCCTTGGATCACCTGGGCATTACTAATGTTTATGTCACACTGCTGTTAAATATTGACTACAGCTCAGCAATTAATACAATCATTTCTACAGTTCTGATTATAAAGCTCCAAAACCTGGTCCCTCTGTACCTCTCTCTGCAACAGGATCCTCAACTTTCTCACCGGAGGACCACAGTCTCTGCAGATTGGAAATAACATCTCCATTTCGCTGACAATCAATACTGGCGCACCTCAAGGATGTGTGCTTAGCCCACTGCTCTACTCTCTCTACACCCATGACTGTGTGGCTAGGCACAGCTCAAATGCCATCGATAAATTTGCTGATGACACAACTATTGATGGTGGAATTTCAAGTGGTGACAAGAAGGCGTACAGGAGCAATATGGATCAGCAGATTGAGTGGTGGCACAGCAACAACTTAACGCACAAGGTCAGTAAGACCAAAGAATTGATTGTAAACTTCAGAAGGGGTAAGAGGAGGGAACACATACTGGTGCTCTTCGAGGGATCAGAAGTGGAAAGGACGAGCAATTTCAAGTTCCTGGGCATCGACATCTCTGAGGATCAATCCTGGGCCCAACATATCGATGCAGTTACAAAGAAGGCACAACAGCGACTATATTTCATTAGGAGTTTGAGGGGATCTGGTCTGTCACCAAAGACATTTGCAAACTTCTATAGATGTACAATGGAGAGCATTCTAACTGGCTGCATCCCATCTGGTATGGGGGGGGTGGTGGTGGGAGGCACTGCTCAGGATTAAAGTGAGTTGTAGAAAGTTGTGAACTTAGTCAGCATCATAGGCACTAGCCTTCCAAGCATCCAGGACACTTTCAAAAGGTGATGCCTCAGAAAGGCAGCATCCATCATTAAGGACCCCCATCACCCAGGACATGTCCTCTTCTCATTGCTACCATCAGGGAGGACGTACAAGAGCCTCAAGATCCAGGAACAGCTTCTTCCTATCTACCATCAGATTTCTGAATGGACATTGAACCCGAAACACTTCCTCACTACTTTTTTTTTGACTTTTTGCTCTACTTACAGAATTCAATTTAACTTAAAACAACATGAAAACTTCTTACTGTAATTTACTGATTCTATTATTATGCATTACAATGCACAGCTGCCTCCAAACAACCGATTTCACAACATATGCCAGTGATACTAAACCTGATTCTGGCCTTCTTCACCTTTGTTTACATGTGATGCTTTTTCTGTGAACTTGTTCTCCAAGGTCGCTCTGTTCCACAACACTCCCCAGGGCCCTACTGTTCACTGTGAAAGTCCATAGCTGGTTTGACTTCCTAAAATGCGACAGCTCGAACTTATCTGAATTGAGACCCATTTGCCATTCCACAGCTCATTTATCCAGGTAATGAAGATTCCTCTGTGATCTTTCATCATTTTCTTCACTGTCTATTCTTCTGCCATTTTTTTGCTTCTCATTGCAAATTCTATCATTTCTGACTGTAAAGTACTACTGTACATTTGTCTCCACTATTTTTTTTCCTTTTACATACTTATGACATACCAATGACATAGCAAGGAAGAGTGAAGAGGTCCTGGACAGTGAGTAGAGACAGCTTGGTAGGAAGTTGAAAAGCAGGACCTCAAGGGTGGTAATCTCAGAATTGCTACCTGTGCTAGGTGCCAGTGAGGGTAGGAATAGGATGCTCTGGAGGAGGAACAAGTGGCTGAGGAACTGGTGTAGGGGGCAGGGTTTCAGATTTCAGGATCATTGGGACCTCTTCTGGGGCAGGTGGGACCTGTACAAGAGAGACAGGTTACACTTGAACCACAGGGGGACCAATATCCTTTCAGGGAGGTTTGTTAGTGCTATTGGGGAGGCTTTAAACTAGATTTGCAGGGGGATGGGAACCAGAGTGCCAGAGCTGACAGTGTGGCTGGGGTGAAAATAAATGATGTTGAAAGTTTAAGCAAATCCGCTGATAGAAAGGTTGTGAGTGGTGGTAAAAATCTTCTGAGGTGTATATATTTCAATGCTAGGAGTATTGCGGGGAAGGCGGATGAGTTGAGGGCGTGGATTGACACGTGGAATTATGATGTTGTAGCCATTAGTGAAACTTGGCTACAGGAGGGGCAGGACTGGCAGCTTAATATTCCAGGGTTCCGATGTTTCAGGTGTGATCGAGGCAGAGGAATGAAAGGTTGAGGAGTAGCATTGCTTGTTAGGGAAAATATTACAGCAGTGCTCAGGCAGGACAGATTAGAGGGCTTGTCTACTGAGTCCTTATGGGTGGAGCTGAGAAACAGGAAAGGTATGGCCACATTAGTGAGATTGTATTACAGACCACCCAATAGTCAACGAGACTTGGAAGGGCAAATCTGCAGAGAGATAGCAGGCAACTGCAGGAAACATAAAGTTGTGGTGGTAGGGGATTTTAATTTTCCATACATTGATTGGGACTCCCATACTGTTAGGGGTCTAGATGATTTAGAGTTTGTAAAATGTGTTCAGGAAAGTTTTCTAAATCAATATATAGAGGGACCAACTAGAGGGGATGCAATATTGGATCTCCTGTTAGGAAACGAATTAGGGCAAGTGACAGAAGTCTGTGTAGGGGAGCACTTTGGTTCCAGTGATCATAACACCATTAGTTTCAATTTGATCATGGACAAGGATAGATCTGGTCCTAGGGTTGAGGTTCTGAACTGGAAGAAGGCCAAATTTGAAGAAATGAGAAAGGATCTAAAAAGCGTGGATTGGGACAGGTTGTTCTTTGGCAAAGATGTGATTGGTAGGTGGGAAGCCTTCAAAGGGAAAATTTTGAGAGTGCAGAGTTTGTATGTTCCTGTCAGGATTAAAGGCAAATTGAATAGGAATAAGGAACCTTGGTTCTCAAGGGATATTGCAACTCTGATAAAGAAGAAGAGGGAGTTGTATGAAATGTATAGGAAACAGGGGGTAAATCAGGTGCTTGAGGAGTATAAGAAGTGCAAGAAAATACTTAAGAAAGAAATCAGGAGGGCTAAAAGAAGACATGAGGTTGCCTTGGCAGTCAAAGTGAAGGATAATCCAAAGAGCTTTTACAAGTATATTAAGAGCAAAAGGATTGTAAGGGATAAAATTGGTCCTCTTGAAGATCAGAGTGGTCGGCTTTGTGTGGAACCAAAGGAAATGGGGGAGATCTTAAATAGGTTTTTTGCGTCTATATTTACTAAGGAAGCTGGCATGAAATCTATGGAATTGAGGGAATCAAGTAGTGAGACCACGGAAACTGTACAGATTGAAAAGGAGGAGGTGCTTGCTGTCTTGAGGAAAATTAAAGTGGATAAATCCCCGGGACCTGACAGAGTGTTCCCTCAGACCTTGAAGGAGACTAGTGTTGAAATTGCAGGGGCCCTGGCAGAAATATTTAAAATGTCGCAGTCTACGGGTGAAGTGCCGGAGGATTGGAGAGTGGCTCATGTTGTTCCGTTGTTTAAAAAAGGATTGAAAAGTAATCCGGGAAATTATAGGCCGGTAAGTTATTGGAGGGAGTACTAAGAGACAGAATCTACAAGCATTTGGATAGACAGGGGCTTATTAGGGAGAGTCAACATGGCTTTGTGCGTGGTAGGTCATGTTTGACCAATCTGTTGGAGTTTTTCGAGGAGGTTACCAGGAAAGTGGATGAAGGGAAGGCAGTGGATATTGTCTACATGGACTTCAGTAAGGCCTTTGACAAGGTCCCGCATGGGAGGTTAGTTAGGAAAATTCAGTCGCTAGGTATACATGGAGAGGTGGTAAATTGGATTAGACATTGGCTCAATGGAAGAAGCCAAAGAGTGGTAGTAGAGAATTGCTTCTCCGAGTGGAGGCCTGTGACTAGTGGTGTGCCACAGGGATCAGTGCTGGGTCCATTGTTATTTGTCATCTATATCAATGATCTGGATGATAATGTGGTAAATTGGATCAGCAAGTTTGCTGATGATACAAAGATTGGAGGTGTAGTAGACAGTGAAGAAGGTTTTCAGAGCCTGCAGAGGGACTTGGACCAGCTGGAAAAATGGGCTGAAAAATGGCAGATGGTGTTTAATACTGACAAGTGTGAGGTATTGCACGTTGGAAGGACAAACCAACATAGAACATACAGGGTAAATGGTAAGGCACTGAGGATTGCAGTGGAACAGAGGGATCTGGGAATACAGATACAAAATTCCCTAAAAGTGTCGTCACAGGTAGATAGGGTCGTAAAGAGAGCTTTTGGTACATTGGCCTTTATTAATCAAAGTGTTGAGTATAAGAGCTGGAATGTTATGATGAGGTTGTATAAGGCATTGGTGAGGCCGAATCTGGAGTTTTTTAAAGAAAGGGGCTTCCCTTCCTCCACTATCAACTCTGCTCTTAAACACATCTCCCCCATTTCACGTACATCTGCTCTCACTCCATCCTCTCGCCATCCCACTGGGAATAGGGTTCCCCTGGTCCTCACCTACCACCCCACCAGCCTCCGGGTCCAACATATTATTCTCTGTAACTTCCGCCACCTCCAACGGGATCCCACCACTAAGCACATCTTTCCCTCCCCCCCCCCCCTGCGTTCTGCAGGGATCGCTCCCTACACAACTCCCTTGTCCATTCGTCCCCCCCATCCCTCCCCACTGATCTCCCTCCTGGCACTTATCCGTGTAAGCGGAACAAGTGCTACACATGCCCTTACACTTCCTCCCTTACCACCATTCAAGGCCCCAAACAGTCCTTCCAGGTGAGGCAACACTTCACCTGTGAGTCGACTGGGGTGATATACTGCGTCCGGTGCTCCTGATGTGGCCTTTTATATATTGGTGAGACCCGATGCAGACTGGGAGACTGCTTTGCTGAACACCTACGCTCTGTCCGCCAGAGAAAGCAGGATCTCCCAGTGGCCACACATTTTAATTCCACATCCCATTCCCATTCTGACATGTCTATCCACCGCCTCCTCTACTGTAAAGATGAAGCCACACTCAGGTTGGAGGAACAACACCTTATATTCCGTCTGGGTAGCCTCCAACCTGGTGGCATGAACATCGACTTCTCTAACTTCCGCTAAGGCCCCACCTCCCCCTCGTACCCCATCTGTTACTCGTTTTTATGCACACATTCTTTCTCTCACTCTCCTTTTTCTCCCTCTGTCCCTCTGAATATACCTCTTGCCCATCCTCTGGGTCCCCCCCCCCGTCTTTCTTCCCGGACCTCCTGTCCCATGATCCTCTCGTATCCCTTTTGCCTATCACCTGTCCAGCTCTTGGCTCTATCCCTCCCCCTCCTGTCTTCTCCTATCATTTTGGATCTCCCCCTCCCCCTCCCACTTTCAAATCCCTTACTCACTCTTCCTTCAGTTAGTCCTGACGAAGGGTCTCGGCCTGAAACGTCGACTGTACCTCTTCCTAGAGATGCTGCCTGGCCTGCTGCGTTCACCAGCAACTTTTATGTGTGTTGTCTGGAATATTGTGTTCAGTTTTGGTCACCAACTTACAGGAAGGATATAAATAAGGTTGAAAGAGTGCAGAGAAGGTTTACAAGGATGTTGCCGGGACTTGAGAAACTCAGTTACAGAGAAAGGTTGAATAGGTTAGGACTTTATTCCCTGGAGCGTAGAAGAATGAGGGGAGATTTGATAGAGGTATATAAAATTATGATGGGTATAGATAGAGTGAATGCAAGCAGGCTTTTTTCACTGAGGCAAGGGGAGAAAAAAACCAGAGGACATGGGTTAAGGGTGAGGGGGGAAAAGTTTAAAGGGAACATGGGGGGGGGGCTTCTTCACACAGAGAGTGGTGGGAGTATGGAATGAGCTGCCAGACGAGGTGGTAAATGCGGGTTCTTTTTTAACATTTAAGAATAAATTGGACAGATACATGGATGGGAGGTGTATAGAGGGATATGGTCCGTGTGCAGGTCAGTGGGACTAGGCAGAAAATGGTTCAGCACAGCACAGCCAAGAAGGGCCAAAAGGCCTGTTTCTGTGCTGTAGTTTCTATGGTTCTATGGTTCTATGGAACTATATCCAGCCCAGCTTTGTGTTCCCCGCTGCTGGAGCAATGATTCACATGTATATCTCCCACTCCTGCTGCCCACACCGAGCTCTCCTCCTGAATGGACAAACCAACCAAGATTGAGGGACCTCAGTCCACTGGGGAAGGTGATCTGTCTCTTTAATTCTCCATCCCACCCCCACTCTGATCTCCCTGTTTTCCAAGTAAACCTCAAGGAAGCATGTCTTATCTCTCATGTTGTAGACTCAACAACGTCAAGTAATCAGCATTCTGGAATTCTTATTCCAGATTCCTCCTAGTAATCATTCTGGTGTTCCAGTAAATTGTCCTCACTTCATTCTGTCCCACTCTAAACTGTCCTCACGTCATACTGTCCCACTCTAAATTATCCTCACTTCATACTGTCCCACTCTAAATTCTCCTCACTTCATTCTGTCCCACTCTAAATTGTCCTCACTTCATTCTGTCCCACTCTAAATTGCCCTCACTTCATTCTGCCCACCTCTAAATTGTCCTCACTTCATACTACACCACTCTAAATTATCCTCACTTCATTCTGCCCCGCTCTAAATTGTCCTCACTTCATTCTACCCCACTCTAAATTGTCCTCACTTCATTCTACCCCACTCTAAATTGTCCTCACTTCATTCTGCCCACCTCTAAATTGTCCTCACTTCATACTACACCACTCTAAATTGTCCTCACTTCATTCTGCCCCGCTCTAAATTGTCCTCACTTCATTCTACCCCGCTCTAAATTGTCCTCACTTCATTCTACCCCACTCTAAATTGTCCTCACTTCACACTGTCCCACTCTAAATTGTCCTCACTTCATCCTGTCCCACTCTAAATTGTCCTCACTTCATACTGTCCCACTCTAAATTGTCCTCACTTCATTCTGTCCTACTCTAAACTGTCCTCACTTCATTCTGTCCCACTCTAAACTGTCTTCACGTCATACTGTCCCACTCTAAACTGTCCCTTCATTCTGTCCCACTCTAAACTGTCCTCACGTCATACTGCCCCACTCTAAATTGTCCTCACGTCATACTGTCCCACCCTAAATTGTCCTCACTTCATACTGTCCCACTCTAAATTGTCCTCATTTCATACTGTCCCACTCTAAATTGTCCTCACTTCATTCTGTCCTACTCTAAACTGTCCTCACTTCATTCTGTCCCACTCTAAATTGTCTTCACGTCATACTGTCCCACTCTAAACTGTCCCTTCATTCTGTCCCACTCTAAACTGTCCTCACGTCATACTGCCCCACTCTAAATTGTCCTCACGTCATACTGTCCCACCCCAAATTGTCCTCACTTCATACTGTCCCACTCTAAATTGTCCTCACTTCATACTGTCCCACTCTAAATTGTCCTGATTTCATTCTGTCCCACTCTAAATTGTCCTCACTTCATTCTGTCCCACTCTAAACTGTCCTCACTTCATTCTGTCCCACTCTAAACTGTCCTCACGTCATACTGTCCCACTCTAAATTGTCCTCACATCATACTGCCCCACTCTAAATTGTCCCCACTTCATTCTGTCCTACTCTAAACTGTCCTCACGTCATACTCTCCCTGGTTTTACCAGTCAGCCCCTCTGATGGTGCCCTCCCCTCTGAACATTCCGCTGGTGAGGACCCACTGACATTTTATCTCTCTAGGAAGGTTATAACATGGAACACTGCCATACAGTACAGGCCATTCAGCCCACAATGGTGTGTCAACCCTTTAATCTATTCCAAGATTAATCTAACTTTTTCCAACCACAAGGTTGGACAAACTTGGGCTATTCTCTCTGAAATATCAAAGGCTGAGAGGCGACCTGATATAAGCAATAAGATTATGACAGGATATACTCAGAGGCAACACACACAAAATGTTTAAGGATGTCAGCAGGTCACAGGTCATTTACGAAGGGAAATAAACAGTCAGCAAAGCAATGTTCTGAATTATGTTTTTTAAAAGGTGAGATTATAGCAAATGTTAGTATTGGCTTTGTTTGCTGTGTGTACAAAGAACCCTGATACAGATTTCAATCTGCCTACAGTTCCAATATTCTCCAAGAATTCTTCTTTCACAAGTACATCAGATGAAGGCGGATTATGAGCACTAAATGATTTTATCGTGGTTGTGCAATAACTTCAAACTGGTGACTGGGACTCAAGATTAGGTTTGAACACTAAAGGATTCAAGGCTAGCATCAGGGATACCGAGAATTTCTGTAACTGCATTCTCATTCTGGTGAATCGGGAGCTGGGAGCACTCAGTAAAACCCTTTCATTTGATGGAGATGTTTTCACGCAACAGAAGTCACATTGACAGTGACGGCACAGGCAGACGGGGTGAATAAGACGCTGGTCCACTGGCCTTCATCGGTCAGGGCACTGAGAACAAGATGTCCACACCCTACTACTTGTAATAATTTAAATACCTCTTGTTGAAGGGTTTTAGCCCAAAACGTCAGCTGTGCTTTTTTCCATAGATGCTGCCTGGCCTGCTGAGTTCCTCCGGCAGATTTCCAGCATCTGCAGGTTTTCTCTTGTTTGAGATTTTTTGATAGTGTATTTGGGTTTTTTTTTGACAGGGAAATTCAGTAGATATTCTTCCTGTCTCTTTGTTCAACACTCCAACTCACTTTGTGGCAGTAATGCACCTCACGTTGGTCTGCTAACTTCCATTAAACTTTACAAGAAGGGTTTAGGGGAGATAGGGCAACAGACATGGGGTGGGGAAGGGGTAAGTATGGGGGGTCTACAGGCATAGGGAGGGTTAGAGGTTTTACAGACTCAGGGAGGGTACAGAGGGACTCAGGGAGGGAGTGTAGAGGTTTTACAGACTCAGGGAGGGTACAGAGGGACACATGGAGGAGATGTAGAGGTTTTACAGACTCAGGGAGGGTACAGAGGGACTCAGGGAGGGGGTGTAGAGGTTTTACAGACTCAGGGAGGGTACAGAGGGACACATGGAGGAGATGTAGAGGTTTTACAGACTCAGGGAGGGTACAGAGGGACACAGGGAGGTTGTGTAGAGGTTTTACAGACTCTGAGGTACAGAGGGACTCAGGGAAGGGGTGTAGAGGTTTTACAGACTCAGGGAGGGTACAGAGGGACACAGGGAGGTTGTGTAGAGGTTTTACAGACTCTGAGGTACAGAGGGACTCAGGGAAGGGGTGTAGAGGTTTTACAGACTCTGAGGTACAGAGGGACTCAGGGAGGGGGTGTAGAGGTTTTACTGACTCAGGGAGGGTACAGAGGGACATGGAGGGGGTGTAGAGGTTTTATAGACTCAGGGAGGGAGTGTAGAGGTTTTACAGACTCAGGGAGGGTACAGAGGGAGGGAGTGCAGAGGTTTTACAGACTCAGGGAGGATTCGGGGGGGGTGCAAACACGGGGAGTGGAGTAGGGAGGCAACAGACACGAGGTGAGTGAAAGGAGATGGCTTCACAGCTAGGGGGAAGAGAAGGGTGTTAGAAGCCCGGGCGTGAGGAATTTAGAGACAGGGAGGAGTGTAGGGGGCGGAGAGAGAAGGGAAGGGGTGGAGACAAACGGGACAGGGCAAGCCGAGTCGAGACAAATCAGGACATCGAATCACGGTGCCGAGATGGGACGACTGCGAATGGTGTTGATGCTTGTGTCCGAAGCGTTGCTGCTCGGTTAGTGACCCCGGGAATCCCTCCTCACCCGCCAGGGAACCCCGAACCCTCACCCGCCCTCACCGGGACCCTTCGACTGCCTTGAATCCCAGCCGGTATCACCCGCTTGGGCCGATCACGCACCCCGGAACACCCTCTGTCATTCGAACCCCCAACACCCGGGAGCGCACCCCTGACCAGCTGTAACCTCGGACGTCCGGGAACCCACTCCACCCTCACCGGGTCCCGTCTCCGACCCCGGGAAGGTCCCCACGCTTTCGGGATCCCCAGCACGCGGGACCGATCCCCTGGTTCGCCAGGACGGGTCCCCGAACCCCAGAACCCGCCTTGACCCCGGGAATGTCCCGCTGGAGGAAGCGGAAACTTCCCCGTACTTGAATTCGGTGCGGCGCGTGCATTGGCTGCGCGATGAGCTCGCTCCCGGCGCACGCGCTGACGGCTGTTTTGTGTTGGCGCGCAGGCGCGGCGACGAGCGGCGCGCGGCAGGACTGGGGGTACGTGTCGGTTCGGGAAGGTGCCCGGCTCTTCTGGTGGCTCTTCTACTCGGAGAGGGAGGCGGCCGGTAACTCGTCCGCGCCGCTCGTCCTCTGGCTCCAGGTACGCCCCGCCGAGGGGAGGACAGAGGAAATGGGGGTAGGGAGTGGGATGAGGAGTGAGGATGGGGATGAGTGGGGGAATGAGAGGTAAGGATTGGGATGAGGGGTAAGGATGGGGATGAGTGGGGAATGAGAGGTAAGGATTGGGATGAGGGGTAAGGATTGGGATGAGTGGGGAATGAGGGGTAAGGATGGGGATGAGTGGGGAATGAGAGGTAAGGATTGGGATGAGTGGGGAATGAGGGGTAAGGATGGGGATGAGTGGGGAATGAGGGGTAAGGATTGGGATGAGTGAGGGAATGAGGGGTAAGGATTGGGATGAGTGAGGGAATGAGGGGTAAGGATGGGGATGAGTGGGGAATGAGAGGTAAGGATTGGGATGAGTGGGGAATGAGGGGTAAGGATTGGGATGAGTGAGGGAATGAGGGGTAAGGATGGGGATGAGTGAGGGAATGAGGGGTAAGGATGGGGATGAGTGAGGGAATGAGGGGTAAGGATGGGGATGAGTGGGGAATGAGGGGTAAGGATTGGGATGAGTGAGGGAATGAGGGGTAAGGATTGGGATGAGTGAGGGAATGAGGGGTAAGGATGGGGATGAGTGAGGGAATGAGGGGTAAGGATGGGGATGAGTGAGGGAATGAGGGGTAAGGATGGGGATGAGTGGGGAATGAGGGGTAAGGATTGGGATGAGTGGGGAATGAGGGGTACAGACGGGGATGAGTGGGGGAATGAGAGGTGCAGACGGGAATGAGTGGGGGAATGAGGGGTAAGAATTGGGATGAGTGAGGGAATGAGGGGTGCAGACGGGGATGAGTGGGGAATGAGGGGTACGGATGGGGATGAGTGGGGAATGAGGGGTACGGGTGGGGATGAGTGGGGGAGTGAGGGGTACAGACGGGGATGAGTGGGAGAGTGAGGGATACAGATGGCGATGAGTGGGGGAATGAGGGGTAAGAATTGGGATGAGTGAGGGAATGAGGGGTGCAGACGGGGATGAGTGGGGGAGTGAGGGGTAAGGATGGGGGGGAGTGAGGGGTACAGGGGGATGAGTGGGGGAGCGAGGGATACGGATGGGGATGAGTAGGGGAATGAGGGGTACAGACGGGGATGAGTGGGGGAATGAGGGGTATGGATGGGGATGAGTGGGGGAGCGAGGGATACGGATGGGGATGAGTAGGGGAATGAGGGGTATGGATGGGGATGAGTGGGGGAATGAGGGGTACAGATGGGAATGAGTGGGGGAATGAGGGGTAAGGACGGGGATGAGTGGGGGAGTGAGGAGTACGGATTGGGATAAGTGGGGGAATGAGGGGTAAGGATTGGGATGAGTGAGGGAATGAGGGGTACGGATGGGGATGGGTGGGGTAATGAGGGGTACGGATTGGGATAACTGGGGGAATGAGGGGTAAGGATGGGGATGAGTGGGGAATGAGGGGTACGGGTGGGGATGAGTGGGGGAATGAGGGGTACAGATGGGGATGAGTGGGGTAATGAGGGATAAGGATGGGGATGAGGGGTACAGATGGGGATGAGTGGGGGGAATGAGGGGTACGGATGGGGATGAGTGGGGTAATGGGTAAGGACGGGGATGAGGGGTACAGACGGTGATGAGTGGGGGAATGAGGGGTAAGGACGGGGATGAGGGGTACAGACGGGGATGAGTGGGGGAATGAGGGGTAAGGACAGGGATGAGGGGTACAGATGAGGATGAGTGGGGGAATGAGGGGTAAGGATGGGGATGAGTGGGGGAATGAGGAGTACAGATTGGGATGGGTGGGGGAATGAGGGGTAAGGATTGGGATGAGTGGGGGAATGAGGGGTAAGGATTGGGATGAGTGGGGGAATGAGGGGTACAGATGGGGATGAGTGGGGGAATGATGGGTACGGGTGGGGATGAGTGCGGGAATGAGGGGTACAGGTGGGGATGTGGGGGAATGAGGGGTAAGGATTGGGATGAGTGGAGGAATGAGGGCTAGAGACGGGGATGAGTGGGGGAATGAGGGGTAAGGACGGGGATGAGGGTTACGGATGGGGACGAGTGGGGGAAAGGCTATGCTGAACTTTTTGGCACTCTCACATCAGGATGGGTGCCAGTTGTTCACTAGTCTGATTCCTGGGACAATAATATCGTGTGGTGAGAGATTGGGTGGAGCATCCTGCGGTCCAAACAAGGAGAGGAGATCTGTGACAGGCAGTTCTTCAGAGGGGGTGGTTGTTGCGTTGGGGTTCGGGACAAGGGGAGGGTTGAAAAAGGGAGAGATGTCCTGCCTTGGAGGGTGTGACACTTGGGGGGTTCCATGCCATGGGCAGTGGAGATCATCACTGAATGAGTGTAAAAACAGAGAGTCATGAGAATGGATTGGCATATTGCATCAGCGGTGATTTTATTGACTGGTGGAGCAGCTTTGAAGGGTGGAATGGCCTCTCCTGTTTGGATATTCCCATGGACAGCAGGGTCCTGGGCACAGTAGATGGCCGGTTCAGATAGTAAATCTCCCTCTCCTCCCCCTGCAGGGTGGACCGGGAGGCTCCGGCTGTGGATTTGGAAACTTTGAAGAGATTGGGCCTCTTGACGTTGACCTGAATCCCAGGAACTATTCATGGGTAATGTTCCCATCTCTTCCTGCTGAAACGACACATGCCAATTGGCTTCTTTTGGGAAGTTAAACCAGGGCAATGCATGGCAGGGTTTGGGAATGTTGTAGATCCAGGAGACCTCGGGTGTTGATATGTAGTTCTCGGAAAGGGGATACAGACAGACAGGGTGGTGGAGAAGGAATTTGGCACATTTTCCTGTGGCAGTGAAGGTACTGGGTGTTACAGCTGTACAAAAAGGTTGTCATTTAGAGGAGATTTTTCCCCAGGTTAGAAATCGCCAGTACAAGAGGTCATAATTTTAAGGTATTGGAGGAAAGTATGGCGGGGATGTCAGAAGTAATTTTTGTACACTCTCTGGGTGCATGGAACACACTGACAGAGAGTGCATGGAACACTTTGTCAGGGCTGGGTGTATGGACAGGGGTTGGTGTAGTCAGGGCTGGGTATATGGACAGGGGTTGGTGCAGACTGGGCTGGGTGTATGGACAGGGGTTGGTGTAGTCAGGGCTGGGTGTATGGACAGGGGTTGGTGTAGTCAGGGCTGGGTGTATGGACAGGGGTTGGTGTAGTCAGGGCTGGGTGTATGGACAGGGGTTGGTGTAGTCAGGGCTGGGTGTATGGACAGGGGTTGGTGTAGTCAGGGCTGGGTGTATGGACGGGTTGGTGTAGTCAGGGCTGGGTGTATGGACGGGTTGGTGTAGTCAGGGCTGGGTGTATGGACAGGGGTTGGTGTAGTCAGGGCTGGGTGTATGGACAGGGGTTGGTGTAGTCAGGGCTGGGTGTATGGACGGGGTTTGGTGTAGTCAGGGCTGGGTGTATGGACAGGGTTGGTGTAGTCAGGGCTGGGTGTATGGACAGGGGTTGGTGTAGTCAGGGGTTGGTGTAGTCAGGGCTGGGTGTATGGACGGGTTGGTGTAGTCAGGGCTGGGTGTATGGACAGGGGTTGGTGTAGTCAGGGCTGGGTGTATGGACGGGTTGGTGTAGTCAGGGCTGGGTGTATGGACGGGTTGGTGTAGTCAGGGCTGGGTGTATGGACAGGGGTTGGTGTAGTCAGGGGTTGGTGTAGTCAGGGCTGGGTGTATGGACAGGGGTTGGTGTAGTCAGGGCTGGGTGTATGGACGGGGTTTGGTGTAGTCAGGGCTGGGTGTATGGACAGGGTTGGTGTAGTCAGGGCTGGGTGTATGGACAGGGGTTGGTGTAGTCAGGGGTTGGTGTAGTCAGGGCTGGGTGCATGGACAGGGGTTGGTGTAGTCAGGGCTGGATGTATGGACGGGGTTTGGTGTAGTCAGGGCTGGGTGTATGGACAGGGGTTGGTGTAGTCAGGGCTGGGTGTATGGACAGGGGTTGGTGCAGACTGGGCTGGGTGTATGGACAGGGGTTGGTGTAGTCAGGGCTGGGTGTATGGACAGGGGTTGGTGTAGTCAGGGCTGGGTGTATGGACGGGGTGGTGTAGTCAGGGCTGGGTGTATGGACGGGTTGGTGTAGTCGGCTGGGTGTATGGACAGGGGTTGGTGTAGTCAGGGCTGGGTGTATGGACAGGGGTTGGTGTAGTCAGGGCTGGGTGTATGGACGGGTTGGTGTAGTCAGGGCTGGGTGTATGGACAGGGGTTGGTGCAGACTGGGCTGGGTACATGGACAGGGGTTGGTGTACTCAGGGCTGGGTACATGGACAGGGGTTGGTGCAGACTGGGCTGGGTACATGGACAGGGGTTGGTGCAGACTGGGCTGGGTGTATAGTCAGGGGTTGGTGTAGTCAGGGCTGGGTACATGGACAGGGGTTGGTGTAGTCAGGGCTGGGTGTATAGTCAGGGGTTGGTGTAGTCAGGGCTGGGTGTATGGACAGGGGTTGGTGCAGACTGGGCTGGGTACATGGACAGGGGTTGGTGTAGTCAGGGCTGGGTGTATGGACAGGGGTTGGTGCAGACTGGGCTGGGTACATGGACAGGGGTTGGTGCAGACTGGGCTGGGTACATGGACAGGGGTTGGTGTACTCAGGGCTGGGTACATGGACAGGGGTTGGTGCAGACTGGGCTGGGTACATGGACAGGGGTTGGTGCAGACTGGGCTGGGTGTATAGTCGGGTTGGTGTAGTCAGGGCTGGGTACATGGACAGGGGTTGGTGTAGTCAGGGCTGGGTGTATAGTCAGGGGTTGGTGTAGTCAGGGCTGGGTGTATGGACAGGGGTTGGTGCAGACTGGGCTGGGTACATGGACAGGGGTTGGTGTAGTCAGGGCTGGGTGTATGGACAGGGGTTGGTGTAGTCAGGGCTGGGTGTATGGACGGGGGTTGGTGTAGTCAGGGCTGGGTGTATAGTCAGGGGTTGGTGTAGTCAGGGCTGGGTGTATAGTCAGGGGTTGGTGCAGACTGGGCTGGGTACATGGACAGGGGTTGGTGTAGTCAGGGCTGGGTGTATGGACAGGGGTTGGTGCAGACTGGGCTGGGTGTATGGACAGGGGTTGGTGCAGACTGGGCTGGGTGTATGGACAGGGGTTGGTGCAGACTGGGCTGGGTACATGGACAGGGGTTGGTGTAGTCAGGGCTGGGTGTATGGACAGGGGTTGGTGTAGTCAGGGCTGGGTGTATAGTCAGGGGTTGGTGTAGTCAGGGCTGGGTGTATAGTCAGGGGTTGGTGTAGTCAGGGCTGGGTGTATGGACAGGGGTTGGTGTAGTCAGGGCTGGGTGTATGGACAGGGGTTGGTGTAGTCAGGGCTGGGTGTATAGTCAGGGGTTGGTGTAGTCAGGGCTGGGTGTATGGACGGGGGTTGGTGTAGTCAGGGCTGGGTGTATGGACGGGGGTTGGTGCAGACTGGGCTGGGTGTATGGACGGGTTGGTGCAGACTGGGCTGGGTACATGGACAGGGTTTGGTGCAGACTGGGCTGGGTACATGGAACGCACTGACATGGATTGGTGGTGGAGGCAAATACGTTGGGAGTATTTAACAAACTCTTATGATAGGAAATTGGAGAGTCGTGGGAGGGAAGGGTTTGGTAGATGACAGAGGAGGTGGTTGGTTTAGGTTCAATTTCAACATTTGAGAAATTTAGATAGATACACGTATGGGGGGTGTGGAGGGCTATGGTCTGGGTGGAGGTCAATGTGAACTAGATCAACATGGACTAGATGGGCTGAAGAACCTGTTACTGCCCTGTAGTATTTTAAGACTCTATCTTAGAGAAGGTTGAAAAGTCAGCAGTACATTGTGGGCCAAAGGGCCTGTACTGTGCTATAGTCTATGTTGTAACATCTATTTGTGTTGCATCCTTGACAATTGGATTTCAACAGCAAGGGTCCTCTGTTCCTCTGTACTCTCTAGCATTTTATCATTTGTGATATTCTACCCTTAGTTGACCCCCAAAGTGGATCACCTCATAGTCACCAGGATTAAATGACATTTACCATCCTTTTGTACAATATACCAACTGATCAAGTTAACCATTTTACCAAGTGACAGTGGTACAGCTGATGGAGGTGCTGCCTCACTGCTCTGTAAAACAGGGTCTAATCTTCACCTCAGGTCTGTCTGCAGTGTTTGTATGTACTTCCTGTGACCAGCTGGGTTTTCCCCTGGGTGCTCCAGTTTCATCCCACATCCCAATGAATATGGATGGGTTGGTTAATTTGTCTCTGGAGTTAATTTGTCTTTGGGAAGATGAGATGAATTGGAGGAAAATAAAAAATGTGTTGATATAGGATTGGTGTAAAAGGGGTGGTTGATAATTGGCACAGACTTGATGGGCTGAAGGGCCTGTGTCTATGCTACCTCTCATTCTGCAACCTAACCCTATCCTCCTCACTATCGAATTATAGTCTCGTACCTCCTACACTTGTATCCAAATTGTTAATGTTTACCGAGCACAGAGAGACCTAGACGTTCAAGTCCACAGTATTGATGTTGGTTTATTATTGCCACATGTACCAATTCTGAGTGATAAGCTTGTCTGGCATACTCTTCATACAGATCAAATCATTACACAGTGCATTGAGGTAAAACAATAACAATGCAGAATAAACTGTAAAAGCTACTGAAAGATTGCAATGGCAGTAAAGTGCAAGATAATACAAGGTAGAATGTGAGGTCAAGAGTCTGACAGTGATGAGATAGAAGGTGTCCTTGAGTCTGGTACATGCTTTCAGGTTTTTGTATCTCCTGCCTGATGGAGAGAGAAAAGAGTATAATGGTAATAGAAAGCTTGTGAACCCTGTAGAATTTTCTCTGTTCCTGCATAAATATAACTTAAAACGTGATCAGGTCTTTATGTAAGTCCTAAAACTAGATAAAGAGAGCCCAATTTAATAAATAACACAAAAACATTATACTTGTTCATTTATTTATTGAGAAAAATGATCCAACATTACATGTATTTGTTGGAAAAAGTATGTGAACCTTTGCTGACCACCTTGTACAGCAGTAACTTCAATCAAACATTTCCAGTAACTTGATCAGTCCTGCACATCAGCTTGGAGGAACTTTAGGCCATTCCTCCTTACAAAATTGTTCCAACACTGGGATGTTGGTGGTTTCCTTGCATGAACTGCTTGCTTCAAGTCCTTCCACACCATTTCTATAGGATTAAGGTCAGGACTTTGACTCAAATTTTCTTCTTTCTAAATCATTCTGTTGTTGATTTACTCTTGTCTTTCAGATCATTGTCTTCTTGCATTGCCCAACTTCTATTAAGCTTCAGGTGACGGACTGCTACCCTGACATTCTCCTGTAAAATGACTTGATACAATTTTGAATTCATTGTTCCCTCAACGATTGCAAACTGTCCAGGTCCTGAGCCAATAAAGTAGCCCCAAACCATGATGCTCCTTCCACCATGCTTCACAGTTGGGATGAGGTTTTGGTGTTGGTGTGCAGTGCCCCTTTTTCCTCCAAACATAGCAGTGTGCATTTCTGCCAAAAAGTTCAACTGAATTGACTTTATTTCTTACGTCCTTCACATACATGAGGAGTAATGGTTTGTCAGGCAGGATCTTCCTCCTGAGGAAGTAGAGGTGTTTGTGGCCATGATGTCTGTATGTTGGATGGGACAGACTGTTGGTGATGTTCACTCCTGGAAACGTGAAGCTCTTTACCCTCTGAACCTCAATATACACCATTCCTGAAGACAATGAGCAACTCTTCTGTTGATATTGAAGGAAAGGTTGTCATGACAACCTGTCACTAAGCACTTTATCTCCTCTACTCCAACTCATTGTTATTTGAAATCTGGTCCATTATGGTGGCATCGTCAGTGTAATGTATGGTGTGAGTATTCGTAAGGTCAGAGTGTGTATGATGTCAGGACGTGGAGAAGTAAAAAATGGAAGTCTGGTGAATAAACGTGGTTGTTCAATCTACAGCGGTGTCCAAGTCACATCAATATTACATGGTGTCAGAAGAAATCATGGAAAAAAAAGGAAGAAAAGACACGTAAAAGGTGTCACAGTTACAGCCACCGTCAAGTTTAAGCCGACGAGGTAATCTTGCTGAGAGCTGGAAAATATGGATCCAGAAGCGTGAGCTGTTTTGCACTGCTAGCAGCCTAGCTGAAAAGACGGAAAAAGTGCAATGTGCTACGTTTCTGCATGTGGCGGGAGAAGAGGCAATAAAGGTTTGCAACACGTTTGTCTTCCAAGATGATGAGCAAGATAAAATTGAAGTGTTGAAGAAAAAGTTTCAAGATTACTGCGAACCAAGAAAAAACCTACCGTACATCCGACACCGGTTTTTCACGAGGGCTGAAGGACCAACGGAGACCATAGACGTCTACGTAACAGATTTGAAGAACAAGGCAAAAGGCTGTGAGTTCGGACAGCTGCATGACTCTTTAATATGTGACAGGATTGTATGCGGCATACGGGATGATCAAGTGAGAGGCAGGCTATTGAGAGAGGCGGATCTTACATTAGAAAAGGCGATTGATGTTTGCCGTGCCAGCGAGATCGAGTCGTCAGGTTAAAGTGCTCAATGAAGAGATTGAAGTGCACAAAATAAAAAAACTGGGAAAACTTGACAAGAGTAGGACAAAGCCAGCTCCACAGGATGATCAAAAGGAAGTTAATTGCAACAGATGTGGTTATAAACATGGATACAGAAAATGTCCAGCCTTTGGTCAGACATGCAAGTTATGCCAGAAAAGAAATCACTTTGCAAAGATGTGCAGATCGAAGGAGCTCGCAAGGAAAGTGCATGATGTGGAACAGAGTGAGGGCAACAGTGACATGTTCATTGGCACAGTTGAAGTGGAACAGGAGGTATGCATCAAGAATATTGACAATGCAGAGATGGAGGATGAAGATGATTGGACTCAAGATCTGATAATAAACAGGAGGAATGTGATATTTAAGCTTGACACTGGGGCAAAGTGCAATGTAATGTCAGCAGAAACATTCAACTCACTGGACATCAGAGGAAGATTGAGAAAATCCACCTGCAAGCTTGTTGCATATTTCGGCCACAAGACGGCGCCACTGGGCAAAAGAGTACTCACCTGTGTGTACAAAGGTCAACAATACAAGATCGAGTTTGAAATAGTACAGTAACATGTTCCAGCAATACTGGGCAAAGCAACATGCACAAAGCTAGGCCTGGTGAAGCGAATCTATGGTGTTGAAAAAGAAAATGACATTCTCAAAGACTTTGATGACTTGTTTTCTGGATTAGGATGTTTACCAGGGAAACACCATATCCAGATTGATCCAACTATTGCGCTAGTCGTGCATGCCCCGAGATCAAGTAGTGGAGAAGCTACACAGAATGGAACAGATGGGAGTCATAAGAAGACAAATAGAACTGACTGACTGGGTGAATAGTATGGTGACAGTGGTCACAGAAAAAAAGACGAGGATTTGCATGGATCTCAACCAAACCATCAAAAGAGAGCACTATCCGCTGCTCACGGTTGAAGAGGTTGTCTCCCACATGCCTAATGCAAAATACTTTTCCGTACTAGACGCAAATCAAGGTTTCTGGCAGATCAAGCTGGATGAAGAAAGTTCCAAATTATGTACTTTCAATATGCCCATAGGGAGATATTGTTTTCTGCGTCTACCCTTTGGGATTTCTTCTGCATCAGAGGTATTCCAGAGATCCGTGGCACAAATGATTGAAGGCCTGGACGGGGTGGTCAACGTCATTGATGATTTGCTGATATGAGGTGACACAATTGAGGAACATGATCAGAGACTGAGGAAGCTCCTGGAGAGAGCACATGAGTACAACCTAAAACTGAACAAAAATAAATGTAAGATCAGAACCACAGAGATCAAATACGTAGGTCAGGTACTCAGCGCTGATGGGCTAAAACCAGATGATGAAAAGGTCAGGGCTGTGGTACAGCTACTGCTACCAGGAAGACCATGGGAGAAGATTGACACAGATCTCTTTCACTACAATGGTGCAGAATATCTGCTTTGCGTGGACCACTATTCAAAATATCTGGAGATCACCAAGTTAGGTGACACGTCCAGTCGAGGTGTCATTACCGCAATGAAGTCGACGTTCGCAAGACATGGTATTCCAGATATTGTCATTAGTGACAGTGGTCCACAGTATGCCAGTGGTGAGTTCAGAGGGTTCTCAGAAAGCTGGGAATTTCAACATGTTACTTCCATTCCAGGGCACGCTCCGTCTAATGGACAAGCAGAGAGAACTGTACAAACTGTCAACAACATGCTCAAGAAGGCGCAAAGCAGCAAAGGTGACCTTTACATTGCTCTACTTGAATACCACAACACAGCGACTGAGGGTGTGGGATTCTCTCCTGCGCAGCTGTTGTTGGGATGTCGTCTGAAGTCCAAACTGCCAACGTACACAACTCTACTGACTCCTGAAGGTAATGCTGAAGTACATGACAAGCAAAAGTATAAGCAAATAAAGCAAAAGAGCTACTATGACAGACATAGAAG
Organism: Mobula birostris; assembly: GCF_030028105.1. Classification (NCBI taxonomy): domain Eukaryota; kingdom Metazoa; phylum Chordata; class Chondrichthyes; order Myliobatiformes; family Myliobatidae; genus Mobula; species Mobula birostris. Next base: position 63,145,004 of record NC_092393.1, on the reverse strand, counting down.
ACAGTTGCCAGATCTGCATACAGGTGAAAATGTCAGAATACAGAGAGGAGACACTTGGCAACCAGCTGTGGTTGTGAACAGACATCAGCAACCAACATCCTTCATAGTTCGCACGCCGGATGGAAGAGTCTACAGGAGGAACAGGAAGCATCTGCTGAAGACAGGCGAGAGGGAGTTTCCACGTACAGATGCACAGGACATTTCCACATATACAGACATGGAAACAAACAACACCAAGAGTGGTGCAGACCACAAAGACACAGAGGTCACTCGAGAGACTGACACGGATGAGGGACAAGCACAGTCACAGTTGTATCACACACGGTCTGGGAGACAAGTCAAACTTCCAGCTAGATACAGAGACTAGACCTACATACAGTCTCACACAGTTTGAGGCAAAGTCACACATGTTATAAGTTCCAAGGTGTGAAATGAAAGGTTTATTAGTCTATGTTAGTAAAAGAAAACACACTGCTGTTAGTGCTGTAAGATACAATGCAGAATACAGTACAAGAAGTCAAGTTTTTTTTAGTTTGTCATGGTTGTTGCACTGTAAGAAGGCATTGTTTTGGTAATTCACAGTGTTGCAAAAAGAAAAAATCTTGAGAAGGGGGATGTAATGTATTGTGTGAGTATTCGTAAGGTCAGAGTGCGTATGACGTCAGGACATGGAGAAGTGAAAATGGAAGTCTGGTGAATAAACGTGGTTGTTCAATCTACAGCGGTGTCCGAGTCCCATCAATATTACAGTCAGCAAACTTGCAGATGGAGTTACAGCAGAGTCTGACTGCAGTCATGAGTGTTCAGGGAGCAGAGTAGAGGGCTGAGAATGCAACCTTGTGGGGCACCAGTGTTTAGAATAATCGTGGTGGTGTGAGACCATAAGATACAAGAGCAGAATTAGGCCATTTGGCCCATCGAGTCTGCTCCACCATTTCATCATGGCTGATCCAATTTTCCTCTCAGCCCCACTCTTTTGCCTTCTCCCCGTATCCCTTCATGCCCTGACCAAACAAGAATCTATCAACCTCTGCCTTAAATATACATAAAGACTTGGCCTCCACAGCTGTCTGTGGCAACAAGTTCCACAGATTCACCACTCTCTGGCTAAAGAAATTCCTCCTCACCTTTTTTCTAAAAGGATGACCCTCTATTCTTAGGCTGTGTTCTCTGGTCTTAGACCCTCCCACCATAGGAAACACCCTCTCCACATCCACTCTATCAAGGCCTTTCACTATTCGACAGGTTTCAATGAGGTCACCCCTCATTCTTCTGAATTCTAATGAATATAGGCCCGGAGCCATCAAACTGTCTTCATATGACAAGCCATTCAATCCTGGAATCGTTGAATCTTCTTCAGTTTTAGCACAACCTTTTTAAGGTAAAGGGCCCCAAACTGCTCACAATACTCAGGGTGAGGCCTCCGCAGTACTTTATAAAAGCTCAATATTACATCCTTCTAGTCCTCTTGAAACGAATGCTAACATCACATTTGTCTTCCTCACCACAGATACCATAGCCATCCCTTTCATTTCTTCCACCAAACTGCATGACCATACTCTGTATTCCATCTGCTATGTCTTTGCCCATTCTCCTAATCTGTCAAAGTCCTTCTGTTCCCTCTCCACTTCCTCAAAACTACCTGCCCTTCATATCATTTGCAAACTTTGCAACAAAGCCATCTATTCCATCATCGAAATCATTCACATGTAATGTAAAAAAAATGGTCCCAACACAGACACCTTTGAAACAACAGTAGTCACTGCCAGCCAACCAGAAAAGGATCCCTTTATTCCCAGTGTTTGCTTCCTGCCAATCAGCCACTACTTTTTCCATTCTAGTGTATTTCCTGTAATACCTTAGCCTCTTAGCTTGTTAAACAGCCTCGTGTGGCACTATGTCAAAGATCTTCTGAAAGTCCAAGTACACAACATCAATTGATTTTCTTTTGTCTATCCTGCTTGTTATTTCTCAAAAGAATTCCAACAGATCTGTCAGGGAAGATTTTCCCTTGAGGAAACCATGCTGACTACAGCCTATTTTATCAGGTGCCTCCAAGTACCCTGAGACCTCGTCCTTAATAATCGATTCCAACATCTCCCAACCACTGAGGTTAGACTACAGTTTCCTATCTTCCTGCTTGAAGAATGGGGTGACATTTGCAATTTTTTAGTCTTTGGGAACCATTTCAGAATCTAGTGATTCTTGAAAGATTATTACTAATGCCTTCACAATCTCTTCAGCCACCTCTTTCAGAACCCTGGGGTGAACACTATCTGATCCAGATGACTTATCTACCTTCGGACCGCTCAGTTTCCCCAAAAAACACCTTTCTAGTTATGGTAGCTTCACACACTTCATGCCCCTGACACCTGGAACTCCCACCATACTGTTGGGGTTCTCCACGGTGAAGACATGCAAAATGCTTATTCAGTTTGTCCACCATCTTGTTGTTCTCCTGCCCCCATTACTACCTCTCCTGCTTCGTTTTCCAGCGGTCCAATATCCACACTTGCCTCTCTTTTACACTTTATATATCTGAAGAAACTCTTCATATCCTCTTTAATATTGTTGGCTAGCTTACTTTCGTATTCCATCTTCACTTCCTTAATGACTTTTTTAGTTGACTTCTGTTGGTTTTAAAAAAATTCCCAATCCTCTAACTTCCCACTAATACTTGCTCTATTATATGCCATCTCTTTGGCTTTTATGTTGGTTTTGACTTCTCTTGTTAGCCACAGTTATGTCATCTTGCCTTTAGAATACTTCTTCTATTTGGGATGTATATATCCTATGCCTTCCAAATTGCTTTCAGATATTTCAGCCATTGTGCTCTGCTGTCATCTCTGCCAGTGTTCTTTCCAACCACTTCCGGCTAGCTTCCCTCTCATGGCTCTGTAATTCCCTTTATAGGCATCCTTTAGTCTTGTGAGACCATGGATTTGCGCCTTGGAAGGTTTCCAGGGAGCAGGCCTGGGCAAGGTTGTATGAAAGACCGGCAGTTGCCCATGCTGCAAGTCTCCCCTCTCCACGCCACCGATGTTGTCCAAGGGGAGGGCATTAGGACCCATACAGCTTGGCACCAGTGTCGTCACAGAGCAATGTGTGGTTAAGTGCCTTGCTCAAGGACACAACACGCTGCCTCAGCCAAGGCTCAAACTAGCGACCTTCAGATCACTAGACTGATGCCTTAACCACTTGGCCATGCGCCAACACAATTCCCTTTAATCCACTGTAATACTGATACATCTGACTTTAGCTTCTCCTTCTCAAATTTCAGGGTGAATTTGATCATATTACCTGTCCCCAAAGTGTTCTTTTACCTTAAACTTTCTAATCAATTCTGGTTTCTTGCACAACACCCAATCCGGAATTGCTTAACCCCTAGAGGGCTCCACCACAAGCTGCTGTAAAAAGCTATCTTTTAGACATTCTAGAAATTCCCCCTCTTGGAATCCAGGACCGATCTGATTTTCCCAATCTACCTGCATATTGAAATCTCCCATGACTATGCAACCTTTTGGCATGAATTTTCTATCTCCAGTTGTATTTTGTAGATAACACCCTTACTACTGTTTGAAGGCCTGTATACAACTCCCATCAGGGTCCTTTTACCCTTGCATTTCCTTAGGTGGATCCACGATGATTGAACACCCTCTGGCCCTATGTCACCTCTTTCTATGGATTTGATTTCATTTTTCACCAACAGAGCAACGCTGCCCCCTCTGGCTTCCTGCCTGTACTTTTGATACAATTTGAACTTCTGGTCATCTCACTCACAGCTAGAATCTTCTTTCAGTCATGATTCAGTGAGGCCTAGAACATCATACCTGCCAATCTGCAACTATATTACAAGTTCATTTACCTTACTCCAGATACTGCACACGTTCAAATATAACGTCTTCAGTCCTGTGTTCAGTCTTCACGATTTTGTCTGCCTTTTACGTTGAAACTCATTCTGTTGACTGCAAGTTTGCCCTATGAACAGCCTCTTCTCACTACACATTGCCTCTGTTTGTAAACCAGCTACCTCATCCTGAGCACTATTAACCACCTTTCCTACGATCCTACTTGCATTGAAAGACAGGCAGCTCAGGACACTAGTCGCACCATGCTCAACCTTTTGATTCCTGACTTTGTCTGAGGTCTCTGAGGTCTTACCACCATTTGCCTCCACAACCTATAGAGAGCCTCCTGACATATTGCTGTGCAGTGTGGTTTGCCAGCTGCACAGAACAGAACAGGAAGGATTGCAGCGGGTGGTGAGGGTAGCAGAGCGGGTTATTGGCACAACATTACCCTCCCTCAGAGACATTTATACTGGTGGACTTCAAAAGAAGGCTACTTGTATTTCAAAGGACCCCACTCATCCTGGACATCACCTGTTTTCCCCTCTACCTTCTGGGAAGAGATACAGAGCATTAAGGACGAAAACAAAGAGACTCCTTAACAGCTTCTACCCACAAGCAGTGAAATGTATAACACCCCCTTCCCTTCTCCTGCCCCCCTCCTAAGACAGCGACAGCTAAATGCATCACACTTCCAGGAATGGCAGGTGTGCAATAGTCCTACCCCCCCCCCCATCCATATATTATTAATTTTGGACTGCATTCCTGAGGTTTTAGAGTTTATTTTATGTATATATTCTTTGTCATGCTGCAAAACGTTGAGCTGCTAAACTGTGTTTCATTGCTCTGCAACAATGACAATAAAGATATTCTAATTCTAACCTCTCCACTAACTGTTCTGGCACTTGGGTTCCCATTCCCTTGCAACTCTAGTTTAAACCCCACCGTGTGGCATTAACAAATCTTCCCACTAGGATATTAGTCCCCGTCCAGTCCAGGTACAAACTGTCCCTTCTGAACAGGTCCCACTTTCCCTGGAAGAGAGCCCAGTGATCTAAAAATCTTATGCCCTCCCTCCTACACCAACTGCTTAGTTCTGTGTTAAACTGTATAACCTTCCTAGTTCTGGCCTCACCAGTACATGGCATGGGTAGCAATCCTGAGATCACAACCCTGGAGGTCCTGCCCTTTACCTTAGCACCTAACTCCCTGAACTCCCAATGGAGAACTTTGTCACTCATTCTACGCGTGTCATTCGTACCTACGTGGACCATGAACTCAGACTGTTCACTCTCCCACTTAAAAATGCTGAGGATTCGATCCGAGATGTTCTGGGTGCTGGCACCCAGGATGCAACATACCATCCGGGAATTTCATTCTCGCCCACAGAACCTCGAGTCCATCCCTCTAATGAATGAATCCCCTATCATCACAATGTGCCTTTTCTCCCCCCTTTCCTTCTGAGGCACAGAGCTGAACTCAGTTCTGGAGACCCAGCCACTGTGACTTTCCTCTGTTAGGTCACCAGTATCCAAGGTGGTATACCTGTTGTTAAGGGGGATGGCCACAGGGGTACTCTGCGCTGGCTCCTTAACCCCTTTCTCCTTCCTGACTGTCACCCAGATTCCTGTGTCCTGCACCTTGGGTGTAACTATCTCTCTGTATGTCCGATGTATCATTCCTTCAGCCTCCCAAATGATCCAGAGTTCATCCAGTTCCAGCTCCAACACAGTTTATTAGTAGCTGCACCTGGATGCACTTCTCACAGTTTGTAGTCACCTGGGACACTGGAGGTCTCCCTGCCTTTCCACATCCCGCAAGAGGAGCATTCTACCATCTTTCTGACATCTCTACTGTCCTAGCTAAGCAGATATAAAGAAGAGAAGGAGGAAAAAACTTAACCTTGAACTTTTCTTTTTGCTTTCTCTGGATGAAGTGTCAGAGTCGCTTTATGATGGTAGGTGTCGGAGTCGCTTTATGATGGTAGGTGTCAGAATCGCTTTATGATGGTAGGTGTCAGAGTCACTTTATGATGGTAGGTGTCAGAGTCACTTTATGATGGTAGGTGTCAGAGTCACTTTATGATGGTAGGTGTAAGTCACTTTATGATGGTAGGTACCCGAATCACTTTCTGATGGTAGATACCCGAGTCACTTTCTGATGGTAGGTGTCAGAGTCGCTTTCTGATGGTAGGTACCCGAGTCACTTTCTGATGGTAGGTACCCGAGTCACTTTCTGATGGTAGGTACCCGAGTCACTTTCTGATTGTAGGTGTCAGAGTCGCTTTATGATGGTAGGTACCCGAGTCACTTTATGATGGTAGGTGTAAGTCACTTTATGATGGTAGGTACCCGAGTCACTTTCTGATGGTAGGTGTCAGAGTCGCTTTATGATGGTAGGTGTAAGTCACTTTATGATGGTAGGTGTCAGAGTCACTTTATAATGGTAGGTGTCAGTCACTTTATGATGGTAGGTGTCAGAGTCAGTTTATGATGGTAGGTACCCGAGTCACTTTATGATGGTAGGTGTCAGTCGCTTTCTGATGGTAGGTGCCAGAGTCGCTTTATGATGGTGGTGTCAGGGCCACCAGCTGGTTGTCATTAAAACACGTTCTCTTGTTTTAGAACATAGAATAGTACAGCACAGTACAGGCCCTTTGGCCCACAATGTTGTGCTGACCCTCAAACCCTGCCTCCTTAAATTCCTCCATATACCTGTCTAGTAGTCTCTCAGACTTCACCAGTGTACCTGCCTCCACCACTGACTCAGGCAGTGCATTCCACGCACCAACCACTCTCTGAGTAAAAAACCTTCCTCTAATATGCCCCTTGAACTTCCCACCCCTTACCTTAAAGCCATGTCCTCTTGTATTGAGCAGTGGTGCCCTGGGGAAGAGGCGCTGGCTATCCACTCTATCTATTCCTCTTATTATCTTGTACACCTCTATCATGTCTCCTCTCATCCTCCTTCTCTCCAAAGAGTAAAGCCCTAGCTCCCTTAATCTCTGATCATAATGCATACTTTCTAAACCAGACAACATCCTGGTAAATCTCCTCTGTACTCTTTCCAATGCTTCCACATCCTTCCTATAGTGAGGTGACCAGAACTGGACACAATACTCCAAGTGTGGCCTAACCAGAGTTTTATACAGCTGCATCACTACATCGCGACTCTTAAACTCTATCCCTCGACTTATGAAAACTAACACCCCATAAGCTTTCTTAACTACCCTATCCACCTGTGAGGCAACTTTCAGGGATCTGTGGACATGTACCCCGAGATCCCCCGCTCCTCCATACTACCAAGTATCCTGCCATTTACTTTGTACTCTGCCTTGGAGTTTGTCCTTCCAAAGTGTACCACCTCACGCTTCTCCGGGTTGAACTCCATCTGCCACTTCTCAGCCCACTCCTGCATCCTATCAATGTCTCTCTGAAATCTTTGACAATACTCTACACTATCTACAACACGACCAACCTTTGTGTCGTCTGCAAACTTGCCAACCCACCCTTCTACCCCCACATCCAGGTCGTTAATAAAAATCACGAAAAGTAGAGGTCCCAGAACAGATCCTTGTGGGACACCGCTAGTCACAATCCTCCAATCTGAATGTACTCCCTCCACCACCACCACCCTCTGCCTAGAGCAGGCAAGCCAATTCTGAATCCACTTGGCCAAACTTCCCTGGATCCCATGCCTTCTAACTTTCTGAATAAGCCTACAGTGTGGAACCTTATCAAATGCCTTACTAAAATCCATATAGATCACATCCACTGCACTACCCTCATCTATCTGCCTGGTCACCTCCTCAAAGAACTCTATCAGGCTTGTTAGACACGATCTGCCCTTCACAAAGCCATGCTGACTGTCCCTGATCAGACCATGATTCTCTAAATGCCTATAGATCCTATCTCTAAGAATCTTTTCCAACAGCTTTCCCACCACAGACATAAGGCTCACTGGTCTATAATTACCCGGACTATCCCTACTACCTTTTTTGAACAAGGGGACAACATTCGCCTCCCTCCAATCCTCCGGTACCATCCCATGGACAACGAGGACATAAAGATCCTAGCCAGAGGCTCAGCAATCTCTTCCCTCGCCTCGTGGAGCAGCCTGGGGAATCTTCCATCAGGCCCCAGGGACTTATCCGTCCTAATGTATTTTAACAACTCCAACACCTCCTCTCCCTTAATATCAACATGTTCCAGAACATCAACCTCACTCATATTGTCCTCACCATCATCAAGTTCCCTCTCATTGGTGAATACCGAAGAGAAGTATTCATTGAGGACCTCGCTCACTTCCACAGCCTCCAGGCACATCTTCCCACCTTTATCTCTAATCGGTCCTACCTTCACTCCTGTCATCCTTTTTTTCTTCACATAATTGAAGAATGCCTTGGGGTTTTCTTTTACCCTACTTGCCAAGGCCTTCTCATGCCCCCTTCTTGCTCTTCTCAGCCCCTTCTTAAGCGCCTTTCTTGCTTCCCTATATTCCTCAATAGACCCATCTGATCCTTGCTTCCTAAACCTCATGTATGCTGCCTTCTTCCACCTGACTAGATTTTCCACCTCACTTGTTCCTTCACCCTACCATTCTTTATCTTCCTCACTGGGACAAATTTATCCCTAACATCCTGCAAAAGATCCCTAAACATCGACCACATGTCCATAGTACATTTCCCTGCAAAAACATCATCCCAACTCACACCAGCAAGTTCTAGCCTCATAATTTGCCCTTCCCCAATTAAAAGTGTTCCTGTCCTCTCTGATTCTATCCTTTTCCATGATAATGCTAAAGGCCAGGGAGCAGTGGTCACTGTCCCCCAGATGCTCACCCACTGAGAGATCTGTGACCTGACCCGGTTCATTACTTAGTACTAGATCTAGTATGGCATTCCCCCTGGTCGGCCTGTCCACATACTGTGACAGGAATCCGTCCTGGACACACTTAACAAACTCTGCCCCATCTAAACCCTTGGAACTAATCAGGTGCCAATCAATATTAGGGAAGTTAAAGTCACCCATGATAACAACCCTTTTATTTTTGCACCTTTCCAAAATCTGCCTCCCAATCTGCTCCTCTGTATCTCAGCTGCTACCAGGGGGCCTATAGAATACCCCCAATAGAGTAACTGCTCTCTTCCTGTTCCTGACTTCCACCCATACTGACTCAAAAGAGGACCCTGCTACATTACCCACCCTTTCTGCAGCTGTAATAGTATCCCTGACCAGTAATGCCACCCCACCTCCCCTCCCCTCCCCCCCCATCCCTTTTAAAGCACTGAAATCCAGGAATATTGAGAATCCATTCCTGCCCTGGTGCCAGCCAGGTCTCTGTAATGGCCACTACATCATAATTCCATGTATGTATCCAAGCTCTCAGTCCATCACCTTTGTTCCTGATGCTTCTTGCATTGAGGTACACACATTTCAGCCCTTCTACCTTACTGTCTTTACACCGTTTATTCTGCTTCTCTTTCCTCAAAGCCTCTCTGTATGTTAGATCTGGCTTTACTCCATGCACTTCTTTCACTGCTCTATCGCTCTGGGTCCCATCCCCCTCGCAAGTTAGTTTAAACCCTCCCGAACCATGCTAGCAAACCTACCTGCAAGGATATTGCTCCCCCTCGAGTTCAGGTGCAACCCATCCAATCTGTACAGGTCCCACCTTCCCCAGAAGAGATCCCAATGATCTAAAAATCTAAAACCCTGCTCCCTGCACCAACTCCTCAGCCACGCATTCAACTGCCATCTCCTCCAATTCTTACCATCACTGTCACGTAGCACTGGCAGCAATCCTGAGAACGCCACCCTTGAGGTCCTGTTCTTCAGCCTTCTGCCTAATTCCCAAAACTGACACTTCAGGACCTCATCACTCTTCCTGCCTATGTCGTTGGTATCAACACACAAAATGCTGGAGGAACTCAGCATGTCAGGCAGTATCTATGGAGGGGAATAAACAGTCGATATTTTGGGCTCATCCTTCATCAGGACTGGAATGGAATAAGGCAGGAGTCAGAATTGCCTCCCATCTCTAGCTGTCCTTCCCCCTTCCCCCTCACCCCCTCATCCCTCTCTCCTCCTCCCTTCTTCCCTGCAGTATCCATTTTCCATTTCACCATCCTCACTGCATGTACCCATGTGTGATGCGATGTGATCCTGCCTGTTCTTTGTCCGGCTGACAGGTACAGGCAGCCAGTTTGCTGTTTGTGGATAACCCAGTGGGTGCGGGTTATAGTTACGCCACTGACAGTGGTGCCTTCGCCAAGGACCTGGACATGGTGGTGAGAGACATGATGGTCCTTCTCCAGAACTTCTTCCAGCACAAGCCTGACTTCCAGGTACTGGCAGCAGTGGGTGTGGCACCACGGGCGTCGTATGTAGGTGGGGTCACAAGGCGAGGACCTGCTCCTCCACCAACAGCAGAATTCGGGTGGGGTCAGGGCTGAGGATCAAGGGTGGGGCAGGGTCGGGGTTTAGGATGAGGTTTGGGAAGAAGGTGGGGTGAGGGGTTCAGGCTGGTTTGATGATCAAGGGTGGGGTCATGTCAGGGTTTAGAATGGGTGTCTGAGTGGGGTGAGGGGTTCAGGCTGGCCTGAGGATCAAGGGTGGGGCAGGGTCGGGGTTTAGAATGGGTGTCTGAGTGGGGTGAGGGGTTCAGGCTGGGCTGAGGATCAAGGGTGGGGCAGGGTCGGGGTTTAGAATGGGTGAGTGCGGTGAGGGGTTCAGGCTGGGTTGAGGATCAAGGGTTTGGGGATCAAGTCAAGGGTGACCGGCTTCTCTCTCTCCACAGGATGTTCCGTTCTACATTTTCTCCGAATCGTACGGTGGGAAGATGGCTGCGGCAATCGGACTGGAACTGCTTCAGGTAGAAGTCATGGGGTCATGGGGAGGAGTCAGGGTGGCAGAACAAGGTGAATCAGGGGGTCAGGATGTGTTGTGGGGTCACAGGGAGGTCAGGTCGTGGGGTCATGTGTGAACTCAGAGGGTCATGGAAGGGTCAGGGCAGAAGTCACAGGAGCGTGTGCAAGAGTCAAGGTGAAGGGTCATGGTTAATGGGAGGGGTCAGGGTGCGTAGTGGGGTCACAGAGAAATCAGGTCAAAGGGTCATACCAGAGTCGTGGGGAGAGGTTAGGGCAAGGGTCGCAGTGAGTGGTCAGGGTCACAGGTAAGAGTTATGGTAGAAGGGTTGTAGGTCACAGGTAAGGCTCAGGGCAGAGGGTCGTGAGTTTGCGGAGGGTGGGGATGGAGGGGCGATAGAAACAGAGAAACATAGAAAACCTACAACACAATACAGGCCCTTTGGCTCACAAAGCTGTGCCGAACATGTACTTACTTTAGCAATTACCTAGGGTTACCCATAGCCCTCTACTTTTCTAACCTCCATGTACCTACCCAGGAGTCTCTTAAAAGACCCTATTGTATCCACCTCCACCACCGTCACCGGCAGCCTATTCCATGCACTCACCACTCCCTGCGTAAAAAACTTACCCCTGACATCCCCTCTGTACCTACTTCCAAGCACCTTAAAACTGTGCCTTCTCGTGTTAGCCATTTCAGCCCTGGGAAAAAGCCACTGACTATCCACACAATCAATGCCTCTCACCATCTTATACACCTCTATCAGGTCACCTCTCATCCTCCGTCGCTCCAAGGAGAAAAGGCCGAGTTCACTCAACCTATTCTCATAAGGCATGCTCCCCAATCCAGGCAACATCCTTGTAAATCTCCTCTGCACCCTTTTTATGGTTTCCACATCCTTCCTGTAGTGAGGTGATCAGAACTGAGCACAGTACTCCAAGTGGGGTCTGACCAGGGTCCTATATAGCTGTAACATTACCTCTCGGCTCTTGAACTCAGTCCCACAATTGATGAAGGCTGATACACCATATGCCTTCTTAACCACGGAGTCAACCCGCGCAGCAGCTTTGAGTGTCCTATGGACTCGGACCCCAAGATCCCTCTGATCCTCCACACTGCCGAGAGTCTTACCATTAATACTATATTCTGCCATCATATTTGACCTACCAAAATGAACCACCTACCTCTTCCTGTAGATGCTGCCTGGCCTGCTGTGTTCAACAGCATTTTTTCTGTGTGTTGCTTGAATTTCCAGCATCTGCAGATTTCCTCTTGTTTGCACCTCACGCTTATCTGGGTTGAATGCCATCTGCCACTTCCCAGCCCAGTTTTGCATCCTATCAATGTCCTACTGTAAACTCTGACAGCCCTCCACACTATCCACAACACCCCCAACCTTTGTGTCATCAGAAAATTTACTAACCCATCCCTCCACTTCCTCATCCAGGTCAGTGATAAAAATTATGAAGAGAAGAGGTCCCAGAACAGATCCCTGAGGCACGCCACTGGTCATCGACCTCCATGCAGAATATGACCCATCTACAACCACTCTTTGCCTTCTGTGGGCAAGCCAGTTCTTGATCCACAAAGCAATGTCCCCTTGGATCCCATGCCTCCTTACTTTCTCAATAAGCCTTGCATGGGGTACCTTATCAAATGCCTTGCTGAAATCCATATACACGACATCTACTGCTCTTCCTTCATCAATGTGTTTAGTGACATCCTCAAAAAATTCAATCAAGCTCGTAAGGCACGACCTGCCTTTGACAAAGTCATGCTGACTATTCCTAATCATATTATGCCTCTCCAAGTGTTCATAAATCCTGCCTCTCAGGAACGTCTCCATCAACTTACCAACCACTGAAGTAAGACTCACTGGTCTATAATTTCCTGGGCTATCTCTACTCCTTTTCTTGAAAAAGGGAACAACATTCGCAACCTTCCAAACCTCCGGAACCTCTCCCGTCCCCATTGACGATGAAAAGATCATTGCCAGAGGCTCAGCAATCTCCTTCCTTGCCTCCCACAGTAGCCTGGGGTACATCTTGTCCGGTCCTGGTGACTTATCCAACGATGCTTTCCAAAAGCTTCAGCACATCCTCTTTCTTAATGTCTATATGTTCAAGCTTTTTAGTCCATTGTAAGTCATCCCTACAATTGCCAAGGTCCTTTTCCGTAGTGAATACTGAATCGAAGTATTTATTAAGTACCTCTGCTATCTCCTCCAGTTCCTTACAAACATTTCCACTGTCACACTTGATTGGTCCTATTCTCTCACGTCTTATCCTCTTGCTCTTCAGATACTTGTAGAATGCCTTAATCCTGCTTACCAAGGCCCTCTCATGGCCCCTTTTGGCTCTCCTAATTTCATTCTTAAGCTTCCTTCTGCTAGCCTTATAATTTTCTAGATCTCTATCATTACCTAGCTTTTTGAACCTTTTGTAAGGTTTTCTTTTCTTCTTGACTAGATTTTCAACAGACTTTATACACCATGGTTCCTGTACCCTACCATCCTTTCCTTGTCTCACTGGAATGTATCTATGCAGAACTCCATGCAAATATCCTCTGAACATTTGCCACATTTTTCCCGTACATTTCACTGAGAACATTTGTTTCCAATTTATGCTCCCAAATTCCTGCCTGATAGCTTCATATTTCCCTTTACTCCAATTAAACGCTTTCCTAACTTGTCTGTTCTTATCCCTTTCCAATGCTATGGTAAAGGAGATAGAATTGTGATCACTATCTCCAAAATGCTCTCCCACTGAGGGACCTGACACCTGACCAAGTTCATTTCCCAATACCAGATCAAGTACAGCCTCTCCTTTTGTAGGCTTATCTACATATTGTGTCAGGAAATCTTCCTGAACACACCTAACAAGCTCCACCCCATCTAAACCACTTGATCTAGGGAGATGCATTTGGGAAATTAAAATTTCCCACCACTACAACCCTGTTATTATTGCATCTTTCCAAAAATCTGTCTCCTTATCTGCTACTGTATTATTGGGTCGTCTATAAAAAACACCCAGTGGAGTTATTGACACATTCCTGTTTCTAACTTCCACCCACAGAGACTCAGTAGACAATCCCTCCATGGCTTCCTCCTTTTCCGCAGCCGTGACACTATATCTGATCAGCAGTGCCACGCCCCCACCTCTTTTGCCTTCCTCCCCGTCCTTTCTGAAACATCTAAAGCCTGGCACTTGAAGCAGCCATTCCTGCCCCTGAGCCATCCAAGTCTCTGTAATGGCCACAACATCATAGCTCCAAGTACTGATCCACGCTCTAAGCTCATCTGCTTTGTTCATGATACTCCTTGCATTTAAATAGACACACCTTAAACCATCAGTCTGAGCATATGCCTTCTCTATTATCTACCTATCCTCCCCCTCACACTGTCTACAAGCTTTCTCGATTTGTGAGCCAACCGCTCCTTCCTCCGTTTCTTCAGTTCGGTTCCCGCCCCCCATCAATTCTAGTTTATACTCTCCCCAATAGCCTTAGCAAACCTCCCTGCCAGGATATTGGTCCCCCTCAGATTCAAGTGCAACCTGCCCTTTTTGTACAGGTCACACCTCTACCAAAAGAGGTCCCAATGATCCAGAAATCTGAATCCCTGCCCCCTGCTCCAATCCCTCAGCCACACATTTATCCTCCAGCTCACTCTATTCCTATACTCACTGTCACGTGGCACAGGCAGTAACGCTGAGATGACTGCCTTTGAGGTCCTGCTTCTCAACGTCCTTCCTAACTCCCTGTAGTCTGTTTTCAGGACCTCCTCCCTTTTCCTACCTATGTCGTTGGTACCAATATGTACCACGACCTCTGGCTGTTCTCCTTCCCACTTTAGGATATCATGGACGCGATCAGAAACATCCCGGACCCTGGCACCGGGGAGGCAAACTACCATCCGTGTTTCTTTCCTGCGTCCACAGAATTACCTGTCTGACACCCTAACTATAGAATCCCCTATCACTGCTGCCATCCTCTTCCTTTCCCTACCCTTCTGAGCCAGGGGTGGGGTTCTCGCCCAGGATAGCTGTGGTGGTCGGACGGGACGGGGGGATGTGAGCTGATACAGACGGTGACTGGGTCTCCCCCCACAGGCTGTGGTCCACAAGAAGGTCAAGTGCCTCTTTGCTGGGGTGGCCCTGGGTGATTCCTGGATCTCCCCACTAGGTATGTACTGTACTGGGGGTGGGGGGAGGCTAAGGGAGGGGGCAGTTGGGGACAAAGCCAGAACAGGAGTGGCTTGACTCTCCTTGGGTGGGGGAGGGGACAGTCTGGGTGGGAAGGGGGCAAGTTTGGAGTTTGAGGGATTTGGAGAGCTGGGATATTTGGGAGTTTGTGTGTGGAGAGGGGAGGGGAGGGTCAGTGGGTAGGGAAGCAACTCCTCCATCAGATACTGACAGTTTTCTCCCCTGTTCTCACAGACTCAGTTCTCTCCTGGGGACCCTTCCTTCACAGCATGGTGAGTTGGCAGGTGGGCTGTGTCACCCAATCGGTCCTTGTCGCCCACCCTGTTCGATCCCCCCCACCCCGTCGCCCGCCCTATATCACCCTGACCCAACCAGTTCTCATCTCTTCCGCCCCCTCATCCCTGACTGACCGTTCCTCCAACATTGTCACTGTCGTCTCCCCCAACCTGTGGCCTCGCTGAGCCCTGAATGCTCTCTCTGTCTGACCTATTTGCCCACCTCCGCACCCCTCACTTCCCCGTCTGACTGCCCTGCCTACAGTCTCTGCTAGATGACCGGGGCCTGGACGAGGTCAGTGCCACTGCAGCCAAGGTCCAGGCAGCCATCGAAGCCGGGCAATACCAGCAGGCTACCGAGCTGTGGGCCCAGACTGAGGACATCATTGAGAGGGTGAGCTGACTGCCGTCTGCCTCTCGGGGCAGGGGGAGTCGTGGCTTGGGCGGGGTTTGTCACAGATCGTGGTCTGGCGCAGGGTGAGGGATGCCGGTGAGGACTTGGGGTGCTGACGTGACCTGTAACGCAGAGAGGTGGAGTCTGAGTTGCAGGAGGTTGGGTTTGTGCTGGGATGGTGCGGGGGTGGGAGGAGGTCGGTGGGTTCGGGGGTTTGTCCTGGGACAGTGCGGGGGTGGGGGAGGTCAGTGGGTTCTGGGGTTAGTCCTGGGACAGTGCGGGGGTGGGGGAGGTCAGTGGGTTCTGGGGTTTGTCCTGGGATGGTGCGGGGGTGGGGGGAGATCAGTGGGTTCTGGGGTATGTCCTGGGACAGTGTGGGGGTGGGGGGAGATCAGTGGGTTCTGGGGTTTGTCTTGGCATGGTGCAGGGGTGGGGGAGATCAGTGGGTTCTGGGGTTTGTCCTGGCATGGTGCAGGGGTGGGGGGAGGTCAGTGGGTTCTGGGGTTTGTCCTGGGACAGTGCGGGGATGGGGGGAGGTCAGTGGGTTCTGGGGTTTGTCCTGGGACAGTGCGGGGGTGGGGGGAGGTCAGTGGGTTCCGGGTTTGTCCTGGGACAGTGCGGGGGTGAGGGGAGGTCAGTGGGTTCTGGGGTTTGTCCTGGGACGGTGCGGGGGTGGGGGGAGGTCAGTGGGTTCCGGGGTTTGTCCTGGGACAGTGCGGGAGTGGGGGTAGGTCAGTGGGTTCCGGGGTTTGTCCTGGGACAGTGCGGGGGTGGGGGGAGGTCAGTGGGTTCTGGGGTTTGTCCTGGGACAGTGCGGGGGTGAGGGGAGGTCAGTGGGTTCTGGGGTTTGTCCTGGGACAGTGTGGGGGTGGGGGGAGGTCAGTGGGTTTTGGAGTTTGTCCTGTCCTGGGATGGTGCAGGGGTGGGGGGAGGTCAGTGGGTTCTGGGGTTTGTCCTGGGACAGTGCGGGGGTGGGGGGAGGTCAGTGGGTTTTGGAGTTTGTCCTGTCCTGGGATGGTGCAGGGGTGAGGAAGGTCATTGGGTTCCGGGGTTTGTCCTGGGATGATGGGGTTGGACTCGGATGGGGGCTGTTCACAGTAACAGGTCCCTGTTCTCTGGCAGTGCACAAATGGCGTGAACTTCTACAACATCCTGAAGGAACAGAGCCCACAGCAATCTCCCGGAGAGAGGAGTCAACACCTGGGTCTGTGATTAGGGGGAGATCTGCTCCAGGGAGAGGGTGGTGAAGGGGTGGTACTGAGGGAGGGTCACACTGTGGGACAGATGGTGGTGCGTGAGGTCTTGAGAAAGTCAATTTATCTCAGAACAAACCCTGTAGAACAGTGACAAGGATGGAGGAAGGTGTAGGAGAGAGGTGTTTCATCTTTGGCAGGGGGACTGCAGCAGTTTCCTTCTCAGAGGAATGCTATTTTCCCAGGTTTTGTTGAGTCTGTGCTCAGACTGTGGCAGCGACGTTGGCTGGCGGATTGCCAAGGTTTATGTCTGTAACTTTAGCTGGGAGCTGGGACGGATTTCACCAGTTGATAACATCAGTAAATCATCTCCCAGTTGGAGTACTCGTGTGGGACAACTGGGAGAAAAGTTTTGCAGCGAAACCTTGACTTTTGCTTGGACGGTATACATCAGAGTGGCCTGGCCAGGCACCAGGATGGACAGTACTGCAGTTTCATCACGCAGATTTCCCTGCCCGTCTGGAGGAGACTACTATTCTTTCTCTCGTCTCAGAACTGCTCTTCAAAAGATTGATAAGTGTTGTGACTGAGTTCATTCAGCGGCATTTTATTTCTGACTGTGTGGGGCTGCGGCTCCAAAATGGTGAGACCTCACTCCTCCACAGGAGCTGTAGCTTCTGACAAAAGAACTCTTGAAGGGCTGTTACCTTTCAGACTGATAACTTTAAAAACTCGTAGTGCAGTGTGATATCACTGCACCTCCGAGAGCAAATGCAGAAGTTGGCTCTCATGCCTGTGCCTGTGGGTGGGGATAAGGGCGTTATTGGGATCAGTAAGATGCACCAAAAGTCCCCTTTCTGCCTACGGTCTGCTAAAAGAGGTGTCCCTGGCCATACGTAGTGTGGTAAAGGTGGAAGGGGTCTCCGTGTTGATAGAGGCGGTGTCAGGCCCCATACACAAGGTGGCCCTCTATAACGTGCACCTTCACCTCCAGCAAGCAGACCTCCTCCCTCAGCTGTGTTCTTTGGGTGGGGCGAGGTTGCCGGTCACCCGTATACTGCTCAAGACAAGCGGAGGTCATTTTGAGCAGGGGTGTACTTTCCACCCTAAGGTATTCACGGAGCTGGATTGGCTGGGGCATGCTGAGGGGTACTTTCATGTGTGGCACCGGAGGGAGCATTACAAAATTCGGTGGGCAACCGGCCAGCCATGTGGTCTTGTCTGCGAAGAGTCTGGGCACATTTGTAAGACTTGCCCGAAACGCCAGGCAGCCAACTCCACAGGACTTCCCCCTCCCCCCCCGACCCGATGGCAGGGGTGGCAGGGACGAGCGTGGCATGGTTGGTGAGGAGGGGTGGGTTGAGGTAAAGGGCTGGAAGGCCAAGAGGAAGAAAACAAATCTCCAGGCTTCTCCACTGCAGGAGAAAGAACCAGGGCCTTTCCTTATCCCAGCCTGGAGGACATGAATCTCTCTGCAGCTCACCAAGGGTCTGGAGAAGCCATGAAAGGAGGGAACCCAGAGTCCCTCGGAAATGAAGGTCACAGGACCTCCCCACGTCAACTGACAACAAGGAAGAGGTGCGTACCCTCTATCTAAAAATAGGGAACCAACTGAGGGGGAAGATTTAGCCCTGCAAAAGGCTGCATACTTGGGGCACGCCGCCCTGGAGCAGGAAGCTGGTCCCATGACTCAGGAACCATCCGTGGAAAGAGACTCGCTCTCAGCCGAGACAGCGTCTCCTGAGCTTGTAGCCTCTTGTTTGATGGGTAGCCCTGCCGAACAGGGGTTGTCTAACGGGGCATGGAGTAGAGTGCTCGGATCATGCACCTGCCGGGGAGGGGATTAACACTGATGGACACGGAGTTGCTTGTGGCCGGGGGGCGGGGTGGGGGGTCACCTGTGGGGTTAGACTGTAGCCTCTATAGAAGCAAAGTTCCCTTCTGGAGGTCACTGGGCCCCAGTGTCCAATGGATCTGGAATACGGGATCAACGTACTCACTGAAGCAGTGGATTGCCAGGGTCACGATAAGTGGGGAGGTTGCTACTGCTTCGTGTTACCCCCCCCCCCCAGGGATGGATAACTGAGGTGACACGGATGCAGAGGTGAGTGAGGCCGAGGACTTTGAGAAGGCCGATGGAATGCCCAAACCAGGGAGAGCAGTGGCAGTCAGCAGAGGGCCAGTCCTGCCCTGCCCTGCCCTGCCCTGCCCTGCCCTGCCCTGCCCTGCCCTGCCCTGCCCTGCCCTGCCCTGCCCTGCCTCGCCTCGCCTCGCCTCAGGAACAGACTGTGGGTGCTATTACCAACCCAGGAGGGCCAGTCCTACCCTGCCCTGCCCTGCCCTGCCCTGCCCTGCCCTGCCCTGCCCTGCCCTGCCCTGCCCTGCCCTGCCCTGCCCTGCCTCAGGAACAGACTGTGGGTGCTATTACCAACCCAGGAGGGCCAGTCCTGACCTGCACTGCCTCAGGAACAGGCTGTGGGTGCTATTACCAACCCAGGAGGAGCGGGGTCCGGGTCTCCTGAGTCCTGAGATTGATACTGGACCTGCTATTAGAGACTGAGACAGGGCAGGTGACAGAAGTTTGTGCAGGTGAACACTTGGCATCCAATGATCACAATACCACTAGTTTCAAATTAAATATGCAAATAGATAGGTGGAGTCTGTGATTCTAAATTGGAGAAAGGCCAATTTTGATAGTTTCAGAAAGGTTCTGGCAAGTGTGAATTGGGACAGGCTCTTTCTGGAAAAGGTGTACTTGGTAAGTGGGAGGCCTTCAAAAGTGAAATTTTGAGAGTACAAAGTGTGCATGTCAGAATAAGAGGTAAAGATAACAGATATAGGTAACCACGGTTTTCAAGAGATATTGAGGCTTTGGTTAAGAAAAATAAAGAAAGTGTGTTGCAGGTATGAACTAATGAGGTGCTTATGCAGTGTAAGAAATGCAGGAGAACACTTAAAGAAATTAGGAGGGCATTCGTATCTTTCAAGAAAGAAATCAGGAGGGCTAAAAAAAAGGCATGAAGTTGCTCTAGCAGACAAGGTGAAGGAGAATCCTAAGGAATTCTGTAGATATGTTAAGAGAAAAAGAATTGCAAGGGACAAAATTGGTCCTCTGGAAGATCAGAATGGTGATCGATGCGTGGAGCCAAAAGAGATGGGAAGATCTTAAATGAATTTTTTGCATCTGTATTTGCATCTGAGGAGATGGATAGAGTCTATAGAAGTCAATGATAAAGGATGAGGTCTCAGTGTACTTGAAGGTACATGATAAAATAGGCCATAGTCAGCATGGTTTCCTCAAGGAAAATCTTGGCTAACAAATCTGTTGGAATTCATTAAAGAAATAACAAGCAGGATAGACAAAGGAGAATTCGTTTATGTTGTGTACTTGGATTTTCAGAAGGCCTTTGACAAGGTGTCACACATGAGGCTGCTTAACAAGCTACGAGTCCATGGTATTACAAGAAAGATTCTACCATGGATAAGGCAGTGGCTGATTGGCAGGAGGAAAAGAGTTGGAATAAAGGGGGCCTTTTCTAACTGGCTGCCTGGGACTAGTGGTGTTCCACAGGGGTCCTTGTTGGACAGATTTTTTTACATTATGTGTCGATGGTTTGGATGATGGAATTGATGGCTTTGTTGCAAAATTTGCAAACAATAGGAATGTAGGTGGAGGGCAGGTAGTTTTGAGGAAGTAGAGAGGCTACAGAAAGACTTGAACAGATTAGGAGAATGGGCAGAAAAATGGCAGATGGAACACAGTGTCGGGAAGTGTATGGTCATGCACTTCGGTAGAAAAAAATGAAAGGATTGACTATTGTCTAAGTGGAGAGGAAATACAAAAAAACTGAGGTGCAAAAGGACTTGGGAGTCCTTATGCAGGGCTCACTATAGGTTAATTTGCAGGTTGAGACCGTGGGGCAGCAAATGCGATGTTCTAAAACCCTGGTGAGGCTTCACTTGGAGTATTGTGAGCAGTTTTGAGGCCCCTTATCTTGGAAAGGATGTGCTGAAAGTGAGGAGAGTTCAAAGGAGGTTCACTAAGATGATTCCGGATTGAATGGCTTGTCATATGAGGAGTGTTTGATGGCTCTGGGCCTGTACTCACTAGAATTCAGAAGAATGAGGGGTGACCTCACTGGGCATCAAATGGTGAAAGGCCTTGATAGAGTGGATAGAAACATAGAAAAACTAGAGCACAATACAGGCACTTTGGCCCACAGTGCTATGCCAAACATGTACATACTTTAGAAATTACCTAGGGTTACCCGTAGCCCTCTTAAAAGACCCTATCGTATCCACCTCCACCACCATTGCTGGCAGCCCATCCCACGCACTCACCACTCTCTGTGTATATAAAAAAAAACTTACCCCTGACATCTCCTCTGTACCTACTTCCAAACACCTTAAAACTGTGCCCTCTCGTGATAGCTATTTCAGCCCTGGGAAAAAGCCTCTGACTATCCACACAATCAATGCCTCTCATAATCTTATACACCTCTATCAGGTCACCTCTCATCCTCTGTTACTCCAAGGAGAAAAGGCCGAGTTCACTCAACCTATTCTCATAAGACATGCTCCCCAATTCAGGCAACATCCTTGTAAATCTCCTCTGTACCCTTTCTATAGTTTCTACATCCTTCCTGTAGTGAGGTGATCAGAACTGAGCACAGTACTCTAAGTAGGGTCTGACCAGGGTCCACATTACCTGTAATATTACCTCTTTGTTCTTAAACTCAATCCCACGGTTGATGAAGGCCATTGCAGTCTTAACCACAGAGTCAACCTGCACAGCAGCTTTGAGTATCCTATGGACTCAGACCCCAAGATCCCTCTGATCCTCCACACTGCCAAGAGTCTTACCATTAATACTATATTCTGCCATCATATTTGACCTACCAAAATGAACCACCTACCTCTTCCTGTAGATGCTGCCTGGCCTGCTGTGTTCAACAGTAATTTTTTGTGTGTGTTGCTTGAATTTCCATCATCTGCAGATTTCCTCGTGTTTGCACCTCTCACTTATCTGGGTTGAACTCCAGCTGCCACTTCTCAGCCCAATTTTGCATCCTATCAATGTCCCACTGTAAACTCTGACAGCCCTCCACACTATCCACAACACCCCCAACCTTTGTGTCATCAGCAAATTTACTAACCCATCCCTCCACTTCCTCATCCAGGTCATTGATAAAAATTATGAAGAGAAGAGGTCCCAGAACAGATCCCTGAGGCACACCACGGGTGTCCGACCTCCATGCAGAATATGACCTGAATACAACCACTCTTTGCCTTCTGTGGGTAAGCCAATTCTGGATCCACAAAGCAAGGTCCCCTTGGATCCCATGCCTCCTTACTTTCTCAATAACCCTTGCATGGGGTACGTTATCAAATGCCTTGCTGAAATCCATATACACCACATCTACTGCTCTACCTTCATCAACGTGTTTTGTCACATCTTAAAAAAATTCAATCAGGCTTGTAAAGCACGACCTGCCTTTGACAAGAGAGAATGGTGGGGCAGTCTTAGACCAAGGACACATCCTCTAAATAGAGGGACATCCACTTAAAACAGAGCTGAGGTGGAATTTCTTTAGCAGGAGTGGTGAATCTGTGGAATTTGTTGCCACAGGTGTATGTGGAGGCCAAGTTTTTGTGTATATTTAAGGCAGAACTTCACAGATTCTTGAATGGTCAGCACATGAAGGGAAACAGAGAGAAGGCAGGAGACTTGGGTCTGAGAGGAAAATTGGATCAGCCATGATGAAATGGTGGAGCAAATTTGATGGGCCAAATGGCTAATTCTGCTCCTATATTTTATGGTCTTATAACAGCATCAGCTTCTTGGACCCTATACAGATTACAGAGGAGGAGGTGCTTGCTGTCTTGAGGCAAATTCGGATGGTTAAATCCCCAGGGCTTGACAAGATTTCCCTTGGACCCTGCAGGAGGCAAGTGCAGAAATTGCTGGGGCCCTTCCAGCAATATTTAAATCATCTTTAGTGACAGGCGAGGTACCAGAGGATTGCAGGATAGCCAATGTTCTTCTGCTACCTAAGAAAAGCTGGAAACATAAACCGGGAAATTATCGGCCGGTGAGTCTGACCTCAGTAGTGGGAAAGTTATTGGAAGGTATTCTAAGGTACCAGCTATGAATAATTGGATAGATAGGTACTGCTTAAGGATGGTCAACATGGCTTCATGTGTGGTAAGTCATGTCTAACCAGTCTTGAGGAGTTTTTTGAGGAAGTTACCAGGAAAGTCGATGAAGGTATTTGACAAGGTCCGACATGGGAGGTTAGTCAAGAAATTCAGTTGCTTGGCATTCAGGATGAGGTAGTAAATTGGATAAGACATGGGCTTTGCAGGTGAAGCCATAGAGTGGTAGTAGAGTGTTGCCTCTTTGACTGGAGGACACGTGGATCAGTGCTGTGTCTGTTGTTGTTTGTTATCCATATCAATGATCTGGATGATAATGTGGTTAACTTGATTGGTAAATTTGCAGATGACACCAAGATTGGGGATGTAGTGAACAGCGAGGAAGAGTATCATGTCTGTCAGTGGGATCTAGACCAGCTGGAAAAATGGGCTAAAAAATGGCAGATGAAATTCAATGCAGAAAAGTGTGAGGTCTTGCACTTATTTAGGACCAACCAGCGTAGGTCTTACACAGTGAACGGTAGGGCACTGAGGAGTGTGTCCAAACAAAGGGATCTGAGAATACAGGGTCATCATTCATTGAAGGTGGCAGCACAGGTAGATCGGGTGATAAAAAAAGAAATTTTGGCACATAGACCTTCATAAATCGATATATTGATTACAGGAGATGGGATGTTATGTTGAAGTTGTATAAGGTT
Organism: Mobula birostris; assembly: GCF_030028105.1. Lineage (NCBI taxonomy): Eukaryota > Metazoa > Chordata > Chondrichthyes > Myliobatiformes > Myliobatidae > Mobula > Mobula birostris. The sequence continues at coordinate 63,121,372 of NC_092393.1, read as the reverse complement.
TTGGTGAGGCCTAATTTGAAGAGTGTGTAGTTTTGGTCACCTACCTACAAGAAAGATGTAAACAAGGTTGAAAGAGTACAGAGAACCAATTTCCCCCGGTATCAATAAAGTATGACTATGACTACTATGAAAAGAAAATTTACAACAATGTTATATGGAAATATTGAATAAGTTAGAAATGTAGAAAATTGGGAGAAAATTTGATAGTAGTATACAAAATTATAAAGTGTATAGATACTGTAAATGTAAGCAGGCTTTTTGTACTGAGGTTGGGTGGGACTACAACCAGAGGTCTTGGGTTAAGGATAAAAAGTGAAATGCTTAAGCAGAACATGAGGGGAAACTTCATTCAGAGGGCCATAAGAATGTGGAACGAGCTACCTTCACAAATTCTGCATGCTAGCCTGATTTCAATGTTTAAGAGAAGTTTGGACAGGTACATGGATGGCAGGAGTATGAAGGGCTATGGTCCTGGTGTAGGCCGATGGGAGTAGGCAGGTTAAATGATTTGGCGTGAACTAGAAGTTTGAAGGGCCGGCTTCTGTGCTGTTCTTCTCTATGACTCTATCACTTGCCAATGACCAATGGGTGCACCTGCCTGGGATCATGCAATCCGTTCACACATCCCTTAAAAAGAAGTGGGAAGTCATGACAGAGCGACGCCGTTTCTGTGAGTTCCTGAAAGCCCGGTAGGGGTGGATAGGCGCAGGGTAAGGAGGCCTACTCCCACTGGCCTGGGTGTTGGCAAGAAGACGTAGTACTTTCATGAAGGTCAGAGTAGTGAGTAATATCAATGGCGACAGGGAGATGTACCACGGATTCCACCATCTCTCGGTCCTTGGGGAACGGAGATATGCAGTGAGCTTCCTGCAGAAAACACACACGTTCCAGGAGACAAATTCACCTGGCTCCTGAATTGGCGTGGGAAGGTCTACGTGAGTCACCTCAGCTCCAATTCAAGCAGGGTGGTGATATTGTTGCCCCCAAACTTCCAGCCGGATTTACTGAAAGTAAATCAGCTCAAGCCAGGCTGCCTGCTGCATCTCGCCATGTGCTTGGGTGATGGACCATTATACTTTGTTAATGTGCATGTCCCTGTTTTGGGAGATGGCTGTGCTGTTGGCTACTTTGAGGTAAGTGTGTCCTCATGGCAGTTGAGCATCAGTGCAGCTGCTTGGATCTTTCGACTTGGTCGACGAATGGTGGAACCTCCATTCTGACTCCTGTGCCTGAGGTTTGCAACTCAACCAACTACAAATTTCCAGGACACATATCTGCCACGTGTCAGCGGCCTCCATTCTCAGACCACTGCCTGGTATGGATGGATGGTCATTCTGTCTGTTTTAGGAAGCGTGGAGGGGAGAGCACAGGGCTTTCCCCTCCCTGAGGCTGTGGTGGGTCTGACTCTTTTGCAAGGAATACCTTGTCCATCCGTCCTGTGAGGTAGGCCTGTCAGTTGCCTTTCTCTCTCTCTCAATCAGGAGATGGCATTTGACAGGGTGAATCATAACTAATTCCTCAGGAGTCTGCACGTGTTCAGACTCGGATCACGTTTTCTTGCCTGTGTCCGTCTGTTGTATGCTGCCACTCTTGACGGCACCCATTTGCTTCATGAGGGGGCTGTGTCAGGGCTGCCCATTGGGGCAACTGTACTCTGTGTAGAGCCTTTCCACTGCCACCTACAGAAGCCGTTGACAGATCTGGTTCTTCGCGAGCCGGAGATGAAGGTAGTCCTTTCAGCTTATGCCAGCGATCTCCTCCGTACGATCACTGACCCTGTTGAAGCAACACTGCCAGCAGATCTCCTGAGCTGCGTCCTCTGCTAGGGTCAAGAGGAGCAAGTGCTCTGGTCTTTTAGTGGGTCAGTGGGAGATGGAATCCTCGTCAGAGCTAAGACCATTTATGTGGAGCACCACGTACCTCCTCTGTCTGGGGGTGCACCTCAGATCCACTGTGGAGACTCAGCAGGCAAGCTGGCAGGACCTAGATTCGAAAGTTACTGCCTGGTTGGGACGCTGGTCGGGTCTACTCCACGTAATCTTATACCGGGCAGAATATTGGTCATTAATCAGCTGATAGCCTCCATGTTTTTGTACCGGCTGGTCACTTTAGTCCTGCCCACTCTATTTGTCACCAAAACCCAGAGGAAGCTGGTGGAGGACTGTGAGGCAACTGGAGGCATTGGGTCTCTGCTGTGGTCCTGTGTCTTCTGAGTGAGGAGGGCATCAGTCACTGGTGTGCACAGGGATCCAGCTAGCAGCTCACTGCTTCAGGACCCTGCATAGATACATGTTCACTGAGCACTCTCCGAGAGTCGACACGCTGGAGGCACTGACATCGGCAGGGTTTGTGGCTCCCTGAGGGAAGCATCAGTCGTTCCACGATGTGTGAGCTGCCACAGGTCTGGGATAGGGTCTCCTATAGTCAGAGAGCGCCTGCAGGAAGCAGCATGCGGGGCTGTGGGGGAGGTGGTTTCACATCCTGGCAGGACGGGTGCGGATGGCTCCGACCACACCAACCCTGCTCCACCGTTGGCGCTTGTGGGACCCAAACCCCAAAATCTCCTTTGGGAGCCAGTCCCACACAGCATGAGCTGCCTCCTGGAGTTACCTGCTGTGCCATTCTGTGATGTGCCAATGCTCTCTTGCACACTTTTCACTTCTTTGCCCCTGCCTGCTGTCTGGAAACGCCGTGACAGTTCGTCTTCCCATCAGGCGGTGAGGGAGATCCCCAGTGTTAGTCTCTCTATGCAGGAGTCTTTCCCCGGTACATTGGGGACTTGGGGTGGATGGTGCTGCACTGGGCACTACTGTGTAATAGAAATCAGAGCAGGTTCACTGATGCCCCACTCACGTGTCCTGTCTGTGGATCGGAGGGGTCAGTGGTCCATGTCTATGTGGAGTGTGAGAGGTTGCAGCACTTGTTTGAATAGCTGAAGGGGCTGCTCCTCATGTTCTGCCAGTACTGCAGCCCCACGGTCCTGGTATATGGGCTGGTAGTAAGTGGGGGGGCTGCTCAGAGGATGTCCTGGTGGGCTTGCTCTTGCAGCTGGCCAAGATGGCCATTCGCAGGTCCAGTCAATGAGATGTCGAGGGTTCTGCCCGATCTGACCACAAGCCCCTCTTCCAGAGCCACATACACACCAGGGTGAGGGTGCATGTGATCGTGGGGGTTCAGTGGGGGATTTCCGTGAACAATGGCCCCCAGGGAACTGAGTGCATTAAAGGTGGTAATAACTGTACTTCCACTTGAATTCACTATTGTAATGCTTAACCTTTGTATGTCTTTTGGGTCACACCGTGGGAGAGGGCGGTACTGAGGGAGGGTCACACTATGGGAGAGGTCAGTACGAGTCCCTCCCCCCAGCACCTACTGACAACACCTGTGTCTCTCAGTCAGCCTATTCCAACGACATGTGCATCCCCTGCAACATCGCAGCCTGGCAGAACTGATGAACGGACCAATAAGGAAGAAGCTAAAGATCATCCCAGACTTCGTAGAGTGGGGCGGTAAGGGGTGGAGGAAGGGTGCTATGGGTGAGGGGGTGCTGGGGCGGGAGGAGGGGGAGTTGGGAAGTTTTGAGATTGGTTGGGGAGATTGTTCGGGTGGGTGGGTTAGGAGGGGATGTTCAGATTGTGGTTGGTGTTGGGAGGAGGGTCAGGTTGGGAAGGGAAGGGTTATGGTCATATTGGGGAAATTGAGGCTGGTGTTGGGAGGAGGGTAGGGTTGGGGAGGGATGGTTGGGTAAGTTAGGATTGGTGTTGGGAGTAGGTTGAGGTTGTATTGGGATTGGCTTTAAGATGAGGTTGGGATTGGTATTGGGAAGCAGTTGTCGCATTGAGAGGAGTTTGAGGTTGTGGTTGTATTGGGATCCGTGTTGGGAGGAGGTCGCGGTTGGGATTCGTGTTGGGAGGAGGTAGCAGTTGGGATTATGGTTGGGAGGAGGTTGCAATTGTTTAGAGACTGGGATTGGAAGGGGGTTGTGGTTATGTTGGGATTGGTGTTTGGAGGTGATTGTGATGGGATTATGCTGGGAAGGAGTTTGTGATTCAGTGTGGCGTTGGAAAGAGGTTGCAGTTGTGTTGGGATCATGGTTGGGAGGAGGTTGCAGTTTGTTGGGTCTGATTGTTCAGGATACCATGGGGTCTCCAACCTCTAGACCCGATTCCAGATTTACTGACTTTGGTCTTCTTCCAAAGACTGAGTGACACTTTGCACCATGTACTGATGATTGAAACCTGAGTCATTAGGGGCATATACATTTGTAGATAAATGAGAACATTATTGGAGGTTCACTGAGATGTGGACAGACAGGAGAGAAAGAGACATTGATAGTCCAGACAGAATACTGGGAAATGGGATTTAATCCAGATATGTGTGAAGTGGTGAAACAAGGTGAGGGAATGTGCTGCATTGGGGGGGTAGAGGATCTGAGCAAGTTTGTGTCCAGAGGTGTTTAAAGTCAGAAGGACAGGACAAAAGCCTCACTGAATAGTACGGCCACAGAATACATGGGCAGGAAGTATACACGGCACTAGACCAAACTTGGAGCACTGCCTACCCTACAGGGTGACCTACCAACACTGGTGCTGAGGGGAATCATGAGGATGTTGCGGGGGTTTGTGTGAGGGAATGTTCTGCCACACACAGGGTAGATGTGGTCTAAAGCTCTTGGCTGTGCTGTAACACGGGCGGGACTGCCCTCTCTAATTGAGATGGGAGGATGGCATCTGATGAGAAACAATTTTAATAGAATGTTCTCTTCCATTAAAGGTCAGGCCAATGAGGTCTTCAGAAATATGGAGGGTGATTTTATGAGGCCGGTGATTGACACAGTTGATCAATTGTTGGCTGCAGGTGTCAACGTCACAGTCTATAATGGACAGCTGGACCTGATTGTGGACTCATTGGGTAAGGCTGTCCCTGCCTTTCCCCACAGGTCTCTTAAGGAACTAGCAGAATGGCAGTGTCACTTACCGTAACATCTGCCCCTTGGTACACCCCCTCCCGTGCGCTGCGTCCTCTTTCACAGACTGGTGTCAGTGCCTGTAGCCAGTGGCCTGTCTCTCATTACACCAACTGCTGCCTGCATGGCACCAGGAACTCGTGAGTAAGAAGTTTGCTGGGAACAAGTTCTAGAGCATAGCTGGTTTGGGTATTTGATCCTCCACAATATTCCACGTGGGAATTTAAACTGGAGGTGGCAGTGTTTTTTTTACAAGGTCGAGTTGCAAGCTCGACATCAACCCGGCACGGATGGAGAGCGCGCTTGGGAGCGGTCTGTCACTGGATTGAACTCGGGCACCTCCGTTCTCGAGCCTGGCACTGATCTCACTGCGCCACCAGCCGACCTGATGGCCACACATATATAGCTTTATATGTTTCACTGAGGTCGTCTCTTACTCTGTGAACTGAAAAGGAGACAGTCCAAGTCTGGGTATTCCAGGAACTTCCCTTGTGCTCCTTGGGTTGTTTTTCCTTCCTTAGGATCTGTATGCCCTGGAGAACTGAGGCAGACGTCTCTTCTCAAAACCTCGTACAATAAAGGCCAGATTAATATCTGCCTCCCTGTCTGTTACTGCAGTTGCTTTGTATCTTTCAGAGGTTCATGTACAAAGGCATCCTCGCTCCTATAAACACCATTTCAAATAATCTGCCCCTCAAAAGGAATAGTGAGGTAGTGTTCCTGATCCACTCACAAATCTGATGGCGGAGGGGGGGCTCTTGGTGATGGATGCTGATTCCCATTTGTGGGGAGGGTTGTGGGATTGATACAGAATTGTAAATAGATTCACACACCCCACCCCCTTTCTTCTCTCTCTCTCCGTCTCTGTGTTGTCAACACACACAAAATGCTGGAGGAACTCAGCAGGTCAGGCAGCATCCGTTGAAATGAATAAACAGTCGACATTTCTGACTAAGCCCCTTCTTCAGGACTGGAAAAGAAGAGGCAAAAATCCCAGAATAAGAGGGTGGGGGGAGGGAAAGGAAGTGATGGATGAAGCCAGGTGGGTGAGAGAGGTAGGATGAAGTAAGAAGCTGGGAGGAGATGAGTGGAAGAATGTGAAGGGCTGGAGAAGGGAAATCCGATAGGAGAGAAGAATGGGCCAGGAAGGTGGAGGGGCACCAGAGATGATAGACAGGTGAGGAGAAGAGGTAAGAGGCTAGAGTGGAGAATAGAAGAGGAGGCAAGGGGGAGGGGAAGAATTACCAGAAAGAGAAATAGATATTCATGCCATCAAGTTGGAGGCTACCCAGACGAAATATAAGGTGCTGCTCCTCCACCCTGAGGGTGGCCTTGTCTTGGCACAAGAGAAGGCCATGGATCAACATGTCGGAAAGGGAATGGAAGTCGGAATTAAAATATCTGGGTACCGGGAAAATTCGTTTTTGGCAGATGGAATGGAGGTGCTCGGCAAAGCTGGAGAGAGTCCAGAGGAGGTTCGTGTGGGTGATTCCAGAATGAAAGGGTTAACACATGAGCATTTGGCAGCTTTGGAACTGAATTGAATTGGATTGACTTTATTACTTACATCCTTCACGTACATGAGGTGTAAAAATCTTTATGTTATGTTTCCATCTAAATATGCAATGTGCACTTTATAGTAATTTGTAATGAATAGTATGTACAACAGGACAGTCAGTATAGAAGTGCAATCGTATCAGCATGAATTAATCAGACTGATGACCTGGTGGAAGAAGCTGTCCTGGAGCCTGTTGGTCCTGGCTCTTATGCTGCGGTACCACTTCTGCAGCATAAAAGATTGGTTGGGATGACTCGGGTCCCCAATGATCCTATGGGCCTTTTTTACACACCTGTCTTTGTAGATGTCCTGATTAGTGGGAAGTTCACATCTACAGATGTGCTGGGCTATCCACACCACTCTCTGCAGAGACCTGTGATTGAGGGAGGTACAGTTCCCATACCAGGCAGTGATGCAGCCAGTCAGGATGCTCTCAAATGTGCCCCTGTAGAAAGTTGTTCAGATTTGGGGGCCCATACCAAACCTCTTCAACCGTCTGAGGTGAGAGAGGTGCTGTTGTGCTGTTTTCACCACATAGCCGGTATGTACAGACTAAGTGAGGTCCTCGGTGACGTGAGTACCGAGGAACTTAAAGCTGTTCACCCTCTCAACCCCAGATCCATTGATGTCAATAGGGATTCGTCTGTCTCTTCTCCTGTAGTCTATAACCAGCCCCTTTGATTTTTCGACATTGAACTTATAGAACATAGAATAGTACAGCACAGTACAGGCCCTTTGGCCCACATTGTTGTGCCGACCCTCAAACCCTGCGTCCCATATAACCCCCCACCTTAAATTCCTCCATCTACCTGTCTAGTAGTCTCTTAAATTAACTAGTGTATCTGCCTCCACCACTGACTCAGGCAGTGCATTCCACGCACCAACCACTCTCTGAGTAAAAAACCTTCCTCTAATATCCCCCTTGAACTTCCCACCCCTTACCTTAAAGCCATGTCCCCTTGTATTGAGCAGTGGTGCCCTGGGGAAGAGGCACTGGCTGTCCACTCTATCTATTCCTCTTAATATCTTGTATACCTCTATCATGTCTCCTCTCATCCTCCTTCTCTCCAAAGAGTAAAGCCCTAGCTCCCTTAATCTCTGATCATAATCCATACTCTCTAAACCAGGCAGCATCCTGGTAAATCTCCTCTGTACCCTTTCCAATGCTTCCACATCCTTCCTATAGTGAGGCGACCAGAACTGGACACAGTACTCCAAGTGTGGCCTAACCAGAGTTTTATACAGCTGCATCATTACCTCGCGACTCTTAAACTCTGACCCTTGACTTATGAAAGCTAACACCCCATAAGCTGTCTTCATTATCCTATTTACCTGTGAGGCAACTTTCAGGGATCTGTGGACATGTAACCCGAGATCCCTCTGCTCCTCCACACTACCAAGTATCCTGCCATTTACTTTGTACTCTGCCTTGGAGTTTGTCCTTCCAAAGTGTACCACCTTACACTTCTCCGGGTTGAACTCCATCTGCCACTTCTCAGCCCATTTCTGCAACCTATTAATGTCTCTCTGCAATCTTCGACAATCCTCTACACTATCTACAACACCACCAACTTTTGTGTCGTCTGCAAACTTGCCAACCCACCCTTCTACCCCCACATCCAGGTCGTTAATGAAAATCATGAAAATTAGAGGTCCCAGAACCAATCCTTGTGGGACACCACTAGTCACAATCCTCCAATCTGAATGTACTCCCTCTGCCTTCTGCAGGCAAGCCAATTCTGAATCCACCTGGCCAAATTTCCCTGGATCCCATGCCCTCTGACTTTCTGAATAAGCCTACTGTGTGGAACCTTGTCAAATGCCTTACTAAAATCCATATAGATCACATCCACTGCACTACCCTCATCTATATGCCTGGTCACCTCCTCAAAGAACTCTATCAGGCTTTTTAGACACGATCTGCCCTTCACAAAGCCATGTTGACTGTCCCTGATCAGACCATGATTCTCTAAATGCCCAGAGATCCTATCTCAAAGAATCTTTTCCAACAGCTTTCCCACCACAGACGCAAGGCTCACTGGTCTATAATTACCCGGACTATCCCTTCTACCTTTTTTTGAACAAGGGGACAACATTCGCCTCCCTCCAATCCTCCGGTACCATTCCCGTGGACAACGAGGACATAAAGATCCTAGCCAGAGGCTCAGCAATCTTTTCCCTCGCCTCGTGGAGCAGCCTGGGGAATATTCCGTCAGGCCCCAGAGATTTATCTGTCCTAATGTTTTTTAACAACTCCAACACCTCCTCTCCCTTAATATCTACATGCTCCAGAACATCAACCTCACTCATATTGTCCTCACCATCATCAAGTTCCCTCTCATTGGTGAATACTGAAGAGAAGTATTCATTGAGGACCTCGCTCACTTCCACAGCCTCCAGGCACATCTTGCCACCTTTATCTCTAATTGGTCCTACCTTCACTCCTATCATCCTTTTGTTCTTCACATCATTGAAGAATGCCTTGGGGTTTTCCTTTACCCTACTTGCCAAGGCCTTCTCATGCCCCCTTCTTGCTCTTCTCAGCCCCTTCCTAAGCTCTTTTCTTGCTTCCCTATATTCCTCAATAGACCTATCTGATCCTTGCTTCCTAAACCTCATGTATGCTCCCTTCTTCCACCTGATTAGATTTTCCAGCTCACTTGTCGCCCATGGTTCCTTCACCCTACCATTCTTTATCTTCCTCACCGGGACAAATTTATCCCTAACATCCTGCAAGAGATCTCTAAACATCAGCCACATGTCCATAGTACATTTCCCTGCAGAAACATTATTCCAGTTCACACCCGCAAGTTCTAGCCTCATAGCCTCATAATTTGCCCTTCCCCAATTAAAAATTTTCCTGTCCTCTCTGATTCTATCCTTTTCCGTGATGAAGGCCATTGAGGGAGAGGATGTTTTCTTGACAACACTGTGTCAGGGTGATAACTTCTTCTCTGTAGGCTGCCTCATTATTATTTGAGATTAGACCTGTACTCACTGGAATTTAGAAGATTGCGGGGTCTCGGGGGTGGGAGAATCTCCTTAAAACCTACCGAGTGTTGAAAGGACTAGGTAGGATGGATGTGGAGAGAAAGTTTCTTATGGTGGGTGTTACCCAGAACTAGAGGGCACAGCCTCAAAACTGAGGGGCAACTCTTTAGAACAGAGGTAAGGAGGAATTTTTTTTTTAGCCAGAGAGTAGTAAATCTATGGAATGCCCTCCCACAGTGTCCAGTGGAGGCCAAGTCCATGCATATGTTTAAGGCAGAAGTTGATCGTTTCCTGATCTGTCAGGGCATCAAATGATATGGCAAGAAGGCAGGTGTATGGGGTTGAGTGGGATCCAGGATCAGCCATGATGGAATGGCCTAATTCTGGTCCTATGTCTTAAGGTCTTAAAGTGGTCACCCAATTTTTGACAGGTTTCACCGATACAGAGGAGGCCGCATTGGGAGCAGCAGATACACTAGACAATCCCAGAAGATTCAGAGCTTAAGTGTCTCCTCACCTGGAAGGAGTGGTTTGGGGTTTCTGAATGGAGGCGAGGGAGGAGATTATGGGCAGGTGTAGCACTTTGGCCTCTTGCAGGGAGAAGTGCCGGGAGGGAGATTAGTGGGGAGGGGTGAATAGACAAGGGAATCATGGAGGGAGTGATCCCTGGGAAAAGTGGAGAGTGGAGAGAAAGGTAAAGATGTGTTTGGTGGTAGGGTCTTGTTGAAAACGGCGAATGTGGAGAATGATATGTTGGATGCGGAGGCTCATGGGATGGTAGGTGAGGATAAGAACTCTATCCCTGTTAAGACAGCGTAAAGATGGGGTGAGCGTGGATGTTCAGGAAATGGAGGGGATACAGGTGAGCGCAGCATCAATGGAGGAGGAAGGGAAACCCTGTTCTGTGAAGAAGGAGGACATTTCTGATGTGGGAGAAAGAAAGGAACTGAGAAAAGGGAAAAGCATTTTTACAGGAGACAGGGTGCCGAGAGGTATAGTCAAGATAGCCATGGGAATCGCTAGGTTTATAAAAAGATATTGGTAGACAGTTTGTCTCCAGAGATGGAAACAGAGAGACAGAGAAAGGGGAAGGAGGTGTCAGGAATGGACCAAGTGAATTTAAGGGCAGGGTGGAAGATGGAGGCAAAATTAGTGAAATTGACAAGTTCAGCGTGGGCGCACGAAGCAGCACCAATGTAGTCAGCAATGTAGTGGAGGGAGAATTGGGGAGCGTTACTGGGGAAGGCTTGGAAATGGGCTGTTCCATGTAGCCAACGAAGAGGCAGGCATAGCTGGGGCCCATGTGGGTGCTCATGGGTACATCTTGAGTCTGCAGAAAGTGGGTGGAGCCGAAAGAGAAATTGTTGAGGGTGAGAACAGGCTCTGCCAGATAGAGGAGGGTAGTGATGGAGGGGAACTGGTTGGTATGTTGTTGACCAAGAAGTGGAGGGCTTTAAGGTCATTTTTTTGGAGGAAAGAAGAGTGGGGACTGGATATCTACAGTGAAAATGAGGCCGTCAGGGTAATGAAAGTTAGTGAGGAGATTGAGAACAAGAGAAGTGTGATGGATGTAGGTGGGAAGGGACTGAACTAAAGGGGACAGAATGGAGTCGAGGTATGTGGACACGTGTTCAGTGGGGCAGGAGCAGGCAGAGACAATAGGCTTAACTGGACGATCCGGTTTATGGATCTTGGGTAGGGAGTAAAAGTGAGCAGTGCAGGGTAAGGGAATTATGAGTTTGGTGGCAGTGGATGGGAGTTCTGAAGAGTTGATGAGGTCAGTGATGGTGTCAGAGATAATTTTCTGATGGTCCAGAGTGGAGTCCTTTTCAAGGGGTAAGAATGAGGAGGTGTCAGGGAATTGCCGCCTGGCCTCAGCAGGGTGGAGGTTAGTCCAACAGCAGCTCCTTTGTGGGCGAGTTTGATGGTTAAGTCTGGGATTGGTGTGAAGAGAGTTGAGGGCAGTGCTTTCTGGTCTTTCAGTGGGGTAAGGTTTGAGGAGGAGAGAGGAGTACTGAAGTTGCACCGGATTATGTCTCATCGGCAATTAGAGATGAAAAGATTCAGAGCAGGTAGAGAACCGGAGCGGGGTGTCCAAGAAGAGGAAGAGGGTTGGAATGGGAGAAGGGGTCATCAGTTCAGGGTGGAGAATCCTTGCCAAAGAATTAGGCTTGGGGACAGAAGTGACGGAAGAAAAACTTGGAGTTGTGGTGGACTGAGGTGCGGATGAAGGGGACAAAGGTGAGACCCTTGCTGAGGACAGAATGTTGCACCTCAGAGTGGGGAAGGGCGGAGGGAATGGCGAAGACACAGCAAGGATTAGAGCTGAGATCCAGATGGGAGGAGAGTTGGTGGTGTTAGAGGGGAGGGGAAGGTTGAATGTTCAGGAAAGGTAGGGTGGGAGGAAGATGGAGGCTCTGAAGACCCAAGAGGTGACAGGAGAACTTGAGTTACCAGGATTGGGGAGTAGTGGTGGGAGAGGGGAGGCCAGGGCCCAGTGGCAATGAGGAAGGTCTCGGCCTGGAAGTGGGGACAGCTGAGGTCAAGGCTGGAGCTGGAGCTACAGGCCACATAATCTGCAGTCTGAAGGTGGCAGGGTTATTGGAACCAGGGATAGCAATGGTGGGATTTTCTCACTACCCTTCCCTCTGAATGCGCTCTCTCTCTCACTGTCCACTCACTTTTATCTCTCTCTCTCTCTCTCCCCCATTGCGGTGTAGGGCAGGAGGCGTGGGTGAGGAAGTTAAAATGGCGGGGTCTGCCAGTTTTCTCCAGCCAGCAGTGGAGACCGCTCTACACCAGGTCTCACCCCACCAATACAGCCGCCTTCTACAAGCACTACCGTAACTTTGGCTTCTTCTGGGTGCTGAAAGCAGGTCACATGGTGAGTCAGAATCGAGGGACATCCATTTAGAACAGAGATGAGGAAGGATTTCCCTAACCAGAGTGGCGAATCTGTGGAATTCATTGTCACAGGCATCTGTGGAGGCCAAGTCTATGGGTGTATTTAAGGCAGAGGTTGATAGATTCTAGATTAGTCAGGGCATGAAGGGTTATGGGGAAAAGGAAGGTGCAGGAAATGGATCTGCAATGATGAAATGGCGGAGCAGACTCGATGGACCAAATGGTCTAGTTCTGCTTTTTTTTTAAAACTTTATGGCCAGTGAGTGGAGCGTTGGCCACCCCTGCCTCCCTCTCCAGGGCTGGGGTGATGCAGGAGCTGCAGGGTCAAGCAGAGTTGGTGGGGGTGGTCCTGAGGGCAGGGGGGCAGCTGGCTGGTGTTGGGGTGGTTCTGTGGTGGGTATCTCAGTGTGTCCTAGGCTAGAGGCTGGAGGGGGGATCAGGACAGGATGATTTGTGACAGTGGGGTGATTGGGCTGATTCCACAGTCACGCTGATGTTTTGTCTTTCAGATCCCAGCTGACCAACCTGAGATGGCTCTGCAGTTGCTTCGGGTGGTGACCGGACAGTGACTGGGAGAGAACATGGGACAGAACATGGGGGAGGGACAGTGAATGGGCCTGGAGTACTACTGGCTGTCAAATGAAGTCACGAGAGGAAAGGCTGGTCCCCTTTTACTGATCCCATTAAAGGCAACTGCTGACTGTCCACCCGTCTGCCGTCTGTCTCTACACTGGTAGGGATCCTCCTCTGGTCTGGTTGTCTCTTGGAATTGAGTGCCCACACCATGGAGACTCAGACTGGGGGTGAATCGTTCCCCTGAATGGCCCAGGAGAGGTACTGGGGTATCCCAAGTTGGGGTGTAGGATGGGGAGGTCACTGTCTTGGCTGTTCAGAATGTGTCTTCATCCAAGGGTGGGGATACTCAGGAATTCTGTCTTTAACTGAAGGAGGGGAACCCAAGAACTCTCTGCCCTGTCTTGGTGTGGTCAGGGCACCTGGCAAACCGGATCTCAGTAGGGTGGGGTTGGAGCAGGAAGCTGTACGGGTTAAGGATGAGCCGAGAGTGTGTAAAATGTAGGGAATGTATAGGGGCTCTGGCCTCTGAACTGATCTAATGATCCTCATCACAGTCCGTGTGAGCGTAAACCCCACTCCCCAGAGGACTGGCTCACATCTGGTCAGGTCCTGTTTCACATAGGAGGCTATTCGGCCCATTGAGTCTGTGCCCCCCCCCTTACCACGCTGAGCATCCACACTAATTCCATTTACCAGAATTTGGTCTGTAACTGTCTCTGTCTTTTTGAGGTTAGCTTTATTTGTCACATATACATCAAAATATACAGTGAAATGCACTTTCAGGTCAAATTAAATCAGCAAGGATCATGCTGAGGGCAGTCCACAAATGTCTCTGTGCTTCCAGCGCCAACATAGCATGTCCACAACCCATTGACCCTTAACTCTCTGCCCACTGACCCCTAACTCTCTGCCCACTGACCCCTAACTCTCTACCCACTGACCCCTAACTCTCTACCCACTGACCCCTCTCTGCCCACTGACCCCTAACTCTCTGCCCACTGACCCCTCTCTACCCACTGACCCCTAACTCTCTATCCACTGACCCCTAACTCTCTGCCCACTGACCCCTAACTCTCTGCCCACTGACCCCTAACTCTCTATCCACTGACCACTCTCTACCCACTGACCCCTAACTCTCTGTCCACTGACCACTCTCTACCCACTGACCCCTAACTCTCTGTCCACTGACCACTCTTTACCTACTGACCCCTAACTCTGTCCACTGAGCACTCTCTACCCACTGACCCCTAACTCTCTGTCTGTGGAATGTGGGAGGAAAGCAGAGCAGACATGTGAACATACAAGCTCCTCACAGACAGTGCTGAGAATTGAACCCTGACCGGTCATTCGTGGCGGTGTAAAGCGATTGCACTAACCCCTGTGCTATCGAGCTGTACTGCCTTGTTGAAGAGCCACTCAGTGTCCGTGCATTTGCTCATTACCTGGTGAATTTCACTTAAAATCGGAAATATCAACCTTTAACCCTCCTAGATACGATGACAACACTTAGTGATGGACAGCATGGAATGGTAACCGTGACCATATTGGGTGTGCCTGGGTGGGTGAGCAGGCAGCATGGAACATCCCACAGATGATGCACGGTAGATGACAGAGTCTATTCATATCAAACAATCAATAGCACAACTCAACAACAGACCCTTCAGCCCATCATGTTGGCACTGACCATACTAGTCCCTTCTGCCTTCATGTGATCATATGCCCCATTTTCTACCTGTCCATGTATTTGTCTAAATCTCCCCTAAAAGTTGCTCTCTTATCCTCTTCCATCACCTCTCCTGACAGCATATTCCAGGCACCCCCCTCTCTCAGTTTAAAATAAAACTTACTTTGTAAATCTCCTTAAAGCTATGCTTTCTGGTATTTGACATTTCCAGTCAGGGACAAATACTAAGACTGTCCTATTTATGCCTCTCATCCTCTGCTCTTCCAGAGGAAACAATCCACGTTTGTCCACACCTAGAAAGTAATCTCTCTAATTCAGGTAGCCTCTTCTGTATGCTCTCACAAGCCTTCACATCCCCCCTACGATGGGATAACTAGAACGACCCACAGTACTCCATCTGTGACTTAACCTATGTTTTATTCAGCTGTAACGTGAATAACTGAGCAAGGCAAGCATAGCCTCTTTACCACCCTGCCCACTTGCGATTCAGGGAGCTATGCACTTGAACACTGCAAATTTCCCTCAGATAATAATTGGGCTAATTTCATATAACAGGGCGGAAGATGCAAAAGTCCTAATCACAAAGACTTGGAGTGGCGTGGTGGTGTAGCAGATAGCACAACGCTTTACAGTACCAGAGACCTGGGTGCAATTCCCGCCCCTCACTGCCTGTAAGGAGCTTGTGCATTCTTCCCGTGACTGTGTGGGCATCTTCTGGGTGCTGCAGTTTTCCCCCACGGTCCAAAGACGGACCAGTTAGTAGGTTCATGGGTCGTTATAAATTGTCCCCTGATTAGGCTTCGGTTAACTTGGGGGGGTTGCTGGGAGGCGGGGCTCGAAGGACCTATTCTGCACTGTATCTCAATAAATAATAGTTAGAGAAACTCACAGAACAAATAAATCACCGGTGGTTTGTACCCAAGGAAGCGGCCGTAGAGATGATGGGCCCATTGGTTGGAATGCTTCAAATTCTGGGAGGGTAGCAGAAGATGGGAAAACAGCTAATGAGCCTCTTTTGCTCAGAAAGTTTTGGAGGGGGCAAGACAGAGCTGGGGAACTGCAGGCCAATGGGTTTAACACCAATTGTTGGTAGAATATGGGAGTCAATAATCAGAGGAAATAATGAATCATTCAGAAAGCCTGAATATAATTAAATGGTCAACATTGTTTTTTGAAACAGCACACGGAGAAAATTTAAAAATTCAAGGTACAAAGGAACTTGGCAGTCCTCTTGCAGGATTCACTAAAGGAGAACTTGTAGGTTGAGTCGACGGTAAGGAAGACAAATGCAAAGTTAGCATTCATTTTGAGAGGACTAAAATATAAAAGCAAGGATGTATTGCTGAGGCTTTATAAGGCATTGGTCAGACCGCATGTGAAGTACTGGGCTACATTCTGAGCATTGGAGAGGGTTCAAAAGGGTTAACATATGAGGAGCATCTGATGGCTCTGGGCCTGTACTCACTGGAGTTTAGAAGAATGGGGGAGGGAGATGAATCTCATTGAAACTTAAGGCCCAGATAGGGTGGATGTGGAGAGGATGTTTCCGATAATGTGGAAGTCTGGGACCATGATTGAGGGATGTCCAATTAGAACAGAGATGAAGAGGAAGTTCTTTAGCTAGAGGGTAGTGAATCTGTGGAATTCAATGCCAGAGATGGCTGCTCAGGCCAGGTCATTGATGTTGATAGGTTCTTGATTATTCAGGGTGTCATAGGTTACGGAGAGAAGGCAGGAGTGGGGAGGGTTAATAAATCAGTCATGGTGGAATGGCAGAGCAGACTCGATGGGCTGAATGGCCTAATTTGCTGCTATGTCTTATGGTCTTATAAATCACCTTCAACAAATTTGTTTGAATTCTTTGAAGGTGACACAGACAGAGGTGTTCCACTGGATGTAATTTTCTAGACCTCTGACGGGCACTTGATGAGGTACCACTTAAAAAGCTAGTGCATTAATTAGAAGTGTGTTATCATAGATTGAAAATTGACTGTTACAAGACAGAGTCAGAATAAATGTGTCCTTTTCAGCCTTGAGTGGTGTAATTAGCAGAGTACCCCAGGGGTCAGTTCTTGGTCCTCAGTTGTTCAGCACTGAGAGCAAAGCTGTAGAAAATAGCCAGTTACATGTCACGTGGGTGGCAAGATTGTGCACTCCAGCCCTTTGGCAAGACATTCTAGCATTCAATTTACTTTTCTGATGATTGGTGTCTGCATGGTGACTTTGTATTTCATGTAGATGAGCACACAGATCTTCCTGTCCCACAACATCTTGTTGATTTCCTCCATTTAACAACTTTGTACTTTTTGGTCTTTCCAATGCAGAAGAAAACCTCATATCTTCTGAAGTGATCCTTCACCTGCCAGATGCTGAGCGTTGTGGACGTGCTCTGTTGGTGCCAAAATGTGTGGTGATATTGGTGGGCTGCTCCCAGCACATGCCTGGGTAGTGTTGACTGTTAACACAAATGATGCATTTCACTGTGAAGAATGAATCTGAATATGAACCCATTTACATTAATGAGCTGGAGGAGGAAGCAAAATGTAAGGCTTCCAAGTTTGCCCATAAAATGAAAGTAGATGAAAGGGTAGATTGTGATGAGGACATTGGGATAATAGATGGGCTGAGCAAATCCCTGCAAACAGGGTTCAGTGTGAGGTTACATATTTCAGTCAGAGGAATCAAAAGGCAGATTATTGTTAAATACAAAGGAGAGGTTTGGGTGGGTCTGTGTTCCAATGAATCAGTCATAATAAGTTACTCATAAGGCCCTAAGATAAAAGAGCAAAATTAGGCCATTTGGCCCATTGAATCTGCCCCACCATTTCTTCATGGCTGATCCATTTTGCCTCCCAGCTCCACTCTCCTTCCTTCTCCCCATATCCTTTCGTGCCATAACTAACCAGGATTCTATCAACCTTGCCTTAAACGTGCCCAATGACCTGGCCTCCACAGCTATCCGTGGCAAAATTCCACAGGTACACCTCCCTGGCAAACAAAATCCTCCTCATCTATGTCCTAAATGGACATCCCCCCTACTGTGAGGTTGTGTCCCCTGGTCTGAGAATCCTCTATCATAGAGTGGATGTGGATCCCCCGATAACCAGAGCACCAATCGTGAGCTGGAGAGCTACTAGAGTGTATTGTCTAAGAGAGAAGGTGGCGCACAGGTCTGGGAGTGAAGCTTAAAAGGGGGAAATTTTGTGGAAACTTGGCTACAACCGGAGCACCAATCGTGTTGGAGAGCAGGGAAGGTTCAGGCATAAAAGGAAGACACTGTCTAGCAGAGCGTCATTGACGGAGTCAGAGTGGTAGGGCTTTGGGAGGTAAGTGGGCTTTGTTTTTTCCTGGCATCTTTTGAGGAATAGAGAGCATGTCTATAGGGTTAGTACTTTGCTCTGGGTGTCAGATGTGGGAATCCTGGGAATCTTCCAGTCTCCCAGATGGCCACATCTGCACCAGGTTCACCGAGATGCAGCTCCTGAGAGACCCTGTTAGGGATCTGGAGTGGCAGCTCGATGACCTATAACTTATTAGGAAAAGTGAGCAGGAGAGAGATAGGAGCTACAGGGAATTATTCACCCCGAGGCTGCAGGAGTTAGATTAGTGGGTGATGGTCAGGGAAGCAAGGGAAAGAGCTCGGATAGTAGAGGGCACCCCTGTGGCCATCCCCCTCGGTAATCGTTATCTCATTTTGGATGCTGTTGAGGGGGGTGATCTGACAAGAGGACAATCAGGGTGATTGGGTCTCTGGCACTGAGCCTGGTTTCAAGGTGCAGAAGGGAAAGAGGAAGATGAGGAATGCGGAAGTCATAGGGGATTCCATAGTGAGGGGAACAGACAGGAGGGTCTGTCAGTCTGATACAGGTACCGCGTGGTGCGTTGCCTCCCAGGTGCCAGGGTACGGGATGTCTCGGATCGGGTGCAGAGTATTCTGAAGGGAGAGGGTGTACAGCCAGAAATCTTGGTGCACGTTGGTACCAATGACATAGGTAGAAAAAGGGAGGAGGTCCTGAAGAGAGAATTTAGGGAGTTGGATAGGAAGCTGAAAAGCAGGACCTCCAGGGTAGTAATCTCAGGATTGCTGCCTGTGCCACGTGCTAACAAGTGCAAGAATGACATGATCAGGCATATTAATGTATGGCTGAGAGACTGGTGTAGGGGGCAGGGCTTCAGATTCCTGGATCACTGGGGCCTCTTCTGGGGGAGGTACGACCTGTACAAAAGGGACAGGTTTCACCTGAACACAAAGGGGTCCAATATCCTAGCAGGCAGGTTTAATAGAACTGCCAGGGAGGGTTTAAACTAATTGTTAGGGGGATGGGAACTGGAGTGATAGGGCTGAGGAAGGGGAAAACAGAAATAAATCAAAGATAGCATGCAACAGAGATGATAGAAAGGACAGGCAGGAGATGAGGCCTAATCACAGCCAGTGGGATGATTTACAGGGCAATAGAGGCATGGTGTGGTTAAAACAGAAATCGACAAATACTGGACTGAAAGAGTTATATTTGAATGCATGCAGCATAAGAAATCAAATGGACGATTTTGAAATTCAGCTACAGATTGGCAAGTATGACTCTGTGGCCATCTCTGAAACGTGGCTAAAGGATGGCTGCCATTGGGAGCTGAACATCCAAGGATATACGGTGCATCGGAAAGATAGGTTAGTAGGCTGAGGGGGTGGTGTGGTCCTGTGTATAAGAAATAATATTAAATCATTAGAAAGAGATGACATGGGATTGGAAGGTGCAGAGTCTCTGTGGGTTGAGTTAAGAAATAGCAAGGCTAAAAGGACCCTAATGGCAGTTGTATACAGGCCTCCAAACAGCAGCCGGGATGTGGATTACAAATTACAGGAGGAGATAGAAAAGGCGTGTCAGAAGGGATTTTAAAATGAAAGTGGATTGGGAAAACCAGGCCAGTACGGGACCTCAAGAGAGAAAATTTGTAAAATGTCAAAGGGATGGCTTTTCAGAACAGCTTGTTGTTGAGCTCACTAGGGGATCGGCTGTGCTGGATTGGGTGTTGTGCAATGATCTGGAGGTGATAAAAGAGTTTAAGATTAAGGAACCCTTAGGGAACAGTAATCACAATATGATCGAGTTCACACTGAAATCTGAGAAGGAGAATCTAAATTCCAGTGTGTTGGTATTTCAGTGAAATAAAGGAAATTACAATGGCAAGAGAAGGGAACTGATCAAGGTTGACTGGAAAGGGACACTAGCAGGAAGGACAGCACAGCAGCAATGACTGGAGTTTCTGTGAAAAATGAGGGAAGTGCAAGACAGATATATTTTAAATAAGTAGAAATTTTCGAATGGAAGGACACTGCCGTGGCTGACAAAGTAAAAGCAAAAGAGGGCATACAAGGAAGCCAAAGATAGTGGGAAGATAGAGGATTGGGAAGCTTTTAAAAACTTGCAGAAGGAAACTAAAAAAATCATTACGAAGGAAAAGATGAATTATGAAAGGAAGCTGGTGACTAATATCAAAGAAGATACTAAAAGCTTTTTTTTAGATATATAGAGGGTAAAAGAGAGTTGAGGGTAGATATAGGACCAATAGACACTGGAGATATTGTAATGAGATACACAGAGATGGCAGAGGAACTAAATGCATATTTTGCATCAGTCTTCACAGTGGAAGATGTCTGCAGTATACCTGACATTCAAGAGTGTCAGGGAAGTGAAATATGTGCAGTGAAAATTACGACTGAGAAGGTGCTCAGGAAACTTAATGGTCTGAGGGTGGATAAATCTCCTGGACCTGATGCAATGCACCTTGGGTTCTGAAGGAAGTAGCTGGAGAGATTGCGGAGCGTTAACAATGATCTTTCAAGAATCGATAGGTTCTAGCACTGTACTGGATGACTGGAAAATTGCAGCTGTTACTCCACAATTTAAGAAGGGTGGGAGGCAGCAGAAAGAAAACTATAAACCTGTTAGCCTGACATCAGTGGTTGGGAGGTTGTTGGAATCTATTGTTAAGGATGAGATTACGGAGTACCTGGAGGCACATGACAAGATAGGCCAAAGCCAGCATGGTTACCTGAAAGGAAAATCCTGCCTGACTAACGGCTGTGGAGGCCAAGTCTGGGTGCATTTAAAGCAGAGATAGATAGATTCTTGATTAGCCAGGGTACGGGGAGAAGGCAGGGGAGTGGAGGTGACTGGAAGAATTGGATCAGCCCATGAGTGAATGGCGAAGCAGACTCTTATTTCTGCTCCTATATCTCATGGTCAAAGGAAACATTCTAGCCACATCCACTCTATTGAGGCCTTCCAACATTCGATGGGTTTTGATGAGATCCCCCTCCTTCTTCTGAATTTCAGTGAGTGGAGACCCAGAGCCATCAAAAGCTCTTCATAGGACAAGCCTTTCAATCCCATAATTATCTTCATGAACCTCCTTTGAACCTCCCCAATGTCAACACAGCCTTTCATAGATAAGGGGCCCAAAACGGCTGACAATGCCCTGTGAGGCCTCAACAGTGCTTTAAAGAGGCTTAACATTTTATATTATATTATAGCCCTCTTGAAATAAGACCATAAGATATTGGAGCAGAATTAGGCCATTTGGCCCATCAAGTCTGCTCTGTCATTTCATCATGATGATCTATTTTACCTCTCAGCCTTGATCTCCTGCCTTCTCCCCGTATTCTTTCATGTCCTGACTAATCGAGAACCTATCAACTCTGCCTTAAGTATTCATAAACACTTGGCCTCCGCAGCTGTCTGTGGCAGTGAATTCCACAGATTCACCACTGTTCGGCTAAAGAAATTCCTCCTCACCTCCTTTCTAAAAGTGTGCCCCTCTATTCTGAAGCTGTGCTTCTGGCCTTAGACTCTCCCACTATAGGAAATATTTTCTCCACATCCACTCTATCAAGACCTTTCACCATTCAATAAGTTTCAATGAGGTCAGGCCTGATTCTTTTGAAATCTAGCGAATAAAGGCCCAGAGCCATCAATAGAGCTCTTAAAGATAGCGGAATCAAAGGTTATGGGGATAAGGCAGGAACTGGATACTGATTGTGGATGATCAGCCATGATCACAGTGAATGGTGGTGCTGGCTTGAAGGGCCGAATGGCCTACTCCTGCACCTATTGTCTATTGTCTGTCATCTAAATGCTCTTCATATGACAAGCCACTCAATCCTGGAATCATCTTTATAGGATCTCCTTTGAACCCTCTCCAGTTTCAGCACATCCTTTCTAAGATAGGGGACCTTAAACTGCTCACAGTACTCCAAGTGAGGCCTCACCAGGGCTTGATAAAGTTTCAATATTACATCCTTGCTTTTATATTCTACTCCTCTTGAAATGAATGCTAACATTGCATATGTGTTCTTCACCACAGACTCAACCTGCAAATTAATCTTTAGGTTAGATTCAATGATGCCCACAATGTCATACATATCAATCTATAACCAGGCAACTCTCACCAAGTAGTTAAGGCTGCAAATGATACGTTGGCCTTTGATGCCAAGGGTTAGAGTTTCTGAAAAGGGAGGGTTTGTTCTAGTTGTGCAGGGTGTTGTTGAGGCCACAACTGGTGAACTGCACTCTGCTTTGGTCCCTTTACCCAATAAAAGAAGGAATACTGGAATCAGTCCAAAAGCAGGTTCACCAGGCAGCATAGAAACGCAAACATGAGGAAATCTGCAGATGCTGGAATTTCAAGCAACACACATCAAAGTTGCTGGTGAACGCAGCAGGCCAGGCAGCATCTCTAGGAAGAGGTACAGTTGACGTTTCGGGCCGAGACCCTTCATCAGGACTAACTGAAAGAAGAGCTAGTAAGAGATTTGAAACATAGTGGGTAGCACAATGCTTGATCGTACTTGTGACCCAGGTTCAATTCCTGCTGCTGTCTGTAAGGAGTTTCTACTTTCTCCCATGGCTGCCTGGGTTTCCTTCCACAGTCCAAAGATGTACTGGTTGGTATGTTAATTGGTCAATGTAAGTTGTCCTGTGATTAGGCTCGGGTTAAATTGGGTTGCCGGACGCACAGCTCAAAGGGCTGGATTGTACTGGTTGGTATGTTAATTGGTCAATGTATATTCTCCTGTGATTAGGCTCGGGTTAAATTGGGTTGTGATTAGGCTCCGGTTAAATTGGGTTGTCAGATGTACAGCTGTGTCTCAATAAATTTTTAAAAATTCCAGAGGTGAGAGATACAAGAGATTTTAGAAATCTTGAAGAACACACACAAAATGCTGTTGGAACTCAACAGATCAGACAGCCTCTATGGAGGGGAATAAACAGCCAATATTTTGTGCCGGGACCCTTCATTAGGAATGGAAAGGAAGGGGGCAGGAACCAGAATAAAAGGTAATGGGAGTATAAGCTGGCAGGTGGTAGGGAAGACCAGGTGACAGGATATGTGAGGTTGTCCTACTAAGAGGGGTGACCTTGTTCAAACACAGCTCAGAATAGAGGGATATCCATTTAGAACAGAGATGAGGAGGAATTTCTTTAGCCAGAGGGTGATGAATCTGTAATTTATTGCCACAGATGGTTATGGAGATCAAGTCTTTTAAAGTGGAGGTTACTAGGTTCTTGATGAGTCAGGGTGTCAAAAATTACGAAGAGAAGCAGGAGAATGGAGTTGAGAGGGATAATAAATCAGCCATGATGAAATAGCAGAGCAGACCTGATGGGCCAAATGGTCTAATTCTGCTCCTATGTCTTATGGTCTTATGGGACATACATTTCAGTCCACCATATCCATGCTGAAGCCGGCTGGTGGTGTAGTGGCATCAGTGCCAGACTTTGGAGCGAAGGCTCCTGAGTTCGAATCCAGCCGGCTCCCTTGCACACTTTCCATCCGTGCTGGGTTGAGCGTCGAGCTAGCAACTCTGCCTGCTTAAAAAAAAGTCATAAAAAATGACGGCATCCTGATGACTCCAGTCAGAGTTAAGGGCTTTCTTCTTCTTCATATCCATGCTGACTAGGATATCATTTTAAACTGCACGTGGTCTATATCCTTCCATTTCCTGTTTGTCTAAATATTTCGTACCTAATTCCACCATCTCTCTCAGCAGTGTCTTCTGGGCACCACCACTTCCTGTGTTTGAAAAAAAAGTGCCTCATAAATCTCATTTAAACTTTTCTTCTCCACCTGAAACCTATCCATCTAGCATTTGGCATTTATACTCTGCAAGAAAAGGACAATCGACGCCTCTTTTTAATTTTGTATACTCTTATCGCATCTGCCCTCAGCCCCTGGCCCTCTAGAGAAAGCAATCCAAATTTGTCTCACCTCTCATCATATAACTGAACAATATGTAAGGTATCCTGATAACCCCTTCTCCATACAATCTTACAGTAATGGGGCAATCAGAACTGCACACCATAGTTCTAACAAGACCTAACTAAAGTTCTACACACTTGTAATGTGACTTGCTGTCTCTTACTATCCAGACTGAGGAAGGCAAGAATGTCACAGGCCACTTTATCACTTGTGTTAGCACTTTAAAGAAACTATCGCCTTGGATCCTAATATTCTAGGGTGATTTGACCGTGTAGGTGTGGAGATGTTTCCACTGGTGTAAGATTGGACAATAAAAATTAACTCTGAGCTAGAAAGAAATCTCTTCTGTCAGTAAGAGCGAATCTCTGGAGTTCCCTGCCCTGAAGTTGTTGGAGGCTGGGTCATTAGAGATATTTCAATAGAGTCATAGTGCTACACAGCCCAGAAACAAGCCTTTAGGTCCAGCAGGCTCATGCCAACCAAGATGACCATCTAAATGCATACCATTAACTGGTAGAGACCATAAGACATAGGAGCAGAATAAGGCCATTCAGCCCATCGAATCTGCTCTGCCATTCCATCATGGCTGATTCTGGATTCCACTCAACCCCATACACCTGCCTTCTTGCCATACTCTTTGATGCCCTGACCGATCAGAAAATGATCAACTTCCATCTTAAAAATACCCATGGACTTGGTCTCCACCACAGTCTGTGGCAGAGCATTCCACAGATTTACTACTCTCTGGCTAAAAGAATTCCTCCTTGCCTCTGTTCTAAAAGGTCACCCCTCAATTTTGAGACTGTGACCTCTAGTTCTGGATACCCCCACCATAGGAAACATCCTCTCCACATCCACCGTATCTAATTCTTTCAACATTCAGTAGGTTTCAATGAGATTGCCCCACATTCTTCTAAAATCCAGTGAGTACAAGCCCAAAGCTGCCAAGTGCTCCTCATGTGAACTCCTTCATTCCCAGAATCATCCTCTCCAATGACAATGCATCCTTTCTGAGATATGGGGCCTAAAACTATTGACAATACTCCAAGTGCGGCCTGTCTAGTGTCTTATAAAGGCTCAGCATTATTTCCTTGCTTTCATTTTCTATTCCCCTTGAAATGAATGCCAGCATTGCTTTTGCCTTCTTTACCTCAGACTCAACCTGTAAATTAGCCTTCAGGGAGTCTTACACAAGGACTCAAGTCCCTTTGCACCTCTGATGTTTGAACCTCCCCATTTAGATAGTTTGCACTATTGTTCCTTTTACCAAAATGCATTATCATACATTTCCCAACACTGTGTTCCATCTGTCACTTTATGCCTATTCGAATTTGGACACTTCGAAGCTTGAGGAATTGATGGCTCTGGGGACTTTGGACAGATGGACACAGCGGAGATGGAGGAATTGATGGCTCTGGGGAACAAGCACAGTGGAGGACTCAGGCTGACTGGCCACAGTCTTCGAGTGGATACTGCAGAGGGTCAGTCACACCTTGGCCTGAGCCTTGCTCGGAGACAGAGGAGGTGATGCCTGGGGAACGATCTGGGTATGGGTGCCTGGGTGGCCCCAAGATGAAGGGTGAATGGGCTCGTGGGGAAAAGGTATGAGGGGTGGGAAGTAGAACCAACGACCATCTGCCTTCAGTGAGCGGAACTTACTGTCAGGGTATCCCGTCAGTGGGCGTGGCTTCTGTCAGGGCCTTCCCGTCATTGGGCGTGGCTCCTGTCAGGGCCTTCCCGTCAGTGGGCGGAGCTCCTGTCCGGTATCCCGTCAGTGGGCGGGGCTCCTGTCCGGTATCCCGTCAGTGGGCGGGGCTCCTGTCCGGTATCCCGTCAGTGGGCGGGGCTGCTGTCCGGTATCCCGTCAGTGGGCGGGGCTCCTGTCAGGTATCCCGTCAGTGGGTGGGGCTCCTGTCAGGGCCTTCCGTCATTGGACGTGGCTCCTGTCAGGGCCTTCCTGTCATTGGGCGGGGCTCCTGTCAGGGCCTTCCTGTCAGTGGGCGGGGCTCCTGTCAGGGCCTCCCGTCAGTGAGCGGGGCTCCTGTCAGGTATCCCGTCAGTGGGCAGGGCTCCTGTCAGGGCCTTCCGTTAGTGGGCGGGGCTCCTTTCAGGGCCTTCCGTCAGTGGGCGGGGCTCCTGTCAGGGCCTTCCCGTCAGTGGGCGGGGCTCCTGTCAGTTATCCCGTCAGTGGGCGGGGCTCCTGTCAGGGCCTTCCCGTCAGTGGGCGGGGCTCCTGTCAGGGCCTCCCGTCAGTGGGCGGGACTCCTGTCAGGTATCCCGTCAGTGGGCGGGGCTCTTGTCAGGGCTTTCCGTTAGTGGGCGGGGCTCTTTTCAGGGCCTTACGTCAGTGGGCGGGGCTCCTGTCAGGGCCTTCCGGTCATTGGGCGGGGCTCCTGTCAGGGCCTTCCGTCAGTGGGCGGGGCTC
The DNA here is from genome assembly GCF_030028105.1 of Mobula birostris. Taxonomy (NCBI): domain Eukaryota; kingdom Metazoa; phylum Chordata; class Chondrichthyes; order Myliobatiformes; family Myliobatidae; genus Mobula; species Mobula birostris. Next base: position 63,095,010 of record NC_092393.1, on the reverse strand, counting down.
CTGTCAGGGCCTTCCGTCAGTGGGCGGGGCTCCTGTCAGGGTCTTCCGTCAGTGGGCGGGGCTCCTGTCAGGGCCTTCCGTCAGTGGGCGGGGCTCCTGTCAGGGCCTTCCGTCAGTGGGCGGGGCTCCTGTCAGGGCCTTCCGGTCATTGGGCGGGGCTCCTGTCAGGGCCTTCCGTCAGTGGGCGGGGCTCCTGTCAGGGCCTTCCGTCAGTGGGCGGGGCTCCTGTCAGGGTCTTCCGTCAGTGGGCGGGGCTCCTGTCAGGGCCTTCCGTCAGTGGGCGGGGCTCCTGTCAGGGCCTTCCGTCAGTGGGCGGGGCTCCTGTCAGGGCCTTCCGTCAGTGGGCGGGGCTCCTGTCAGGGCCTTCCGTCAGTGGGCGGGGCTCCTGTCAGGGCCTTCCGTCAGTGGGCGGTAGCTCTGGTCACGGTTACCCATCAGCAGACAGCGATCCTGTCAGGGTCTCCCGACCGCGGGTGTAGCTCCGGTTACGGTCTTCCGTCAGCAGACGGCGATCCTGTCAGGGCCGCCCGACCGCGGGCGGGCCGGTGTAGCTCCGGTTACGGTCTGAGCGATGGCTGAGCTAGTGAGGGAAGTGGAGGTGCTGCCGGGCCTGGCGGCCGAATTGACGTGCGCCATTTGCTTGGAGCTGCTGCAGGAGCCCGTGACAGCGCCGTGTGGCCACAACTTCTGTCGGGACTGCCTGTCGCTGTACTGGGCGGACGATCGCGTCGGCCTCAGCGGCTTCAGCTGCCCGCAATGTCGCTCCCACTGGGCCCAGCGGCCCGAGCTGCGGCCCAACCGCGTCCTCTGCACCGTGGTGGAGGGACTGGAGCGCGTCCGCAGTAGTGCCGAGACCGTGGGCAAGGCTGGGGTTGAGCCCGGACCCACCGTGCCCTGTGACGCCTGCCCGCCGGCCGCCGCCGCCGCGGCCCTCCGCACCTGCCTTACCTGCCTGGCTTCATTCTGCGCCGAGCACCTGGAGCCGCACCAGCAGAGCCCGGCCCTCCGCTCGCACAGCCTTCGCCCGCCGCTGCCCGACCTCGCCCAGCGCCGCTGCCCCAGCCACGGCAAGCTCCTGGAGTTCCGCTGCTGCCAGCACGGCGACTGCCTCTGTGCCGTCTGCTTGCTCGAACACCGAAGCTGCAGCACCGTGACCGAGGAAGAGGCCCGCGAGAAACGCGAGGTGAGGCACGAGGGCGGGAAGGGGGAAGGGGTGACTGGTGTGCAGAATGACGGGATGGGGCGGGTGGAGAGGCGTATGGTAAAGTGTGTAGGCCCTAGGGAGAAGGGGAGGGGAGTGTGGAGGAGGAAAGGCGGAGGGTGAGAGTGGAGAGGGTGATAGAAGAGTGAGGGAGACTTAGGCTAGAGTGGAGAGGGTGACAAGAGAGGAGGGGATATTGGGGATGTAATGGCTACCGGTGGAGAGGTGAGGGCTGGGGTACACAGTAAGGTGGCACTTGAGGGTTGGGGGTAAGATGGACATTAGCAGTCAGAACAAGCTCCTGTTGCATCAGTTAGTAGATTTGGGAGCTGCATTGTTACTAGATCTTTGTCTGTTGGTCTTCTACGTTGTGGATGGGAAAGGCATTTGGGGTGGGGGGAATGTAGGCCAAATGCAGGCGATGGACTAGTCCCAATAGGCATGGATGTGTGAGTACTATTTTGGATACCTCAATGTCTCTATCAGACATCACCTTCTCTGCCGTCACACACCCAGGAAGGTGTGAAGGGCGAGTCCCAGTTGAACCAAGACCCCAGGCACTGTGATAAAGGGGCAGGAGGGATTTATAGGGACCAGGTCACAGTGGAGCTGAACAAGCGTATGAAGTGTCTCCTTCTCCAGCAATGGAAAGGGAAGCAACTGTGTGTAAACTGGCCTTGTTTTTAGTGAGGGTTATTAGAATGATAGCGGTTAGGGACATCGTTCACAGACAGTGACTCTGCCAGGCCTTCCTTGCATCACAGTGAGTTCACCACCTGCTCCACCTCACCAGTGTTGAAACTGGATTCAGCAAGTTGACTAGTTCTGCTCTTTGTTCTTTTCTGATAAGCAGTGTTTTATCTGATGTTTGTGTCACAGTGACGCACACAAAGCCAACACAAGGTAGAGTGACACAGGTATGACCTGGGTTGTTAGCCACGGCATATATTGCACTTGATTTCTCCCTTATCTGTGGAGCAGGTGTGGCAGAGGAACCTAGTGAGCAGAATGAGCCGCTGTCCATACTGAGGCTGGAGCGCTGGCCCAGTTATTTACACTGATGGGATGCCATTAGGCCCGCTAAGCCTGTCACGTCGTTAAATCAGATCATGTGATCTGTATGCTGCGCCCCACCCCATCTAGTCCCAATTTCCTGCATTTGGGCCATATCCCTTGAAGCTCCTCCTCTCTATCTACCGATCTACATGGTGCTTAAGTGCCACTGCCTGTCTCAATCACTTCCTCTGGCAGCTTAATCCATTCACCCTGTGTGTGAAACCGTTGTCCCTCAGGTCCCTTTTAAATCTTTTCCCCTCTCACCTTAAACCTATACCCACTAGTTTTGGACTCCCCTTCCTTGGAGTAAAGACTGTTACCATCCACCTTATCCATACCCTTCATGATTTCCAACACTTCTGTAAGATCGCCCCTTATTTTCCTATGTTCCAAGGAATAAAGGCACTCCTGTAGTCCTGGCAGCATCCTTGTAAATCCTTTTTTCATCTGGGTAGTTCTAAAGTAAGTACATGTTCAGCACAGCATTGTGGGCCACAAGGCCTGTATTGTGCTGTAGGTTTTCTATGTTTCTTTCCTGATGGGAGTTGTAGACAGACCTCTGAACGGTCACCGGGATGTGGGCTACAAATTACAATGGGAGATAGGAAAGTCTTGTCAAAAGGGCAATATTATGATAGTCATGGGGGATTTCATTATGCAGGTAGATTGGGAAAATCAGGTTGGAGCTGGATCCCAAGAGGGGGAATTTGTAGAATGCCTCTGAGGTAACTCTTTGGAGCAGTTCACGGTTGAGCCCATTAGGGGATCAGCTATTCTAGACTGGGTGTTGTGCAATGAACTAGAATTGATTAGACAGCTTAAGGTAAAGGAACCTTTAGGGGAACGTGATCATAATATGATAGAATTTATCCTGCAGTTTGAGAAGCTAAAGTCAGATGTATCACTATTACAGTGGAGTAAGCAGTATTAGAGGCATGGGAGAGGAGCTGGCCAAAGTTGATTGGAAGGGAACACCAGCAGGAATGATGGCAGGTCAACAATGGCTGGAGTTTCTGGGAGCAATTCAGAGACATACAGTAGATACATCCCAAAGAAGAATTAGTATTCTAAAGTCAGGAGGACAAAACTGTGACTGACAAAGTTAAAGCCAACATAAAAGCCAAAGAGAGGGTATATAATAAAGCAAAAATAGTGGGAAATTAGAGGATTGAGAAGCTTTTAAAAACAACAGAAGGCAACTTAAAAAGTCATAAAAAAGGAAAAGATGGAATATGAAAGTAAGCTAGCCGATAATAAAAAGAATACGAAAGGTTCTTCAGATATAAGCAAGAGGTGAGGGTAGATATTGAACCACTGGAAAATGGCGCTGGAAAGGTGGAAATGGTGGACAAACTGAATAAGTATTTTGCATTAGTCTTCAGTGTGGAAGACACTAGCAATATGCTGGAAGTTTGAGAGTTGACATTACTGGGGAGAAGTGTTCCATAGTTTCATAGGCATCCGTTAGTCTCGTGAGACCATGGATTTGTGCCTTGGAAGGTTTCCAGGGCGCAGGCCTGGGCAAGGTTGTATGGAAAACCGGCAGTTGCCCATGCTGCAAGTCTCCCCTCTTCACGCCACCGATGTTGTCCAAGGGAAGGGCATTAGGACCCATACAGCTTGGCACCGGTGTCGTCGCAGAGCAATGTGTGGTTAAGTGCCTTGCTCAAGGACACACACGCTGCCTCAGCCAAGGCTTGAACGAGCGACCTCTAGATCACTAGACGAACTCCTTAACCACTTGGCTACGTGCCAACACACTGAGGAGAAGGTGCCTGGGAAACTGAAAAGTTTGAAGATAGATAAGTCACCTGGATCAGATGGTGTACAGCCCGGGGTTCTGAAGGAGGTGGCTAAAGAGACTGTGGAGGCAATATTAATGATCTTTCAAGAACCACGAAATTCTGGAATAGTTCTGGAAGACTGGAAGATTGCAAATGTCACTCCACTTTTCAGGAGGCAGAAGAAAGGAATTGATAGACTATTTAGTGCTCAGATAAAATGGGCTGGAAGTCAGCATGGTTTCCTTAAGGGAAAATCATGCCTGACAAGTGTGTTGGAATTCTTTAAAGAAATAACAAGCAGGAAAGACAAAGGAGAATCGGTGGATGTTGTGTAATTGGATTCTCAGAAGGTGTTTAACAAGGTGCTATGTATCAGGCTGCTTAACAAGTTAAGAGCCCATGGTATTACAGGAAAGATACTAGCATGGATAGCGAATTGGCTGATTGGCAGGAGGCAAAGAGTGGCAATAAAGGGAGACGTTTCTAGTTGGCTGCTGGTGACTGGTGATGTTCTCCTGAGGTCTGTGTTGGGACCAATTCTTTGATAAATTTAGTCAAGAAAAAAGAGAAGTATGTAAAGCTTTGGAAGTTGGGATCAAATGAAGCACAAGGAGTACAGTCGGCCCTCTGTATCTGCGTGTTCTGCATCCGCAGATTCAACCAACCGCGGATCGGGATCGGAAAAAAAGCCGGAAGTTCTCTCTCCAGCACTCGTTGTTTGAGCGTTGTTCGCCTCGCGTCTAGTTCAGTCGCTACTTGTGTTGGGTGCACCCTTTGTTTCTGTGAAAAAAAAAATGGCTCCTAAAAAGCAATTAAGTGGTCAAAGCAATTCCTCAGAGGCCAAAAGGGAGTGTAAAGTACTGTAATCCAGAGATGATTAAAAGTATTACTCGTTGTTTGAGCATTGTTTGCCTCGCGTCTCGTTCGGTCGCTACTTGCGTTGTGAGCGAGAGGAAGGAGTTTAAGGCTAGTAAGGGATGGCTGGCTGGCGGGCGATGTAAAGCGCTACAGCCTCAAGAACTTCAAGATCACGGGAGAACCGGGATCGGCTGATGCCGAGGCAGCATCAGCGTTCCCAGAAGAGTTACGATGGTTACGTCCGTACTAAACATGTACAGACTTTTTTACTTGTCATTATTCCCTAAACAATACAGTATAATAACTATATACATAGCATTTACATTGTATTGGGTATTATAAGTAATCTAGAGATGATTTAAAGTATACGGGAGGATGTGCGTAGGTTATATGCAAATACTACGCCATTTTATATACGGGACTTGAGCATCTGTGGAATTTGGTATCCGCAGGGTGTCCCGGAACCAAACCCCCGTGGATTCGGAGGGCCGACTGTATAAAGAAGCCAGAGAAGAACAAAGGAGGGGCCATGAAAAGTTCTTGGCAAGTAGGGTTAAGGTGAATCCCGACATTTTATGCATTCAAGAGCATGAGGATAACTATGGAGAGGGTGGGAGTTCTCAAGGATAAAGGGGGGAACATTTGTTTGGATGCAAAGAATGTGAGTGAGGTACTTAATGAGTACTTCACTTCAGTATTTACCAAGGAAAAGAATATGGAGGACCAGGAGATCAGTGCTGAGTGTATAAACACGTTAGGGTGTTTAAAGTTCAAAGAGGAGGAAGTGTTAGGCCTGTTAATAAGGTGGATAAGTCCCCAGGACCCGATGAGAGTTACCTTTGGTTGCTGGGCCCTTGACTGGTTTCTTCATGTCGTCTCTAGCCACAGGTGAGGTCCTGGAGGACTGGTGAGTGACTAATATTGTACCTCTATTTAAGAAGAGAACAAGGGAAGATCCTGGGAACTATAGACCAGTGAGTCTCACATCAGTTGTAGGGTAATTGCTGGAGAAAATTCTTCGGGATAGGATATATAAGCACTTGGGAGCCCATGACCTAATTAGGGAGAACCAGCATGGATTTGTGAGTGGTTGGTTGTGCCTTACCAACTTGATTGAGCGTTTAGACAAAGTGACAAGAGAGACTGATGAGGGTAGGGCAGTGGATGTTGACTACATGGATTTTGGTAAGGCATTTAACAAAGTTCTTTATGGAAGGCTAATCGAGAAAATAAGACACATGGGATCTTTGGCCAATTGGTTGCTTGGATTCAGAACTGGCTTGCGCAAGGAAGACAGGGTTGTGGTTGAAGAGACTTATTCGAGCTGGATGTCTGTAATTAGTGGAGTTCCACAGGGATCTGTGCTGGGATCTCTGCTTTTGTGATGTATATAAATGACCTGGATGAAAACGTAGATGGGTGGGTTGGTAAATTTGCCGATGGTGGAGTTTAACCCAGATAAATGTGAGGTGTTGCATTTGGTAGGGCAAACGCAAGAAGACATATACTGCTGCTGAGCAGAGAGATCTTGGGGTCCAGGTTCATAGCTCCTTGAAAGTGCCAATACAGGTCAATAAGGTGATTAAGAAGGCTTTTATTAGACTGAGTTCAAAAGTCAAGAGGTTCCGTTGTAGCTTTCTAAAACTCCGCATCTGAAGTATTGTGTATAGTTGTGGTTGCCCCGCAATAGGAAGGATGTTGAGGCTTTGGGGAGGGTGCAGAAGAGATGTAGCAGTATGCTGCCTGATTTAGAGAGCATGTACTGTCATGAGAGGCTGGATAAACTTGGGTTGTTTTCTCTGGAGGCTGAGGGGAGATCTGATAGAGGTTTACAAGATTTTGAGAGACATATATAGAGTGGACAGCTGGCATTTATAGCGAGAGGATTCGAGTACAGGAGCAGAGAGGTACTACTGCAGTTGTACAAGGCCTTGGTGAGACCACACCTGGAGTATTGTGTGCAGTTTTGGTCCCCTAATCTGAGGAAAGACATCCTTGCCATAGAGGGAGTACAAAGAAGGTTCACCAGATTGATTCCTGGGATGGCAGGACTTTCATATGAAGAAAGACTGGATGAACTGGGCTTGTACTCGTTGGAATTTAGAAGATTGAGGGGGGATCTGATTGAAACATATAAAATCCTAAAGGGATTGGACAGGCTAGATGCAGGAAGATTGTTCCCGATGTTGGGGAAGTCCAGAACGAGGGGTCACAGTTTGAGGATAAAGGGGAAGCCTTTTAGGACCGAGATTAGGAAAAACTTCTTCACACAGAGAGTGGTGAATCTGTGGAATTCTCTGCCACAGGAAACAGTTGAGGCCAGTTCATTGGCTATATTTAAGAGGGAGTTAGATACGGCCCTTGTGGCTAAAGGGATCAGGGGGTATGGAGGGAAGGCTGGTGCAGGGTTCTGAGTTGGATGATCAGCCATGATCATAATAAATGGCGGTGCAGGCTCGAAGGGCCGAATGGCCTACTCCTGCACCTATTTTCTATGTTTCTATGTTTATCTCTTTCCCAGAGTTGAAATGTCTAATAGCAGAGACATGGATTAGAGGTGTGAAGGTGAGAGGGATGTAAGGGTTTGTTTTTTTTTATTCGGAGTCGTGGATGCCTGGAATATGTTGCCTGATGTGGTGTTTGAGGTAAATGCATTGGAGAATTTTAAGAGACGTTTGGATAGGCACGTGGATGTAGGGAAGATGGAGGGATATGGACATGGTGTAGGTAGGAGGGAATAGTACTTGTGTGTTTTGATTTGCTTTTTAGTTGGTTTGGCACAACATTGTAGGCTGAATTGACTGTTCCTCTGCTATCCTTTCTATGTTGTATGAAAGAAATTTTAAAAATCTGAGATGAAAAGGCACTTGGGAGTTCTCATGCAGGATTCCCTAAAGGTTAATTTGGAGGTTGAGTCAGTGGTGAGAAAAGCAAATGCAATGTTAGCATTCATTTCAAGAGGACTAGAATATAAAAGCAGGGATATAATATTGAAGCTTTATAAGGTACTGGTTATGTCTCACTTGGAGTTTTGCGAGCAGTCTTCGTCCCCTATCTTGGAGGGGATGGGCTGTCATTGGAGTGGGTTCGGAGGACGTTTACAAGAATGATTCCAAGAATGAGAGGGTTACCATATGTAACATTAAAGTAGGTTCATGGGTTTGGTAAGTGAGACAAAAACAATGATTGCAAATAAAGATATTAATCATTTATTTGCAAACATAGAATATAGAAATCTACAGCACATTACAGGCCATTTGGCCCACAATGTTGTCCCAACCATGTAACCTACTCTAGAAACTGCCTAGAATTTTCCTAGCGCATCCCCTCTGTTTTTCTAAACTCCATGTGCTTATCTAAGGGGCTCTTAAAAGACCCTATTGTATCCGCCTCCACAACTGCCACCGGCAGTGCATTCCACGCACCCACCATTCTCTTTGTGAAAAACCTACCCCTGACATCCATTCGGTAGCTATTTCCAAGCACCTTAAAACTGTGCCCCCTTGTGTTAGCCATTTCAGCCCTGGGAAAAGCCTCTGGCTATCCACACGATCAATGCCTCTCATCATCTTATACACCTCTATCAGGTCACCTCTCATCATATTGCATTAAACTGTTGCTGCTAAGTTAAATAATTTCATGTCACATGCCAGTGATAAACCTGATTCTGATTTTGATTCTAAATCTCCTCTGTACGCTCTCTATAGTATCCACATCCTTCCTGTAGTGAGGTGACCAGAACTGAACACGTGAGGTCTTTGATGCCATGCCCAATCAAGAACCTATCAATCTCTGCTTTAAATGCACCCAATGACTTGGCCTCCACAGCTGCATGTGACAACAAATCCCAGAAATTCACCATCCTTTGGCTAAAGAAATTTCTCTGCATCTCTGTTTTGAAAGGGCACCCCTCTATCCTGTGCCCTCTTGTCCTAGACTCTCCCACCATGGGAAACATCCTTTCCATATCTATTCTGTCTAGGTCTTTCAACATTTGAAAGGTTTCATTGAGATTCCCCCTCATCCTTCTGAATCCCAGTGAATACAGACCCAGAGCTATTAAACGTTACGCGCATGATAACCCTTTCATTCCTGGAATCATCTTCATGAACCTCCTCTGGACCCTTTCCAATGCCAGCACATCTATAAAGCCTCAGCATCACCTCCTTGGTCTTGTATTCTAGACCTCTTGAAATGAATGCTAACATGGTATTTGCCTTCCTCACCACCAACTCAACTTGCAAGTTAACCTTCAGGGTGTTCTGTACAAGGACTCCCAAGTCCCTTTGCATCTCAGATTCCTGGATTTTCTATCTGTTTAGAAAATAGTCTGCACATTTATTTCTACTACCAAAGTGCATGATCATGCGTTTTCCAATGTAACCCTCAGGCTTGCCCAGCTCGCGTTCATCTAGGGGAATCAGCCTTCGGCCCCGCCAAACTGGGTAATCACGTTTGTGTGCCCTTAGTTACAGACCCACTACGCAAGATACCAGACAGTACACCATATGCAATTAAATGATAGAACTTTATGAATCTTCATCTGAAGATAGGGTTAATCATGAAAATAAACAAAACAAGAAAAGGGCGCAAGTCAAAGTCAAAATCCCAGTTCGAGCTCACTCAGTAGTCATCCTTCCACCATCGATCTTCTCCGAACGTCGTCGACCTTCGGACCCTCAGATCCCAGCCCACTCTGTCTGATGGCCTACCAGCTCTCTCCACACACATCTTCCCTCTTCATCTCGCCTCGAAAAAAGACCACGAAAAACCCAGCTCCCAGACACGCAAGAAAGAACAACATTTCCTCATTGGCTAACCCCTGCATACCAAATCCCGTTATCTCCAGCCATAACCCAAACATTGCTGCTACAGAGAAACCGTTACATCAGCAGTGAACGTTACAGAGAAGCCATTACACCAACATTGTATTTCATTTGCCGCTTTCTTGCCCATTCTCTTAATCTGTCTAAGTCCTTCTGCATCCTACCTGTTTCCTCAACATTACCTGCCCCTCCGCCAATCTTTGTATCATCTGCAAACTTGGCAACAAAACCATCTATTCCATCATCTAAATCATTGATATACAGCATAAAAAGAAGTGGTCCCAACACCGACCCCTGTGGAACACCACTAGTCACTGGCAGCCAACCAGAAAAGGATTCTTTTATTCCCACTCGCTGCCTCCTACCTACCATGTTAGTAACTTTCCTGTAATACCATGGGCTCTTAACTTGGTAAGCAGCCTCATGTGTGGCACCTTGTCAAAGGCCTTCTGAAAGTCCAAATATACAACATCCACTGCATCCATTTAGGAGGGGGGATTGATAAGTTTGTGGCCTAAGGTAGGAGGAGATGAGTTATTAACTTCAAACTTTCTGCATAATCACTTAAGGAGTTGACCTGTATGTGCATGTAACAAGAGCTGTGTAACACATCTCCCTCTACCTCAGGCCACGAACTTATCAATCACCCCTGCTGTGGACACTTTCTGGAGGTCTAAGATCCATGTGCTCCATGACCGCTGGACTGATTGTGTAAATGTCGGAGGGGATTATGTTGAAAAATAAATGTGCTAGGTTTTCTAAAGTTGACTCCTTCTACCTTAGGCCACAAACATATCAATCACCCCTCGTATCTACCCTGCTTGTAATATCCTCAACTACATATAAAAACTACATATACTAAACTACATATAAAACAAGATGTACAATACCCAGTACTGTATAAGAAAGCAGTATTGTTAGTAAAAGCAACCTTTAGGATTGCTCCCCAAACATTCTAATCGTTCCAAAATGGTTAATTTCAAATTTCCAATTTAACTGCCTTCCAAAGAGCAATTTCCCTGAATGCCCATTTGCCTTTGTAACATGGGTATCTCAACTCTGGAATAGAAATGCACAAATTTCCATCTCAACCTAGATTACACATTGCCAATGAAGAATCTGGGTTTCTCTAAAACTCAATTCCATGAAAAACAAATAAAGAGACAGGACAAAACTCAAAAATCCATGAGAACAACAGGAATTCTGCAGATGCTGGAAATTCAAGCAACACACATCAAAGTTGCTGGTGAACGCAGCAGGCCAGGCAGCATCTGTAGGAAGAGGTGCAGTCGACGTTTCAGGCCGAGACCCTTCGTCAGGACTTGATCCATGACATAATCCATGAGAATACTGTTCTTCCTTCAGAACCTTCCACAAATAACTGCAAAACTTAGAATAAACAGTTAATTCCCGCCGCGAAAAACTTTTACGTTTTTTGAAGAACCAAGAAGAAGAAAAAGACCTGCTGGGTGGGGACCGCTGACACATTAACACACTGATGTGCAGCCTCTTGAAACAGTCTTTGTGCTCTCTCACAGACATGCACGCGCATGAAACTGACTTGTGTGGCCAGACGTCAGACATTTCTCTGCATTCAAATCATTCACGTTATTTACAGGGAATGACACCCGCCCTCCCTACAACAATGAGGCATGAAGGCGCTGACCAACCCCCAATTCCCACTGCTGCTGAAGGTCAGCCTCGGCCCTTCGTAGGGAATCCTGAGTGGATTGCAAGGAACCTGGCAGAGGACAAAAGAGGTTCTTATTCCTCCTTAATGGCCTCCCTTTCTGGCTTTCCCTGGCAGTGCTCCCTCCACATTGCATAGAGGGTTGGGGTGGGAACCCCACTTACCTGCTCCTCAGGAACCCCAGCTTTCAGCAATGCTTAAAATCATTTCTTTGCAGGACATGCAGGCTCCCTCACTCCCCGTCTGCTTACCCAACTTCTGTACCCGGCTAAGTTTAGTCCCTTCTACATAGTCTAAACCGTGTAATAATTGAATTGCTGTACTTCTAGGACGATTAGCAGCTGGTGCTATTAAAGACAGCACTACCCCTTTTATTTGGGAATCTGCCAACATAACCTCATGTCCTGTCATTCCAGAAGTTAATTCAACATCCTCTGGCATATGTCATCCTCTAGTGATGTACTATCACTATATACAGTAATTCTGTGATAAGAGCCCACTGGTGGAGAACACAGTCCCTTCCACTGTGCTCCATTCCGCATGAGGTATTAAATTCCATTCAGAGAGAGAATTGAACTGCTGCTACTATTCGATCCCATAGTGATGCCATATGCTCAGGAGAAGCAAGCAGTGTTCTCAGGGCATTGTTGATCATGTGTTGGGATGACAGGATCCCTAAAGCACCCACATCTCTGTTAGATAGAATCACACTGGTACCCCACCTCATCCCATATCCACAATAACCACACCGCCAGAGACTCTCCAGGTTTCTGGCTCATTCTTTAGCAGAGAGCTCCCTTATCTCTCTTGTCTTGAAGGGGCCCATTGTACCATCTCCCACGCAACTGCCCTGGCCTGCACTGTTTTGGATACACAGGGGAGAGGGCAGTCATTTTGAGGGGTTGCTCAGTTTCATCATTCAGACAGATATCCCCATCCCTCAGCCCCACAGTAGGATCATCGCACCCTTCCCCCCCCCCCCCGCATTAAATCTTGAACCTTAACAGGATCAATCTGTGAACAGTGCACAGTGCATAATGCTGTAGCTTCATTAGCTGACAAGTTATCTCTATATTCTGATCTTCTAACTTTGCAGCCCAGGTCTGGGCCATTACCAGTGATTCTCTCTATATGATACAACGCTGATTTAGGTCCTCCTGAATGCCGAGTGACTACATTTTCTTGACCAACCTCTGTGCAGGACCTTGTCAAATTCTTTCACTAGAATGATTCCGGGAATGAGGAACATTTGTCTGCTCTTGGACTGTATTCCTTGGAGTTTAGAAGAAGGAGGGGGGACCTCATAGAAACATTTCGAATGTTGAAAGGCATGGACAGAGTGCATGTGGCAAAGTTGTTTCCCATGATGGGGGAGTCTAGTACGAGAGAGCATGACTTAAGGATTGAAGGGTGCCCATTCAGGACAGAGATGCAAAGAAATTTTTTTAGCCAGAGGGTGGTGAATCTATGGAATTTGTTACCACGGGCAGCAGTGGAGGCCAAGTCATTGGGTGTATTTAAGGCAGAGATTGATAGGTATCTGAGTAGCCAGGGCATCAAAGGTTATGATGAGAAGGCGGGGGAGTGGGACAAAATGGGAGAATGGATCAGCTCATGATAAAATGGCGGAGCAGACTCGATGGGCCAAATGGCCGACGTCTGCTGCTTTGTCTTATGGTCTTATTGCCTAAAATCCATGAGGACAGCAATCATCACCTTGCCTTCATCAATTTTCCTGGTAACTTTCTTGAAGGTTAGTAAGACACGACCAACCACGCACGAAGCCATACTGACTATCCCTAATTAGTCCATGTTTATCCGAATACTCATATCTGGTCCCTTAGAATACCTTCCAATAACTTTTGCACTACTGATGTCAGACTCACCAGCCAATAATTTCCTAGTTAATTTTCAGAGCCTTTCTTAAATAGCAGAACAACATTGGCTATCTTCCAATCCTCTGATAGCTCACCTGTCGCTAAAGTGATTTAAATATTTCTGCTAGGGCCCCAGCATTTTCTTCACTTGCCTCCCACAGGGTCCGGGGGAACACCTTGTCAGGCCTTGGGGATTTATCCAAGCTAATTTGCCTCAGGATATTGTACACCACGTCCTCTGTAAGTTGTATATGGTCCATGAAGTTGATGCCACTTTCTCTCATTTCTAAAGACTCTGTGTCTGTCTCCTGAGTAAATACAGATGCAAAGAATTCATTTAAGATCTCACCTATCTGTTTCGAGTTTACACATGAATTACCAGTCTGATCTTTCATAGGACCAATTTTCTCCCTTGTGATCCTTTTGCTCTTAACATGTCTGTAGAATCCCTTAAAATTCTCCTTCACTGTGTCTGCTAGGGGAACCTCGTGCCTCCTTTTGGCCATTCTGACTTCTTTCTTTAAGTGTTCTTTTGCTTTTCTTGTACCCCTACTTGCCCATACCTCCTATGCACCTCCTTTTTTTTCCTTCTTAATCAGGGCCTCAATATCTCTTGCAAACCAAGGTTCTTCACAAATGTGATCTTTACCTTTTATTCTGACAGGCACATTAAAGCTTTGTACTCTCAAAATGTGACTTGAAGGCCTCCTCTTTACCAAATACACATTTGCCAGAAACAGCCTGTCCCAATCTACAGTTGCCAGATCCTTTCTGATGTCATTAAAGTTGACCTTTCTCCAATTTAGAATCTTATCCCACAGACCAGACTTTATCTTTTTGCATATTTACTTTGAAATGAATGGCTTTGTGATCACTGGATGCAAAGTGTTCCTCTATACAATCTTCTGTCACCTGCCCTGTCTGATTCCCCAATTGCAGATCAAGTATCTCACACTGTCTCATTGGGACTTCTACGTACTGATTAAGGAAACTTTCCTGAGTACATTTGACAAACTCTATCCCATCTAGTCCTTTTACAGTATGGGATTCCCAGTCAATATGTGGAAAGTTAAAATCATCTACTATAACAACCTTGTGTTTCCTGCAGTAGTCTGCAATCTACAAATTTGTTCCTCTAAATCCCCAACAGTTGGGTCATCTGTAATATAGCCCCATTCACGTGGTCAGATCTTTCTTATTTCTCAGTTCCACCCATATAGCCTCACTAACTAAGTTCTCCAGTCTGTCCTGATGGAGAACTGCCATCACATTTTCCCTGGCTAGTATCACCACCCCTCCTCCATTAATCCCTCCTACTCTTTCTCGTCTAAAACAAGGGAACCCCGGAATGCTGAGCTACCAGTCCTGCCCCTTCTGCAACCAAGTATCACCACTGGCTACAATGTCATTATTTCATTTATCTACGCCCTGAGCTTGCCTGCCTTTCCTATTATGCTTGTTGAGTTCTGCTCATTTGGGCTATGTAAGCATTTAGTTGGAATGTTCACTTTCCCCTTTATGGGCAAGTGCACGAGCATCACAGTGGAGGGGGGGAGGGAGGTAGAAAAATGGCAGCCTTGTGTACTATATGTAAATGGAGAAAGTAAAGTTGTTATGATGAAAGAACATCTTGTCTTTGCTGTTTGAACGTTAACATTGGTAGCAGAGGATGCAGACCAACTATAGGATCCCACCAACATTTGATGGGAGCAAGCCTTACAAAAGCTGGAAAAATGAAACTGGGACATGGATTCGTGCTATGGAGCGCAAGAAGAAGAAGCAGTTGTACTGTCACTTTTGGGAAGAGTAAGAGAGACTGCGATGGGAATTTCAGTGGAAAACTTGAACAAAGATGATGGTCTGACTACGCTAATAATGCACTTGACTCAGTTTTTCTGAAGGAAGAAAAGAATTGGATTTATGAGGCACATTCAGACTTCTTTAAAATTTCCAAAGAGAGTTCTATAAATACGGCTGACTATATTGATTTTGAACAAAAGTACAATCGCATGCATAAATACAAAATGGAACTTCCTGTTGCAGGATTAGCTTTTAAAGTGTTGGATTCTGCGCGTTTAAAGGACAGACAGCTAACTGTAACTTGTATTTGCACCTATGAAATCAATAGTGAAGAGGATTTCTGGAGAAAAGGCTGCCAAGACAACAGTTGGAATTAATTGGGTCAGGAAATGGCATATTTCACTGAACAGATATGAGAGAATAGCGAGTGACCAGACGAGGCACAATTACCTGGCACAAGTACAGCAGGTGATCAAAATGTGCTGTTTGTCAGAGTACTTGCCACTGGGCAAAAACTTTCCGCACAGAACCGGACAAGTTAAGATAACTGAGGAACATCTGAAGATGTAGAAGAGTAGTTTGCAAAGGAATCACTTACTAATGCCGAGACGTCTGATGCAGAAATTTTGACAATAGAATCTATAGGATCTGCTGTTATTGATAGAACATGCACACGCAGTGTTTGGGGAAAAATGGCTGAAAGCTCTGTAAGTGAACTAAACTGGAATGAAGTACATAAACTGGTGAACACAAATACACCCAGTAACAAAGCATTCACATTTGGAGATGGAAAGATTGTACAATCTACCAACAGGGTGAAAGTTCCCACAAAGATAGAGATGACAAAATGTTACATCGAAGCAGAGGTGGTACCAGTGAACATTCCATTACCCTTGAGTAAAACTTCCATAAAGAAAGTGGGGGGGGGGGTTCAGTACAGGATATGGAGAATGACCATGCAATGATGTTTCAACATTCAGTGTCTTGAGCTCTGGACATCCCAGAAGTTTTGTGTGAATCTCAGATGGTGATGAGAGGGTGTACAGGAGTGAGGTATACCAGCTAGTTGAGTGGTGTTGCAGCAATGACCTTGCACTCAAGGTCAGTAAGACCAGAGAGCTGATTGTGGACTTCAGAAAGGGTAAGATGAGGGAACATACACCAATCCTCTCAGAGGTGGAGAGAGTGAACAATTTCAAGTTCCGGGGTGTTAATATCTGAGGACCTAACCTGATCCCAACATATTGATGCAGTTATAAAGAAGGCAAGACAGAGTTTGAGGAGATTTGGTATGTCACTTAAAACACTCAGATTTCTACAGATGTACTGTGGAGGACATTCTAACTGGCTGCATCACCATCTGGTATGGAGGGGCTACTGCACAAGATTGAAGTAAGCTACAGAGTTGTAAAATTAGTCAGCTCCATCATGGGCACCAGCCTCCATATTATCCAAGGCATCTTCATGGAGCGATGCCTCAGAAAGGCAGTGTCTGTCATTAAGGACCCCCAGCACCTAGGACATGCCCTCTTCTCATTGTTACCATCAAGGAAGAAGTACAGAAGCCTGAAGGCACACACTAAATGATTCAGGAACAGCTTCTTCCCTTCCACCATCTGGTTTCTGAATGGACATTGAACCCATGAACACTGTTTTCGCACTAATTTAATTTAATTATTTTATACATATAGCTTTTTTTCCTTTATATTATCACGTATTGCATTGTACTGCTGCTGCAAAATTTACAGATTTCATGACCTATGCTAGTTATATTAAATTTAATTCTGATAAAGACATTAACTGAGAATCAATGTGTGAATGAGGTACTAATTGTCGCAGAGAACATGACCCCAGATGAGAAATGCAAAGTGTTCCTCAAGCTTCACATGCAGTTAGGAAACGTTTTGACTGATAGACTTCAGAAACTGCTCAGTAGTTCACGAAACAAAGATGCAGACTATTCTTTCCAAGTTTCAGTGCTGGTAGCATTGTAAACACAAAGAAACCCTCAAAGATAGTACAAGAAAAAACTTTATCCATTCCTGGATATGTGTGTAAGGCCCACCTCACAAAATATTCAGAGATAATAGAAGTGAATTTAATAATGAATTCAAAGATACGGTGGAAAACTTTAGCATTGAGCCAAAGTCAACAGCAGCATGAAGTCCTTACTCTAATGGACTTCTGGAGCATGCAGCAAGAATGCCATGCACAATGTACATGGCTGCTGCCCATATCAACTTAATGTTCGCTCAAAATCCAAACCTTCCCTCTGTACTGGTTGACAGCCACCTGCTCTAGAGGGTATTACCAGGAATGAATGGGCTGGGAAATATTTCAGCATTGCATGCATCAAGGAAGGCTTTTATTGAAGCAGAGTGTTCAGAGAGAATTAGAAGAGCGCTGAGGGGTACAGCTCCATCCGACAGATGAGAAATATGAGATGGGGACAAAGAGCAGACTGTACAGAATGGAGAGGTCCTGGAGCTGTCATTGATCAGGATGGAGTTGTGGTATTAGTGAGACATGGAGGTACATGGATTCCACAAACTGAAGACCATCGGAGCTCCATGGAGAATGATACAAAACATGAAAAGCACTTACCTGATACAGTGTCACACAGCACAGACAGTGCTGAAGAGATTGCAGTTGTGGTCTCAACAGACTTACTTGAACAGGAATGATCACAAATGCAAAGACAACATGGATGTTTGTCTTAAAGCAGGACAAACTGAGATTTGTAGACCAAGACATTGGTATCTCATACAAATCTGAAGTCTTAAGACGAGCAGGCAAAACCAATGGGAGAAACAAAAGTTGGTACAAGTTGAATTACCTAGAACCAGTCATGTTCACTGGCACTGCAGGGTCAGTTGACATTGTCACATGTAGACGGACTTCATATTGAAACAAGTATAGATCAGGCTGGACCATCTGAGAAATATCAAGATGAAAATGTCCTAGTAACCAAGGTGTAATTGGAAGCTGCAAAACAGGATGAAATCAATAGTTAGAGAAATAATGGAGTGTTTGAGGTCAGAGACAATGGCCAAAAGATGGTGTCTACAAGATGGGTGTGCACCTGGAAAGAAACCCCAAAAGGAATTACACCAAAAGTATGCCTGGAGGAACTGAACATAAAAGAACTCCAAAAAGACTCCCCACATGTACATCAGAGTCTCTTCAACTACTTCTCACAGTGATACGTCAAAAGCATTGTCAACTCCATTCCACGGACATAATATCTGCATTCTTACAGGGAATAGAGCTGTCACCTGAATTTACATTCAACCCCTGCATGAATCCAGAAGAGAAGGAACTCTGGAAACTCAGTATATGTGTAGTCTAGCAGATATATCACTTTGCTGGTATTAAAGAGTCAAGGAACTATTGAAAACAGGTGGAAAGATGTCACAAGTGGATCCAGCTGGCTTTTACTGGCAAGATTCAGAATGTCATGTGATTGGAGTACGTACATGCCTGTCATGTGATTGGAGTACGTACATGCCTGTCATGTGATTGGAGTACGTACATGCCTGTCATGTAGATGAGTTCACGTGGGGAGCTCACAAAACTTTGCCACAACAGTTACCTGTCGGGTAAAGTCAGCCTTTCAGGTTGGACACGAGGAACATGACAGATTCTGCTATGTAGGGATAGATATCCTTGCTGATGTAGCTGCACCAAGGAAGCTACATCAGGAATTTTCAGACAATCCGCATGGAATTCTCACATGCCACACAATGGGATGTACCCTTCAATGAAGCTGAAGTTCAGCGACTCAGGTCAAAGATAGGACGATTCTATGGGTAGCAAAGCAGAGGAAACCTAACATCATGTTTGATGCCTGCAGCTTGGCATCCAGCACAGTACAAACTTCACATGAGGCAAACAAGATAGTGCACAGAATTCAATCTGAAAAAGTGGTCTTGAAGTTTCAACAGCTTGGACAAGATGGCTCACTGAGGTTCATTATCTTCACAGGAAAATCTCACTGATGGAGGTACTCAACGGGGACATCTTATGCTGATGGGAGAAGAGAGAAGATTTTCACCTCTGTTGGCAATCAAAAAGGATTTGAAGAGTTGTACATTGTATACTGCCAGGAGAAACTCTTGCAAATTCTGATGATATTGACAATGTCGTTTATTTGTCCACACTCTGTTCTGAGCTTGTCCATGGTGAGGCAAAGAACACCACTCTACAAATAACTTGTGTCACAGACAGATACCCTAGTTGATGCCATCAAATCCACTAAGTTAGTTACAGAGAAGAGGCTTCGTCTAGAGATAATCAGCTTCAAGAAACTAGTCCAAGCACAGAAAATTCATCACATGCCATGGTCAACTACAAAGGAACAACTAGCTGACTATTTCACAAAGAAGGGATCACCAGCTCTTATGCTGCTGAAGACATTTAGTACCTTGAGAACTGTATCAGTATCAAGGGTTATACAGCTTACGAGTAGTTCAAATCGCTAAAAACCATTATTACACTTTTTTCGAAGTAAATTGTGGTAAACTATCACTGCAAGCAATGAAGCAAGCGAAGGCAAAGCAAATTTGTGGGATGTGCCCTGTTGGAGTTGGGAGTTCCAATGCCCATCCAACTAACCTGGGTAGGAAGATGGATCACTCTAAACGCCGAACTGAATTGAAGAAGTCAAAAACGGCTCCTTCAGCAGCAAAATCTGGGCCTGGATGGATTTGCTGGCATCGGGGCCTGGTCCCTATTAGGTTGGGACAATTTAAATGCCAGGCCAGGTACTCTGGGGCTTCCCTCTCCGCAACGCTAAGGCTGTGAGACTGCTTCCAGCTATGTGTGCCAACTTTGCGGCGATTTGCCCGCTAGTACGATGAACTGAATTGAGGCTTTGAGCCTGCTCTGAGCTGCTCCGGGATTTGGATCTAAGGACTCCATTTGGTTGGGAATGCATTTGTTGTTCTTCTTCTATTGTTTATGTTTTGTTTATTTTTCTCTGTGGGGACAGGGGGCTTGATCTCGTTTATTTTTTTAAATTGGGTTCTTTCGGATTTTGTGCTTTGCGACTGCCTGTAAGCAAAACAAATCTTAAGGTTGTATAATTTATACATTCTTAGATTAGAAAAAGCACTGAGAAACTTTGAACTAATCCCCACCTCCTAAAGGACATTTGAGCTGAGAAATATTTTTTATTTTTATAGTACCCTGAAGGCACTAAGAGTATATTAAGAAATTTATTAGACCTAACAACTAGAGGTAAAAGTAATATTTGTACACCAAGTGATATTTAATTTTTTTTATATGTACTTAAAAAGGATGGGAGGTTGAGTTCTATTCATTTGGGCAATGCAAGCATTTAGTTCGGATATTCACTTTCCCTGTAATTGGCTTGCGCACGAAGGTGGTGGAGGCTTGGTTGGTAAGAAAATGGCAGCCTTCTGTATTGAATGTGATTGGAGAAAGTAAAGTTGTTATAATGAAAGAAAATATTGTCTGAGTTGTTTGAACGTTAACAGTACTTGCATTGAAACATGCAGCTCAGCACATTAGTCGCACAATGCTCAACCTTTTGATGTCTGCTTTTCTCGGAGGTCTTGACAACATCTGTCTCCTGAAACCTCTCCACTGTCTGTTCTGGCACTCTGGTTCCCAGTCTCCAGCAACTCTAGTAGTTTCTGTACTGCTGTCTGTGCCAGTGTGGGCAAGAATAGGAGCATCTGGCAGAGGAATGGGTGCAGGGGCAGAGGTTCAGATTTCTGGATCCTGGGGAAGGTGCGACCTGTACCAGAGGCACGGGTTACACTTGAACCCGAGGGGGACCAACATCCTTGTGAGCAGGTTTGTCCAGAGGTGTTGGGGAGGTTTAAACTAATTTGGCAGTGAGATGGAAACTGGAGAGATACGGTTGAGGATTGGCCAGTTTGCTTACAAATAGAGGCAGTGTGTAGTGAGATTGCTAGCAAAATTGCAGTCTGCAGGGTGAATTGTAATGTAAAAGGAGGACAATCAAATACAGGACTGAAGGTGCAGTATTGGAATGCATACAGTATACGGAATAAGGTAGATGAACATGTAGCACATTTAGTGATTTAAGACCATAAAATGTAGGAGCAAGCCCATCAAGTCTGCTCCACCATTCAATCATGGGCTGATCCAATTCTTCCAGTCATCCCCGTTCCCCGGCCTTCCCCCATACCCTTTGATGCCCTGGCTAACCAAGAACCTATCTGTCTCTGCTTTAAATGCACCCAACGACTTGGCCTCCACAGCCGCTCATGGCAACAAATTTTACACATTTACCACCCTCTGACTAAAGTAATTTCTCCCCTTCTCTCCCCCAAATTGATGCCCTTCAATCCTGAAGTCATGCCCTCTTGTCCTAGACTCCCCTACCATAGGAAATAACTTTGTCATATCTAACCTGTTCAGGCCTTTTAACATTCAGAATGTTTCTAAGAGATCCCCCCCACCCCCCATTCTCCTGAACTCCAGGGAATACAGCCCAAGAGCTGCCAGACATTCCTCATACGATAACCCTTTCCCCTTTCATTCTTGGAATCATTCTCGTGAATCTTCTCTGAACTCTCTCCAATGTCAGTATATCCTTTTTAAAATAAGGAGCCCAAAACTATACACAATACTCCAAATGTGGTCTCGTGAATGCCTTATAAAGCCTCAACATCACATCCCTGCTCTTATATTCTATACCTCTAGAAATGACTGCCAAAATTGCATTCGCCTTCTTCACCATCGACTCAACTTGGAGGTTAACCTTTAGGGTATCCTGCATAAGGACTTCCAAGTCTCTGCATCTCTGCATTTTGAATTCTCTCCCCATCTAAATCATAGTCTGCCCATTTATTTCTAACACAAAAGTGTATGACCATACATTTTCCAACATTTTATTTCATTTGCCACTTCTTTGCCTATTCCCCTAAACTACTTAAGTCTCTGTTTCTGTAACACTACCCGCTCCTCCACCTATCTTTGTATCATTGGCAAATTTAGCCACAAATCCATTAATGCCACAGTTCAAATCATTGACATACATTGTAAAAAGCAGCGGTCCCAACAGTGACCCCTGTGGAACTCCACTAGTAACCGGCAGCCAACCAGAATAGGATCCCTTTATTCCCACTCTCTGTTTTCTACTGACCACCAATGCTCCACCCATGCTAGTAACTTCCCTGCAATTCCACAGGCTCTTATCTTACTAAGCAGCCTCATGTGTGGCACCTTGTCAAAGGCCTTCTGAAAATCCAAGTACACCACATCTCCTTTGTCTACCCTGCTTGTAATTTCCTCAAAAAATTGTAGTAGGTTTGTCAGGCAGGATTTTCCTTTCAGGAAACCATGCTGGCTCTGGCCTATCTTGTCATGTGCCTCCAGGTACTCCGTAATCTCATCCCTAACAATGGATTCCAACAACCTCCCAACCACTGATGTCAGGCTAACAGGTCTATAGTTTTCTTTCTGCTGCCTCCCACCCTTCTTAAATAGTGGAGCAACATTTGCAATTTTCCAGTCATCTGGTACAGTGCTAGAATCTATCGATTCTTGAAAGATCATTGTTAATGCCTCCGCAATCTCTCCAACTGCTTCCTTCAGAACCTGGGTACATTCCATCAGGTCCAGGAGATTTATCCACCCTCAGACCATTAAGCTTCCTGAGCACCTCCTCAGTCGTAATTTTCACTGCACATACTTCACTTCCCGGACACTCTTGAATGTCCAGTATACTGCAGATGTCTCCACTGTGAAGACTGATGCAAAACAGGCATTCAGTTCCTCTGCCATCTCTGCGTCTCTCATTACAATAACCCCCGTGTCATTTTCTGTTGGTCCTATGTCTGCCCTCAACTTTCCTTTATACACTTAAAAAAGCTTTTAGTATCTTCCTTTGATATTAGTCACCAACTTCCTTTCATAATTCATCTTTCTTTCCTAATGACCTTCTTAGTTTCCTTCTGCAAGTTTTTAAAAGCTTCCCAATCCTCTATCTTTCAACTATCTTTGGCTTCCTTGTATGCCCTCTCTTTTGCTTTTACTTTGGCTCTGACTTCACTTGTCAGCCACAGTAGTGTCCTCCTTCCATTCAAAAATTTGCGGGTAAGGTGTGGGCTTCACTAGATTGTGGCTGAAAGAAGATTATAGGATACACAGTTTTGAAAGGACAGGCAGGTAGGCAGAGTGTAGGGTGGCTCTGTTGGTAAAAATGAAATAAAGTCCTTAGAAAGAGGTAACATAGGATCAGAAAGTGAAGAATATTTATGGGTAGAGTTACAGTGCTTATAAAAAGTATTTCCCCCCCCCCCACCGCCCCGGAAGTTTTACAAATTGAATCACAGTGGGTTTAATTTAACTTTTTTGACACTGATCAACAGAAAAGACTCTTCTGTGTCAAAGTAAAAAGAGATCTCTACAAATTGGTCTAAATATATTAGTTATTAAACACAAAATAATTGAAGGGCATGAGTAATTATGCAATCAAGTCAGTCTTTAGTAGATGCACCTTTGGCAGCAATTGCAGCCAAATTGAATCTATGTGAATAGGTCTCTATTGGCTTTGCACATCTGGACACTGCATTTTTTCCCACATTCTTCTCTACAAAAGTGCTGAAACTCTGTCAGATTGCTTGGAGAGCATGAGTCCTTTTCAAGACCAGCCACAAATTCTCAATTTTATTGAAGTCTGGACTTTGACTTGGCCACTCCAGGATTCAGTTGGAGAGGGTGAGAAGTGGTGAAGAAATGACAGGTGAACTGATTCAGTGTGCTGCTTGCATGATGTGGGAGGTCAGGGACGTCGATGGTGCCTGTGGCTGCTGCAACTGTGAAAAGTGTGTCCAGCTTCAGCTTCTGAAGGACCGTGTTGGGGCATTCGAGAAGCAATTGGATGACCTCAGGTTCATCCGTGAAAACGAGAGTTTTCTGGACAGGACCTACAGCGAGATCATTACACCGAAGATACCGGAAGAGAGAAGGGGGGCGACGATGAGGAAGGGATGGATGCTTGGAGTACAGGAGACCCTGGGGATGTGCCTCTTGAAAACAGATTCACCCTCTTGGAAGCTGTCAGGACAGAAGATGCTGCCAGTCTGAGAGGCAGACGGGTCTGCGAGTCAAAAATTGGCTCTGAAGCAAAGCCGAGGAGACAGACATCAGGTAGAGCCGTGGTAGTAGGGGACTCCATAGTAAGAGGTACAGAAAGGGGTTTCTGCAGCAACAGGCGGGATTTAAGGATGGTGTGTTGCCTCCCTGGTGCCAGGATCCAGAACATCACGGACCGATTGCAGGGCATCCTCAAGGGTGAAGGTGGACAGCCGGAAGTGGTGGCGCATGTCGGCACAAATGCCATCGGGAGGAAGAGGAAAGAAATTCTGCAGCGTGACTTCAGAGAACTCGGAAGAAGGCTGAAAAGCAGGACCTCCAGGGTGGTTATCTCCGGTTTGCTTCCAGTTCCTTGTGCTGGAGAGGACATGAACAGGGAGATAGGGGATCTGAATGTGTGGCTGAGGAGCTGGTGCGGGGAGCAGGGATTTAGAGTCTCAGACCACTGGGATCTGTTTTGTTTTAAGGATGAATTGTACAGAAGGGACGGGTTGCATCTTAACAGGCGGGGGACCAGCATTCTGGCAGGCAGGTTTGTCACTGCTACACGGGTGAGTTTAAACTAAATAGTGGGGGGGAGGGGGACGAACTGGAAATATAAGGATGGAGTTAAAGGGAAAGAGAGAATAAGAAACGTTAAAGACAACAGAATTAACGGGGCAGAAAGCTCAGGAAGGGATTGGAGAGTATGGCCAGGTGCAACAGGAATCGATGTGAAAGGTGAGGGGAGTAATGGATTAAAAGTATTATATATGAATGCACGAAGTATAAGAAATAAAGTGGATGAGCTTGAGGCTCAGTTGGAAATTGGCAAGTATGATGTTGTGGGAATAACAGCGACATGGCTGCAAGAGGACCAAAGCTGGGAAATGAATATTCAAGAGTGTACGTCCTATCGAAAGGACGGACAGGTGGGCAGAGGGGGTGGGGTGGCTCTGTTGGTGAGGAATGAAATTCAGTCCCTCGTGAGGGGTGACATAGAATCAGGAGACGTAGAGTCAGTATGGATAGAACTGAGAAATTGTAAGGGGCAAAAAGACCCTTTTGATAAGGGAACTCAAGGTAAAGGAGCCATTAGGAGGTAGTGACCATAATATGATATTTTAATCTACAATTTGAGAGGGAGAAGGGAAAATCGGAAGTGTCAGTATTACAGTTGAACAAAGGGGACAATGGAGCCATGAGGGAGGAGCTGGCCAAAGTTGACTGGAAAGATACCCCAGCAGGGATGACAGTGGAACAACAATGGCAGGTATTTCTGGGAATAATACAGAAGGTGCAGGATCAGTTCATCCCAAAGAGGAAGAAAGATTCTAAGGGGAGTAAGGGGCGACCGTGGCTGACAAGGGAAGTCAAGGACAGTATAAAAATAAGAGAGAGGAAGTATAACATAGCCAAGATGAGTGGGAAGCCAGAGGATTGGGAAACTTTTAAAGAGCAACAGAAGATAACTAAAAAGGCAATACGGGGAGAAAAGATGAGGTACGAAGGTAAGCTAGCCAAGAATATAAAGGAGGATAGTAAAAACTTCTTCAGGTATGTGAAGAGGAAAAAATTAGCTAAGACCAAAGTTTGGCCCTTGAAGACAGAAACAGGTGAATTTATTATGGGGAACAAAGAAATGGCGGACGAGTTGAACGGGTACTTTGGATCTGTCTTCACTGGGGAAGACACAAACAATCTCCCAGATGTAATAGTGACCAGAGGACCTGGGGTAATGGAGGAACTGAAGGAAATTCACATCAGGCAGAAAATGGTGTTGGGTAAACTGATGGGACTGAAGGCTGATAAATCCCCAGGGCCTGATGGTCTGCATCCCAGGGTACTTAAGGAGATGGCTCTAGAAATCGTGGACGCATTAGTAATCATTTTCCAATGTTCTATGGATTCAGGATCAGTTCCTGTGGATTGGAGGGTAGCTAATGTTATCCCACTTTTTAAAAAAGGAGGGAGAGAGAAAACAGGGAATTATACACCAGTTAGCCTGACATCAGTGGTGGGGAAGATGCTGGAATCAATTATAAAAGATGAAATAGTGGCACATTTGGATAGCAGTAGCAGGATCAGTCCGAGTCAGCATGGATTTACGAAGGGGAAATCATGCTTGACTAATCTTCTGGAATTTTTTGAGGATGTAACTATGAAAACGGACAAGGGAGAGCCAGTGGATATAGTGTACCTGGACTTTCAGAAAGCCTTTGATAAAGTCCCACATAGGAGATTAGTGGGCAAAATTGGAGCACATGGTATTGGGGGTAGGGTACTGACATGGATAGAAAATTGGTTGGCAGACAGGAAACAAAGAGTAGGGATTAACAGGTCCCTTTCAGAATGGCAGGCAGTGACTAGTGGGGTACCGCAAGGCTCGATGCTGGGACCGCAGCTATTTACAATATACATTAATGATTTAGATGAAGGGATTAAAAGTAACATTAGCAAATTTGCAGATGACACAAAGCCGGGCGGCAGTGTGAAATGTGAGGAGGATGTTATGAGAATGCAGGGTGACTTGGACAGGTTGGGTGAGTGGGCAGATGCAGTTTAATGTGGATAAATGTGAGGTTATCCACTTTGGCAAGAACAGGAAGGCAGATTACTATCTGAATGGTGTCAAGTTAGGAAATGGGAAAGTACAACGAGATCTAGGTGTCCTTGTTCATCAGTCACTGAAAGTAAGTATGCAGGTACAGCAGGCAGTGAAGAAAGCTAATGGAATGTTGGCCTTCATAACAAGGGGAATTGAGTATAGGAGCAAAGAGGTCCTTCTGCAGTTGTACAGGGCCCTGGTGAGACTACACCTGGAGTATTGTGTAAAGTTTTGGTCTCTAAATTTGAGGAAGGACATTCTTGCTATTGAGGGAGTGCAGCGTAGTTTCACGAGGTTAATTCCCGGGATGGCAGGACTGTCATATGTTGAAAGATTGGTGCAACTGGTCTTGTATACACTGGAATTTAGAAGGATGAGAGGGGATCTGATTGAAACATATAAGATGATTAAGGGATTGGACACGCTAGAGGCAGGAAACATGTTCCTGATGTTGGGGGAGTCCAGAACCAGAGGCCACAGTTTAAGAATAAGGGGTAGGCCATTTAGAATGGAGTTGAGGAAAAACTTTTTCACACAGAGGGTTGTGGATCTGTGGAATGTTCTGCCTCAGAAGGTAGTGGAGGCCAATTCTCTGGATTCTTTCAAGAAAGAGTTAGATGGAGCTCTTAAAGATATCCCTTGACTCTGCTATGGGGAGAAGGCAGGAACAGGGTACTGATTGTCATGATCACAGTGAATGGCGGTGCTGGCTTGAAGGGCCGAATGGCCTACTCCTGCACCTATTGTCTATTAACTTTATTGTTTGTAAGCCATTCCCGTGTAGCTTTGGCTTTATGCTTGGGGTCATCTTGCTGGAAGACAAATCTTCTCCCAAGTCGCAGTTCTCTTGCAGACTGCATCAGGTTTTCCTCCAGGATTTCCCTGTATTTTGCTGCATTCATTTTACTCTGTACCTTCACAAGCCTTCCAGGACCACAGCATGATGCAGCCACCACCGTGCTTCACGGTAGGGATGGTGTGTTTTGATGATGTGCGGTGTTTGGCTTATGCCAAACATAGCGTTTAGCTTGATGGCTAAAACACTCAAGTTTGGTTTCATTAGACCACAGAACCTCCTTCCAGCTGACTTCAGAGTCTTCCACGTGCCTTTTGGCAGACTCTAGCTGAGGTTTCATGTGAGTTTTTTTCAATAGTGGCTTTCTCTTTGCCACTCTCCCATAAAGCTGTGACTGGTGAAGCACCCAGGCAACAGTTGTTGTATGTGCTGTCTCTCCCATCTCAGCCACTGAAGCTTGTAACTCCTCCAGAGTTGTCATAGGTCTCTTGGTGGTCTCCCTCACTAGTCCCCTTCTTGCACGGTCACTCAGTTTTTGAGGACAGCCTGCTCTAGGCAGATTTACAGCTGTGCCATATTCTTTCTATTTCTTCATTATTGACTTAACTGTACTCCAAGCGGTATTCAGTGACTTGGAAATTTTCTTGTATCCATCTCCTGACTCACTAGCAGATGGAGCTTCCAGATACAGGTGTGTTTTTACTACAATCAATTGAAACACCTAGACTGCTCACAGGTCTCCAAAAACAGGTCTCCATTTAACTAATTATGTGACTTCTTAAACCAATTGGCTGCTCCAGTGATGATTTGGTGTGCTATATTAAAGGGGGTGAATACTTCTGCAATCATTTTGTGTTTTATATTTGTAATTAATTTGGATCACTTTGCAGAAATCTGTTTTCACTTTGACATAAAAGAGTCTTTTAATGCTGATTGGTATATAAAAAAAACAAATTTAATCCACTGTGATTCAATGTTGTAAAACAATAAAACATGAAAACTCCTGGGGGGGCGGGGTGGTGAATACTTTTTATAGGCTCTAAGAAACCGCAAGGGTAAAAAGACATTGACAGGAGTTGTATACAGGCCACCAAATAGCCAGGAAGTGGGGTACAAATTACAACAGGAGATGGAAAAGTCTTGTCAAAAGGACAATGTTACAATAGTCATGGACGTTTTCAATATGCAGGTAGATTGAGAAAAATCAGGTTGGTGTTGGATCCTAAGAGGAGGAATTTGTAGAATGTCCTCGAGATGGCTTGTTAGAGCAGCTTGTGGTTGAACCCACTAGGAAATCAGCTATTCTGGATTGGGTGCTGTGCAATGAACCAGAATTGATTACAGCTGAATTGATTGGAAGAGGATACTAGCAGGGATGGGGACAGAACAGCAGTGGCTGGAGTTTCTGGGAGCAATTCGGAAGGCGCAGTGTAGAACAGGAAATATTCCAAAGGCAGGATGATACAACCGTGGCTGACAATACTAGTCAAAGCCAACATAAAAGCCAAAGAGACCCTGCCTCTCTCCCTGGGAGGACGTCCGTACCGTGCCCTGTCTCACAAGTCGGGCCCTCTATATACAGACTTGGGAAGCTTTCCTGAAAACATTTTCATACATTCCACCCTGTCCGGATCCTTAACACACTGTGTGGCTGAGTCAGTACTGGTGGTACCTGTCTGCGTGGTTTTGGGTACTGTGTGCCCACCCGGGCAGGGTTGGGCAAGAAACTTGTGAACGGGTACTGATTGAATCGAATTTCAGCTTTACATACAAAGAAACTATAGAAATATGAAATCAAATATACTACAAGTTATTAAAAGTTTACAGACAAACTGGTGAATATACAAACATAAGCACTCCTAAAGAAAGCTAAAACTACAAGGAAAGAAAAGAATAAAATCAATGATCTGGACCCTAATCCAACAGTTCCACTAGATTGGAAATGGATATGTAACTCCTTTATTGAAATGAGGCAGATAAACAGAAATGTACAGACCAGGCACCTTAACCGGGGGTATATTAAAGTGACGTGGAATATATACTGAGATTACTGTTGTCAATGTTCACATTGTAGGAGGTAACACGTAGAAGGTTGGCTGGTGAACAATAGGGAGTATCCTTAAGCAAGTTACCGAGTCTGTTGATGACAAAGGTTAGAAAGTGAGCTACAACAGGAATAGAGAGAGGTAGATTCAATAAGTGAGCAAAGGGCTGGCAAATGCTCCCAGTGGCTACTTTATTAGGTAAAGGAGTGAAACCCAGTCTGGTCTTCTGCTGCTGTAGCCTGTCCACTTTGAGGTTTGTGTGTACATTCGGAGATGCTCTTCTGCACACCGCTGTTGTAAGGCATGGTTGTTTCAGTTACTGTCACCTTCCTGTCATCCTGAATCAGTCTGGCCATTCTCCTCTGACTGCTCTCATTAACAAGGCATTTTCAGTCATAGATCGGCTGTTCACTGGATGGTTTTGTTTTTTGCTCCATTCTCTGTAAACTCGAGAGACTGTTGTGCACGAAAATCCTAGATCGGTTTCTGAGGTACTCAAACCTCTCCATCGGGCACCGACAATTATTCCAAGGTCAAAGTCACTTTGATTACCTTTCTTCCGCGTTCTGATATTTGGTTTCAACAGTTGCGTTGAGTTGCTGATTAAGTATATGCAACCTAATAAAGTGTTCACTGAGTGTAGAGTGCAGCGCAGGGAAATGTGCTCCACCTTGGCAAGGAGAGTAAATAAACATTTAGATGGTGAGACATTACACACAGACGGGAGCTGTCAAACTGGGTGTCGGGCCCGATTTACGACAGCTGGTGCAGGATATCATTTATAGAAGTGAAAGGGTAGTCAGTCATAGTCCTTCACCTGCAGTCTCTGACTTGGACTCCCAGGCTTGAGGCTTGATTGAGAGTTTGGGGCCAAGGACTGAAGGCCAGGAGGTAACCTGGCTGTGTATGTGAGGGGGTGAGGGTGGTGGGGTAACGGCTGGTTTTGTTCTGTTGCTGTTGCTATTTGCGTTGTTGTGTTGAACATCGAGGGCATGCTGTGCAGACATGAGGGCATGGGAATGTGTGCAAGCTCTTGCGGGCTGCTCCCAGCACAGGAAGGGGTGTGTTGGGTATTCACACAAATGAATTTTGATGTAAAGGTAATGAAGGTAAATCAATCAATTGACATTGATAGCATTATTAAGGACCCCCATCATCCAGCACATGCCCCCTTCTCACTGTTACTGTCAGGAAGGAGGTACAGGAGCCCGAAGGCACACTCAGCTGTAGTGGAACAGCTTCTCCCCCTCGGCCGTCCGATTCCTAGATGCACATTGAACCCATGAACCCTACCTCTCTTTTTTTATTATTACTTCTGTTTTTCCACTATTTTAAATTTAATTATTTAATATACATATTTATACTTACTGTAATTGATTTACTTATTTTTATTTTCTGTATTATTATGTATTGCATTGTACTGCTGTAGCTAAGTTAACAGATTTCATGACATGCTGATTCCGATCAGTGACGATGTAGTCTGATGGGACTTGTCTTTCCCTGTGCAGGAAGAGTTGAAGGTGCAGCAGAAGACAGTGGAGTATCAGCTCATCCAGCTTCAGCACAGCCTGGAACTCATGCATTTTCAGAAGGAGCATGTGAAGGTACGTGGGAGGAGAGAGCCCTGAGCTCAGGCTTCTGATGGCTGAAGGTTTTGTTCTAACAGTTATTTCCATGGGCAGAGAAGGTGACTGACCTATCAAATCTCCGCTGGCTCTCAGAGTGATCCCCTTAGTCAAACTGCACAAGTACACTCATATAGACTCCTGCATCAATCCAGAACATAATCTATAATGAGGCTGCATACTAAATTAACAGCCCATGGTATTACAGGAAAGTTAATAACATGCTTAGAGCATTGGCTGATTGGTAGGAGGCAGTGAGTGGGAATAAAAGGACCCTTGTCTGGTTGGCTGCCAGTGACTAGTGTTCTGCAGGGGTCGGTGTTGGGACCACTTTTTATACTACATGTCAGTGATTTGGATGATGCAATAGATGGCTTTGTTGCCAAGACTGCAGATGATACGGAGATTGGTGGGGAGACTGATAGTGTTGAGGAAACAGGCAGGATGCAGAAGGACTTAGACAGATTAGGAGAACAGGCAAGAAAGTAGGAAATGAAATACAATGTTGGAAAATGCATGGTCATGCACTTTGGCAGTAGAAATAAATGCTTGGACTATTTTCTAAATAGAAAATCCAGGAATCTGAGATGCAAGGGGACTTGGGAGTCCTTGTACAGAACACCCTGAAGGGTAACTTGCAGGTTGAGTCAGTGGTGAGGAAGACAAATGCCATGTTAACATTCATTTCAAGAGGTCTAGAATACAAGAGCAGGGATGTGATGCTGAGGCTTTATAAGGAACTGGTGAGACCTCACCTTGTATATTGTGAACTGTTTTGGGCCCCTCAGCTTGGAAAAGATGTGCTGGCATTGGAGAGAGTTCAGAAGAGGTTCACAAGGATAATTCCCGGAATGAAAGGGTCATCATATGAGGAATGATTGATGGCTCTGGGTCTGCACTCGCTGGAATTCATAAGGATGAGGGGGGATCTCATTGAAACCTTTTGAATGTTGAAAGGCCTAGACAGAGTAGATGTAGAAAGGATGTTTCCCATGTTGGGAGAGTCTAGGACAAGAGGGCACAGCCTCAGGATTGAGGGGTGCCTTTTCAAAACAGAGATGCGGAGAAATTTCTTTAGCCAAAGGGTGGTAAGCTTGTGGAATTTGTTGCCACATGCAGCTGTGGAGGCCAGGTCGTTGGGTGTATTTAAGGCAGAGATTGATAGGTTCTTGATTGGACATGGCATCGAAGGTTACGGGGAGAAGGCCAGGGACTGGGGCTGAGGAGGAGATAGAAAAAGGGATCAGCCATGATTGAGTGGAGGAGCAGACTCGATGGGCCAGATGGCCTCATTCTGCTCCTGTGTCTTATGGTCTCTTGCACTAAAAGGGATTTGTTTCCGATTGTGTTTCTGCACTAAAATCTTGTTTTGCACATTCCCTATTTTCACATTGTATTATAAGACCTTGTCTCATGTAACAGACTGCACCCCCTTCTCTTCCTTCACACACTATATTAGGCATACTGCTAGTGTCTTCCACAGTGAAGACTGATGCAACCTACTCATTTAATCCTGTCCCCATTATTATTTCTCCTGCCTCGTTTTCTAGCAGTCCTATGTCCACTCTCATTTCGCTTATATTTTTAGTATACTTGAAAAATCTTTTACAATTCATTTTGATATTATTTGCCAGCTTGCTTTCATATTTCATCTTTTCCCTTCTAATGATTTTTTTTGTTGCTTTCTGTAGGTTTTTAAAAACTTTCCAATCCTCTGTCTTCCCCACTAATTGTTGCTTTGTTGTACGCCCTTTCTTTTGCTTTTACAATAGCTTGTCACCATGGTTGTACTATTTTACCATTTGAGTATTTCTTCATTTTTGGAATACACATGTCCTGCACCTTCCTCATTTTTCCCAGAAACTCACACCATTGCTGCTCTGCTGACAACTCTGCCAGCAGCTCCTTCCAATTTACTTTGGCCAACTCCTCTCTCATATAACTGTAATTTCCCTTACTCCATTGAAATACTGTACATCAGACTTTACTTTCTCCCTATCAAATTTCAAGTTGAACGCAATCATATTGTTATCACTGGTTCCTAAGGGTTCTTTTACCTTAAGCTCCCTAATCGCTTCTGGTTCATTACATAACACCCAGTCAGTACAGCTGATCCCTGACTAGGCTCAATGGCAAACTGCTCTAAAAAGCTATCTTGTAGGCATTCAACAAACTCACTCTCTTGAGATCCATCACCAACCTGATTTTCCCAATCCACCTGCATATTAAAATCTCCCATGACTACCATAACATTGTCCTTTTGACTCGCCTTTTCTATTTCCTGCTGTAACCTGTGGTTCACCTCCCAGCCACTGTTGGGAGACCTGTATATAATTGCCATCAATGTCCTTTTACCCTTGCAATTTCTTAACTCAACCCACAAGCATTCAACATCTCCCAGTCCTATGTCACATCTTTCTAAGATTCGATGCCATTCTTTACCAGCAGAGCCACACCAACACCCTCTGCCCACCTTCCCTTGCCTCCAATACAGTGTGTAACCTTGGACATTCAGCTCCCAACTACAACCATTATTCAGCCACAATTCAGTGATGGCCACAACATCATACCTGACAATCTGCAATATTGCAACAAGATCATCCACCTTATGTAACTCTCATTCGGCTAGCGGTCTAATCTAGGGGAAGACAGCCCTCGGCCCAGCCAAACTTAAGAAATCTTGTTTGTGTGGATGCTGCACGATGTGTCTCCTGTTACAAATCAGTACCATGAAATAACAAACAGTACAGAATATGCAATTAAACGATTGAGCTTTATAATTCTTAATTTGACTATATGGTTAGTAAAGAAACAAAATATCTTTATTTTAAGAGAAGGGCCCATTCTCATGAAACAGCTTAATGTGCAATGTTGGAACTCACGGTTCGGTCCACTGGTTTCCCGTCGACCTCCTCTGAGTGAAGCTGACCCTCGGACCCTCAATCCAAGTCTACTCCATCCAGCAGTCTTCCAGCTCTCTCTGTTCGCGTCTTCTCTCCTCAGCGCTTCCCATCAAAAGACCGCGAAATCCCTTCTCCCAGACCCACAAAAAGCAGCAACATCCCTCTCATTGGATAGCCCCACATTCCAAAGCCCCGTTATCTCTAGTCATAGCCCAGACATTCCTACAGAGAAACCATTATATTAGCAGTGAAACCTCAGCGCGTTACACTTATACCACGCGCATTTAGATACAACGTCTTTTGAGTACCGTATTTGCTGTCCTTTCTGACTCTGCATCCCTAATGATTTGATACTCAGCCTGTTGGCTGCAACAAAGTCCCATCACCTGCCTGCCCTTCCTGACAACCTGACTACACGCTATCTTTACTTTTTTTTACCATCTGTCCTTTCCTGAGTCTGTTCACTCTAGTTCCCACCCCCTTGCCAAATTACTTAAAACCCTCCCCAACAGCTCTAACAAACCTGCCCGCGAGAATATCCCCCTTGGGTTCAGGTGCAACCGTCACTTTTGAACAGGTCATACCTCCCCTAGAAGAGATCCCAATGATCCAAGAACCTGAAGCCCTGCCCCCTGCACCAGCTTCTCAGTCACACACTTATCTGCCAAATCATCCCGTTTCTACCCTCACTGGCATGGGTAGCAATCCAGAAATTACTATCCGGGAGGTCCTACTTCTCAGCTTTCTACCTAGCTCTCTAAATTCTCTTTTCAGGACCTCTTATCTTTTCCTTCCTATGTCATTGGTACCAATATATACCAAGACATCTGGCTGTTCCCCCTCCCTCTCCAAAATGTTGTGGACACGATCTGACATCCCTGACCCTGGCACCTGGGTCCATTCGTTCACGTCCGCAGAATCTCCTGTTTGTTCCCCATAGTGTTCTACCTAAAGGTACGCAAGTACATTTGAGGGGCTACATAGTGTTCTGTTGCTGAGGTTCAGTTAGGGTTGCGTGGTTCATGAGTGTGAGGGTTGTGGGTAATTAGTTGCTGTTGAACAACACATACAATGAATGGGCTCGGCCCAAAACATTGACCTTTCCATAAATGCTGCATATCTGCTGAGTTCCTCTGGCATTTTGTGTGTGTTGCTTGGACTTCCAGCATCTGCAGAATCTCTCATGTTTGGGGCACCTCTTCTTGAACCTGGTGCAATGGGACATGGGGCTTCTGTCCTTCCTGCTTAGTGTTAGCAGTGACAAAAGGGCATGACCTGGAAAGCGGGCTCTTTGATGATAGATGCCACTTTCTTAAGGCAGCGCCTCCTGTAGATGCTGTCAGTGGTGGCGATAGCTGTGCCTGTCATGGTCTCGGCTGTGTCCACTACTCTGTGGCCTCATGTGTTCCATTGTGTTGGAAATGACCAGATGCAACCAGTTAGGATATCCTCAACAGGGCTTCTGTGGAAGTGTGTTAGTGTATTTGATGATACGCCAAATCTCTTCTGGTTTCTTTAAAAAAAAGTGCTGCTGTGCAAAATATTGACACCCAGGAATTTGAAGCTTTTTAACTCTCTCCACCTCTGACCACCAATTGGAACTGGCATGTAGTCTCCTGGTGTTCTCTTTAGGAAACCAATGATCGATTTGTTAGTTTTGATGACACTGAGCAAAAGGTTGTTCCAGGCACTCCATGTCACTCATGGTCACTAACCACTCCCCTGTAACCCACTCTCACTTATCGAGTCTACCAGGTTCTCCTCTGTTGGCCAGTTAGCTCACTGGCTGGCACATCTGTGGTCAGCAGAGCATCCAGGGGAAACTCTCATAGTCAAATGGAGATGTGGCAAACTCCTCCCAGACAGTGTCGGGTCCCAGGCCGTGGTGGGGTCCGTTAGACTTTGTGACTGTCTCTGAAATTGTTTGCTTTAATCTGCGCCTCAGGATTCCTCGCTGACTCAGAAATCAGCAGTTGCCTGTGAGTTTGCGGAGCTGAAAGCAATGATCGAGCGAGAGGAGAAGATTGCAGGCAGACTCTTCGAAGAGGAAGAGACCAAGGCAGACAACAGGTGTGCGGAGTTGATGGATCAGATGACTGCTCATCTGGAGAGGCTGAAGGATTACAAGGAGCAGCTCAAGTCTGTGCTCACCCACACGGGGGGCATTGCCTTCTGGAAGGTGAGTGATCTGCAGCATAATAAAATCACAAGTCATAGGAGCAGTATTGGGCCATCCAGCCTATTG
Organism: Mobula birostris; assembly: GCF_030028105.1. Classification (NCBI taxonomy): domain Eukaryota; kingdom Metazoa; phylum Chordata; class Chondrichthyes; order Myliobatiformes; family Myliobatidae; genus Mobula; species Mobula birostris. Next base: position 63,058,624 of record NC_092393.1, on the reverse strand, counting down.
AGTCTGCTACCCCATTTCATCATGGGTGATTTATTATCGACTACAGACTGGTGATCAAATCCATCCATACTATCCTTTGGCTTCAACAGTCACGTGCTTACAAGTACTGTGAAACAGCAGTCCCTCAGGCACAAGTTAGTCAAATGACAAGTCCTCTGGGGAACCTAAATGTAGGTTTGAAAACTGTAGAGATAGCTTCGGTCAGGGACCACTCCTAAAGAGGGTTTGGCCTTTTTAATTAATAAAAAAAAATCAGTCAATCAGAAAAAGGCCAAACTAACCAATCAGGAATAGGCAATTTGGATCCAGCCAGTCAGGATTGAGCATTATGCCCTGCCCATGCTGTGTATATAAGGAGGGATCTCTGTGGGGATTTGTCATTAGAATTTCCGGTTGACGACATAAATACTTTCAGAGACCAGGGTGTGGTTGCTGAGTGGCTGAGTTGGCTTGACTGGAAGCTGGCTGTGTTTTGCTTGATGCGTGAGTGTGTTTTGGAACCTGTTGAGGGAAAGAGAGTGGGGAAGGAACGGAAATTGCTGGGAGGGGGTCGTGTGGGTCCGGTAATGGCGGACAAGATAAGAGGCGGGGTTGAGGGAAAGAAAGTGGAGAAGGAGAGGGATAGAGACTTGGGATCAGAGGTAGGCAGCTGGGGAGAGGTGGATTATTGTGAAGGGAGAAATAAAGGGAATGAGGAGGTAGTGAGGGGTCGGATGAATAAAAACCAAGACAAAGGGAATAAAAGAATAAGAAATGATAGTGGAGAAAGCTCTGAAAGTGAGGAAGATGAACAAGCTCAGAGAGGAGGTGTTGTCATAATTAGGCTTAATGAGAAGGCTCAGGGACATATGAAGAAAATTAACTCGTTTGTGCTAACAACAACTCTGACAAATAGATAGGGGAAATAGTATTTGCAAAAGTCTTTAATGATGGCAACTTATTGGTAAGATGTGCGAATGAGGAACAACTTGAGAAAGCACTCAAGCTAAAAGAGATAGGAAAATGCAAGGTGGAATACACTGGGAGGGTGGGAGCACGAAACAGTGGTTGTAAAGGAGTGATCACGGGGATACCAATGAGTATAAATATGGAGGAGATAAAGAGGAATATCAAAGGAGGGAAAGTAATGAATGTTCAAAGACTGAAAACAACAAAGGAGGGAGTGAAAAAAGGAAAGTGAATCAGTATTGATTGAATTTGAAGAAGAAAGAGTGCCAAGGAAGGTGTTCCTGGGTTTCATGAGTTACCCAGTAAGGGTGTATGTGCCAAAGCCATTGAGGTGCTATAATTGTCAAAGGTTTGGACACGTGGCTAAAAACTGTAAAAGGCAGAGGAGATGTGCTAGATGTGGGGGTGATCATGAATATGGAAAGTGCGGAACAGGAGTTCAACCAAAATGCTGCAATTGTGGAGGAGCTCATAATGTTGCATATAGTGGGTGTGAGGTTGTGAGACGGGAGACTAAAATTCAAGAAATAAGAGTGAAAAGAAAGATCACTTATGCAGAAGCTGTAAGAATGTCAAGAGAACAGAATAATGTTCCTAATGAACAGGGAGCAATAGGGATACGAGAGATGCAACAAAGAACAAATGACAGGATTTATGTAGACAGATGGCTCTAGTAACATTCATTGCAGGAGTGATTAATAGTACTGCTGAGGTAAAGTCAAAAAGTGACAAAATTCAGCTGGTGGTAAAAGCAGCAGTAAACCATTTAGGGTTAGTAGGACTGACATGGGAGGAAGTGAGGGAGAACCTCAGTAATCAGTCAAGCCAGGAAGTGTCATGTGTTGGTTAATACTAATTATGGTAATTCTTTTACAATGGAATGCAAGGAGCTTACTGGCCAATAGCCAGGAATTCAAGCACTTTATTAAAGAAATGGTTGTAAAACTGGATGTAGTGTGTATTCAGGAAACTTGGTTGAAACCAACTTTAGACTTTGTGGTATATGGGTAAACAATGATAAGGAAAAATAGAAATCTAGGGGGAGGAGGGGGTTGTGCTATGTTAATCAAGCAAGGTGTACCATATAGGGTACTGGAAAAAGGAGATGATCAGGAATACATAGTGGTGGAAGTGTGGGAGAGAGGGGAGGGAGTGGTTATAATTAACTACTACAATCCATGTAAAAGGTTGGATTTGGACAGCCTATTAAAGATACAAGGACAAAACAGACATAAAGTAGTGTGGTGTGCAGATTTCAATGCTCATAGCACAATATGGGGGGATCAGATTACAGATCCAAATGGAAAGGTAATTGAAGATTTGATGGAAGAAAGGGATTTGGTGTGTATGAATGATGGTAGCGGCACAAGGATAGATATAACAACAGGAACTGAGTCAGTGTTAGATATTACGTTAGTGTCTAATACCTTGGCTGGCATTAGTAACTGGGCAGTTTGGACTGCTTCAACAGTAGGCAGTGATCACTACCCAGTTTTATGTTCAGTGGGTGAAAGAGTTGAAGTTAGACCAGGTGGCGGAACCCCAAAGTGGGTGTTTGAAAAAGCTGATTGGGGTAAGTTCCAGAAGTTGAGTGAAGAAGGGTTGACAAAGATTGATATTTCTGGAAATGTAGATGAATTAAACAGTCAGGTGACTTCAGCAATTATCATGGCAGCAGAAGGATCTATACCTTGGAGTAAAAATAGGATGAATAGAAAACTGGTACCTTGGTGGACAGAGGAATGTTGTCAGGCTGTAAAAAACAGAAATAGAGCATTCAGGCTAGTTAAAAGAACCCATAATATGCAGCATTTGGTTCAATATAAGAAAGCACAGGCAGTGGTGAGAAGAACTATATGTCAAGCTAAAAGGGCAAGTTGGAGGAGTTTTTGCGACAAGGTAGGAAGAACAACACCTGTGGGAGAGATATGGGGAATGATTAAGAGGATGGGAGGAGATAGAAGGGAATGGGAATATCCAGTAATGATACCTGAGGAGGAAACAGCAGTCTCCAGTAGGGATAAGGCTGAGGTCATGGCCAAGTCATTTGTACTGATACACAGTTCAGAAAATTTGTCTGAAGAAGGGAGAAGAAGAAGGGAAAGAATAATGAGCCAACACCCAGGTGTGTTAAGCAGGAGGGAAGGAACAGATGATATAATTGATGATCCATTTACATTAGTAGAAATGGTGAGAGCAATAAAGAGATCGAGACCAACCTCCCCAGGGAAAGATCTGATATGCTCCGTGATGCTAAAAAATCTAGGAGAAGGAGCGCTCTTGAAGTTGCTGCATTTTTATAACAGAGTGTGGGAGGAGGGAAGATTACCAAGTGCATGGAAAGAAGCAGTAGTAATTCCAATAAGGAAGCCTGGCAAGGATCTGTCAAAACCCACTAGCTACAGACCAATTGCATTAACATCAAGTATATGTAAGATAATGGAAAGGATGATAACAGAAAGGTTATCATATGAGCTTGAGAAAAGGGGAATGCTGGCAAGTTATCAGAGTGGTTTTAGAAAGGGAAGGAATTCCATGGACTCAGTGATTATGTTAGAGACTGAAATAAGGAAGGCCCAGGCAAATAGAGAGTCATAGTGGCAGTGTTCTTTGACATTGAAAAAGCCTATGATATGATGTGGAAGGAAGGATTATGAATTAAACTGCACAAGATGGGGGTTGGTGGGAGAGTTTTTAATTGGATTAATTGGAAACTGGATGTGATTCAGGCTCAGGCCTTGAGAGTGTGCAGTGGGGCTTTTAAAACGTCACCAGTGTCAGCCCTACAGGTAGAAATGGGAATAATGCCTTTGGAACTAAGAAGGATGCAACTGATGGCAAACTACTGGGCTAACTTGCAGGGGCACAATGATTCTCACCCTACTAAAGGAGTTTTGCAGGAGTGCTGGGAAAATGGGAGGTTTCAGAGGGATACCTTTAGTCGGGGAGGGAATGATATCGCGAAAGAATGTGGAGTATTTGATCTGAGGATAAGTCCTTCAGTAGTTTATCCGGTTGTAGATCCATGGAAGCTTGTATGGCCTGACATAGACTGGTATTTGTTAGAGATAAAAAGGAAAGAAAGATATAAAACAGATTTGGTAAATGCATTTAATTGTCATGTGATGGAAAAGTATAGTGATTATACTGACATTTATACGGATGGTGCGAAGGAACCTGAAACAGGAGTGACAGGGTTTGGGGTGGTAATACCAGCAAAAGAAATTGGAATCAGCAGAAGAACATCTAATAAGTTAGGGGTGTTTACAGTGGAGATGCTGGCAGTGTTGGTTGCGTTGCAATGGGTGCAGAAAGCCAGACAAGCCAAAGCATTGATATGTTCAGATTCATCCTCAGTTCTGGCAAGTTTAAGGTCTTTTCACACGAACAGTTGGCAAGATGTACTTTATGAAGTCCTTCAGTTAGTTACAAGAATTGCAAATCAGGGAGGTCAGGTAAAATTTCTATGGGTTCCAGCATATGTAGGGGTGAAGGGGAATGAGAGGGTGGATGAGTTGGCAAAGAGGGCATTAAAGAAAGAAAATGTGGAAATGCACATTAGTATCAGTAAAGCAGAGGTTAAGTGTGTAATCTGGGAAAAAGTCAACCGAATGTGGCAAGAAAGATGGGATAGGGAGGGGAAAGGGAGGCATTTATATCAAATACAAAAGAGTGTTGCAGTTACTAGGGTAGGTAATGGAAACAGAAGAGAGGAAATTGTGTGGACTACGTTAAGGCTGGGGCATTGTGCATTAAACAAAACATTGAAAATGATAGGGAAACACCAGACAGGATTGTGTGAGGAATGTCAGGAAGAGGAGTCAGTAGAACATGTAGTTTTGTGTTGCAGGAAGTATGGGATACAGAGAGAGATGATGAGAAATAAATTAAGGGAGTTGGGGATGCAGGAATTCACATTAAAAGGGTTGCTGGGCATGGGTGAGAGAGCACGAGTCCGGGTATTTTTAGCGTTTTTAAGGGGTACAGGGGTTTTTTATAGAATATGACGAATAAACAGTAATAGGATACTAGGATGGTCAAAGATGGGAGGGTGAAGTGTAGGTTTGTGTGTGTGTGTGAGAGAGAGAGAGAGAGAGATTGGGTGAAGGGATTTAGAATGTATGTCTAGTGCACATTCTGGAGCAGAGGGTGGCGGTAATGCACCATTAAGCTGGATGCCAACCACCGTAGAACAAGATACAGACAGACAGAGATTTGTCATTTGATTAATTTGTACCAGAGGAAGGTGGTTGGGTTTACTGTTGAAAAGTTGCAATCGTTATCTTAAAGTATGTGACTGTTTGGGGCTAATGGAGAGTATGGATAAAGTTATTATCCCTCTCAACCCCATTTTCCCACTTTCTCTCCCCATAACTTTTGACACTGTAATTAAGTACCTGTCACCTTTGCCTTAAATATACCCATTGACTTGGCCTCCACATCCATCTGTGGCAACAAATTCCATAGATTCACCACCCTCTGGCTTCATCCACCCCCGCCATCCCCATTGGAAACATCCTTTCCATATCCACACTATTGTGGCCTTTCGATATTAGATAGGTTTCAGTGAGATCTTCCATCTTTCTTCTAAATTCCAGCAAGTACAGGCTCAGAGCCATCAAACACTCCTCGTGTGTTAACCCTTTCATTCCCAGAATCATTTTCATGAATCTCCTCAGAACCCTCTCCAATGCTGATAAGGGGCCCAGAACTGCTCATAACACTCCAAGTATGGTCTTACCAATACCTTGTAAAGTCTCAGCATTACATCCTTGTTTTTATATTCTAACCCTCTCGAAATGAATGCTAAAATTACATATGCCTTCCTTACCACGGATTCAACCTTCAAATTAACATTTAGAGAATCTTGTATGACTCAAGTCCCTTTACACCTTGGAGTTTTAAATTGTCTCCCCATTTAGTAAATAGTCTATGCCTTTGTTTCTTCTACCCAAGTGCATGACCATGTACTCTCCAACACTATTCCATCTGCCACTTCGCCTATTCTTCCAATCTGCTTACATCCTTCTGCAGACACCCTGTGTCCTCAGCACCCCCACCTGTACTGTCTGCAAACTTGGCCACAAAGCCATCAATTCCTCATCCAAATTGACATATAACATGAAAAGAATCGGTCCCAACACTAACCCCTGTGGAACACCACTGGTTACCAGCAGCCAAACCCAATAGACCCCTTTTATTTCTACTCGTTGCCTCTTGCCAGTTAGACAATCTTCTATCGATGCCGGTATCTTTCCTGAAATCCTGTAATCCTACTTTTATCTTGTTAAGCAGCCTCTCGTGCGGCACCTTGTCAAAGGCCTTCTGAAAATCCAAATATATAACATCCACTGATTCGTCTTTGTTTATCCTGCTTGTTACTTCCTCAAAGAATTCAAAGAGATTTGTGAGGTAAAATTTCCCTTTCAGGAAACCATGCTGATTTTGGCATAGAACCATAGAAACCACAGCATAGAAACAGGCCCTTTGGCCCTTCTTGACTGTGCCGAACCATTTTCTGCCTAGTCCCACTGACCTGCACATGGACCATATTCCTCCATACACCTCCCATCCATGTATCTGTCCAATTTATTCTTAAATATTAAAAAAGAACCTGCATTTACCACCTCGTCTGGCAGCTCATTCCATACTCCCACCACTCTCTGTGTGAAGAAGCCCCCCCTAATGTTCCCTTTAAACTTTTCCCCCCTCACCCTTAACCCATGTCCTCTGTTTTTTTTCTCCCCTTGCCTCAGTGGAAAAAGCCTGCTTGCATTCACTCTATAAATACCCATCATAATTTTATATACCTCTATCAAATCTCCCCTCATTCTTCTACGCTCCAGGGAATAAAGTCCTAACCTATTCAACCTTTCTCTGTAACTGAGTTTCTCAAGTCCCGGCAACATCCTTGTAAACCTTCTCTGCACTCTTTCAACCTTATTTATATCCTTCCTATAATTTGGTGACCAAAACTGAACACAATACTCCAGATTCGGCCTCACCAATGCCTTATACAACCTCATCATAACATTCCAGCTCTTATACTCAATACTTCGATTAATAAAGGCCAATGTACCAAAAGCTCTCTTTACGACCCTATCTACCTGTGACGACACTTTTAGGGAATTTTGTATCTGTATTCCCAGATCCCTCTGTTCCACTGCACTCCTCAGTGCCTTACCATTAACCCTGCATGTTCTACGTTGGTTTGTCCTTCCAACGTGCAATACCTCACACTTGTCAGTATTAAACTCCATCTGCCATTTTTCAGCCCATTTTTCCAGCTGGTCCAAGTCCCTCTGCAGGCTCTGAAAACCTTCCTCACTGTCTACTACACCTCCAATCTTTGTATCATCAGCAAACTTGCTGATCCAATTTACCACATTATCATCCAGATCATTGATATAGATGACAAATAACAATGGACCCAGCACTGATCCCTGTGGCACACCACTAGTCACAGGCCTCCACTCGGAGAAGCAATTCTCTACCACCACTCTCTGGCTTCTTCCATCGAGCCAATGTCTAATCCAATTTACCACCTCTCCATGTATACCTAGCGACTGAATTTTCCTAACTAACCTCCCATGCGGGACCTTGTCAAAGGCCTTACTGAAGTCCATGTAGACAATATCCACTGCCTTCCCTTCATCCACTTTCCTGGTAACCTCCTCGAAAAACTCCAACAGATTGGTCAAACATGACCCACCATGCACAAAGCCATGTTGACTCTCCCTAATAAGTCCCTGTCTATCCAAATGCTTGTAGATTCTGTCTCTTAGTACTCCCTCCAATAACTTACCTACTACTGACGTTAAACTCACCGGCCTATAATTTCCCGGATTACTTTTCGATCCTTTTTTAAACAACGGAACAACATGAGCCACTCTCCAATCCTCCGACACTTCACCCGTAGACAGCGACATTTTAAATATTTCTGCTAGGGCCCCCGCAATTTCAACACTAGTCTCCTTCAAGGTCCGAGGGAACACTGTCAGGTCCCGGGGATTTATCCACTTTAATTTTCCTCAAGACAGCAAGCACCTCCTCCTTTTCAATCTGTACAGCATATTGGTCATGTGCCTCTAAGTAGCCCGAAACCTCATCCTTAATAATGGACTCCAATATCTTACCAACCACTGAGGTCAGACTAACTGGCCTATCTCTTTTCTTCTACCTCTCTCCCTTCTTGAAGAGTGAAGTGACATTTGCAACGTTCCAGTCCTCTGGTACCATTCCAGAATCTAGTGCTTCTTGAAACGCCATTCACAATCTCTTCAGCCACCTCTTTTCAAAACCCTGGGGTGTAGTCCATCTGGTCCAGGTGACTTACCTGCCTTCAGACCTTTGTTTCCCAAGCATCTTCTCCTTAGTAATAGCAACTGAACTCACTTCTGCCCCCTGACACTGTCACATTTATGGCAAACTGCAAGTGTCTTCCACAGTGAAGATTGGCACAAAATACTTAAAGTTCATTTGCCATTTCTTTGTTCCCCCTTACTACCTCTCCAATGTAATTTTCCAGTGGTCCGATATCCCCCTTCTCCTCTCCCTTTATATATCTGGAAACATTTGGTATCCTCTTTGATATTATTGGCTAGCTTACCTTCATATTTCATTATTTCTTTCCTTATGGCTTTTTTAGTTGCTTTCTGTTGGTTTTTAAGTTTCCCAATCATCTAGCTTCCCACTTATTTTTGCTATATTATATGCCCTCTCTTTAGCTTTTATGATGTATCTGACTCTCCATGGTTGTCATCCTCCCTTTAGGACACCTCTTCACCTTTGAGGTGTATCTATCCTGCACCTTCCGAATTGCTCTCAGAAACTCCAGCCATTGCTGTTTTACTGTCATTTACCCTGCCAGTGTTCCCTTCTGATCAACTTCGGCCAGCTCCTCGTACATACCTCTGTAAATCCTTTACTGTAACACTGATACAAAAACTTTAGCTTCTCCTTCTCAAATTCTTCTCATTATTCCTTCCAGTTTCACCTGATGGGATGAACAGTAATTTCTGTAATTTCCAGTAATTTCTTTCCCTCTCCCCACTTCCCTCGTATTCCATTCCCCATTCTGGCTCCCCTCTCACCTCTTCTCTTAGCTGCATATCGCTTCCCTCTGATGCCCCTCCTCCTTCCCTTTCTCCCATGGTCCACTCTGTTCTATCAGATTCCTTCTTCCGCCCTTTACCTCTTCCACCTATCACCTATGAGCTTCTTACTTCATCTTCTCTTCCCCCATCCACATACCATCCCCTTACATGATCTCACCTATCACCTGCCAGCTTGTACTCCTCCACCCTCCTTTTATTCTGGCGTTTGTCCTGATGAAGGGTCTCCACCTTGTACACTGAGTCATTATTCCTCTCCATGGCTGCTGCCTGATCTGCTGAGTACTTTTTGTGTGTGTTGCCCTGGATTTTGAAGATCTGCAGAATCTCTTGTGTATATCTCGCTGGCTGTGTGTCTGGTGTGTGTGGTCCCAGTCTGGTGGCTTGGCTGCAGATACTGTGGTCCCAGTGGGGAGTGCGATTATCCTTTGTCGCGGAAAAGAGTATTCAGTCCCGGAGGGAGCTGCTTCAGAAAATCTTTATTGATACATGATATCAGGGAGATCCCAAGCTCCTAAAAGCCGGGTCTTGGACTCTGTCAAACAAGAAAACTCAGTCATATTTATACATGAATGGTACGTGGCAAGAGTCGCTTAGGTGGGTTTTTACAGAAGTAAGGGTCACACGCCTCAGGACATTGTATGACCAGATAAGTCCTTATTTGAACCTTTGTCTAGCATTTCAGACAGCAATGTCTGCTACGTCACCTGTTGCTGGGTAGGGTTTCTTTCTGACTTGCCCAGCAACAGTAACACAAGGTAATTGATTATTAGCTAATCATTGTTCTAAGAACCTGCTTCGAGACATTAGGGTCTTGCCTCACCGAGCAATCCTTTATCTAGACCTTTGTCTAGCAAGTTAGAGAACCATGTATAAATAGTCCACTGCATCCTGCATGACGACCTCAAGGTATATATCAGGCCAGCTGGCTCAGCTGCAGACACGTGAGATTCTCAGAACAAAGAAATACAGATACAGTTAATTTTATGTCTCAGTTGTGAGGCATATTTCAGTCACACAGAGTACATTAGTTACAGATAAATGATTGTAGACTTCGAATTCACATTTTAAAACAAATCATTAGCCCCTCAATGCCCATTACAATGTTTTCTTCCACATCCTTACTCTAGTGTTTTGGTTTTAGGTGGTTGCTGATCTTCCTCAGGTCTCCCTGGACCCTCCCACATCACAGCAACAGGTTGAGGTGGATGCCAGTAAACTGGTTCTCATAACCAAAGCAGTTTCTACACTTCGAGGCAAGCTGGGCCAGCAGCTGAAGTTTCCCTTGGACCAGAGGGTGCGGCAGTTGGAACAGATTGGTGAGTGAGGGGGCCAGCTCACACTTTCTGTCCAGTGCAAACGATAGCTCCTGGAGAGCATCACTGGGTCAGGCAGCATCTGTAGCTGCCAAGGGAAAGTCAACTTTTCGCGTCAAGACCATGTAGGAATCAGAATTCAGTTTATTTTCAATAACATACTGAATGTCATGAAAATTGTACTTTTGCAGCAGCAGTACAATGAAATACATAAAATGTACTGTAAATTCTAATAAGCAATATATATAAAGTGCAAAAAGAAAGCAAAAATAGTGAGGTAGTGTTCATGGATTCATCTATTCAGAAATCTGATGGTGGAGGGGGAGAAGCGGTTCCTGAAACATTGAGTGTGTGTACTTCCTTACTGATGGTAACAATGAGAAGAGGGCATGTTGTGCGTGACGGGGGTCTTTAATGACTGATGCCGCCTTTTTGAGGCATCCCCCTTTGAAGGTATTATCAATGCTGCGGAGACTAGTACCGATGATGGAGATGGTTGAGTTTACAACTCTCTGCTGCTCTTTCCGATCCTGTGCAGTGAAAATTGTCTATGCTTTTATTCCTTCTACCAAAGGCAGGACCATGCACTTCCTGACACTGTATTCCATCTGCCAATTCTCCTAATCTAAGTCCTTCTTCAACCTCCTTTCTTTCTCAACACTACCTGTCCCTCCACCTATCTTCTTATCATCTGCAGACTTAGCTACAAATTCATCAGTTCTGTCATTCAAATTATTGACATATAATGTAAAAAGCAATGCCGGCACCGACCCCTGCATTATCACCATGAGTCAACATCAGCCAAGCAGAAAAAGCTCCCTTTATTCCCAGTCTTAGCTTCCTGCTAATCAGCCAATGCTCTATGCAAGCTAGTATCTTTCCTATACCATGGGCTTGTAACATATGTGACTCCTTGTCAAAGCCCTTCTGAAAATCCAAGTACACAACATCCACCAATTCTGCTTTGTCTATCCTACTTGTAATTTCTTCAAAGAGTTCCAACAGGTTTGTCAGGCAAGATTTCCCCTTAAGGAAACCATTCAGACTTTGGCCTATTTTATCATTTGCCTCCAAGTACCCCAAAACCTTTTCCTTAACAATTGATTCCAACATTCTCAATAGAGTGGATGGAGAGGATTTTTCCTGTGTGGGGGAGTCTAAGACCAGAGGACACAGCCTCAGAATTGAGACATGTCCATTTAGAATTTTGTTAGCCAAAGAGTGATGAATCTGGAATTGATTGCCACAGGTAGCTGTGGAGGCCAAGTCATTGGATATATTTAAAGCAGAGTTTGATAGATTCTGATAAGTCAGAACACGAAGGGAAACGGGAAGAAGGCAGGAGGTTGGGGCTGAGAGAGAAATGGATCAGCCATGATGAAATAGCAGAGCAGACTTGATGGGCTAAATGGCCCAATTTTGCTCTAATATCTTCTCGACTACTGGTGTCAGGTGAAATGGCCTATAATTTCCTTTCTTCTGCCTCCTTCCCTCCCTTCTTAAAGAGTAGAATGACATTTGCAGTTTTCCAGTCCCCTGGAACCATGTCAGAATCCATTGGTTGTTGAAAGATTATTACTTACGCTTCCACAATCTCAGGATACTTGGATTTCCAGAAGGCGTTTGATAAGGTGCCACACAAGAAACTTAAAAATAAGATACGGATGCATAGAGTCGGAGGAAGTGTATTGGCATGGATAGTGAATTGGTTAACCTATAGAATGCAGAGAGTTGGTATAAATGGGTGTTTCTCCGGTTGGCAGTCAGTGGTGAGTGGGGTGCCGCAGGGGTTGGTGCTGGGCCCGCAGCTGTTTACCATTTACATTGATGATTTGGAAGAGGGGACTGAGTGTAGCGTAGCAAGATTTGCTGATGACACTAAACTGAGTGGAAAAGCAAATTGTACAGAGGATGTGGAGAGTCTGCAGAGGGATATAGATAGGTAAGTGAGTGGGCCAAGGTCTGGCAAATGGAATACAAAGTTGGTAAATGCGAGATCATCCACTTTGGAAGGAATAATAGAAGAGCAGATTATTATTTAAATAGTGAAAGATTGCAGCATGGTGTTGTGCAGAGGGACTTGGGAGTGCTTGTTCATCGATTGCAAAAAGTTGGCTTGCAGGTACAACAGATTATTAAGAAGGCAAGTGGAATGTTGGCCTTCATTGCTAGAGGGATTGAATTCAAGAGCAGGGAGATCATGCTGCAACTATACAGGGTACTGGTGAGGCCGCACCTGGAGTACTGCATGCAGTTCTGGTCTCCATACTTGAGGAGGGATATACTGGCTTTGGAGGCAGTGCAGAGGAGGTTCACCAGGTTGATTCCAGAGATGAAGGGGTTAACCTATGAGGAGAGATTGAGTTGCCTGGGACTATACACTCTGGAATTCAGAAGAATGAGGGGGATCTTATAAGAACGTACAAAATTCTGAAAGGAATAGATAAGATAGAAGTAGGAAAGTTGTTTCCATTGGTCAGTGAGACTAGAACTAGGGGACATTGCCTCAAGATTCAGGGGAGAAGATTTAGGACGGAGATGAGGAGAAACTGTTTTTCCCAGAGAGTGGTGTATCTGTGGAATTCTCTGCCCAGGGAAGCAGTTGAGGCTTCCTCACTAAATATATTTAAGATAGTTAGATAGATTTTTACATAGTAGGGGAATTAAAGGTAATGGGGAAAAGGCAGGTGGATGGAGCTGAGCTTACAGATAGATCAGCCATGATCTTATTGAATGGTGGGGCAGGCTTGATGGGCCAAATGGCCTACTCCTGCTCCTACTTATGTTCTTCAGCGACCTCTTTGGGAATCCTGGGGTGTAGACCATCTATCCGGTTGACTTATTTAGCCCTTGCAGCTTCCACAATACCTTCTTCTGAGTAATAACAATTGCACTCACTTCTGCCCTCTGACACTCTCAAATTTCTGGCATTCTAGAAACATAGAAAACCGACAGCACAATACAGGCCCTTTGGCCCACAAAGCTGTGCCAAACATGTCCTTACCTTAGAAATTACCTAGGGTTATCCATAGCCCTCTATTTTTCTAAGCTCCATGTACCTATCCAGGAGTCTCTTAAAAGACCCTATCACATCCATCTCCTCCACCGTCACTGGCAGCCCATTCCACACACTCATCACTCTCTGCGTTTTAAAAAAAAACTACCTCTGACATCCTCATCTGTACCTACTTCCAAGCACCTTAAAACTGTGTCCCCTCAGCCCTGGGAAAAAGCCTCTGACTATCCACATTGATCAATGCCTCTCATCATCTTGTACACCTCCATTGCTCCAAGGAGAAAAGGCCGAGTTCACTCAACCTATTCTCATAAGGCATGTTCCCCAATACATCCTTGTAAATCTCTTCTGCACCATTTCTATAGTTTCCACATCCTTCATGTAGTGAGGTGATCAGAACTGAGCACGGTACTCCAAGTGGGGTCTGACCAGGGTCCTATATAGCTGCAACATTACCTCTCAGCTCCTAAACTCAGTCCCACGGTTGATGAAGGCCAATGCACCGTATGCCTTCTTAACCACAGAGTCAACCTGCACAGCAGCTTTGAATGTCCTATAGACTCGGACCCCAAGATCCCTCTGATCCTCCACACCGCCAAGAGTCTTACCATTAATACTATATTCTGCCATCATATTTGACTTACCAAAATGAACCACTTCGCACTTAGCTGGGTTGAACTCTATCTGCCACTTCTCAGCCCAGTTTTGGATCCTATCAGTGTCCTGCTGTAACCTGTGACAGCCCTCCACACTATCCACAACACCCCCAACCTTTGTGTCATCAGCAAATTTACTAACCCATCCCTCCACTTCCTCATCCAGGTCATTTCTAAAAGTCACGAAGAGTAGGGGTCCCAGAACAGATCCCTGAGGCACACCACTGGTCACCAATCTCCATGCAGAATATGACCTGTCTGCAACCACTCTTTGCCTTCTTGTGGGCAAGCCAGTTCTGGATCCACAAAGCAATGTCCCCTTGGATCCCATGCCTCCTTACTTTCTCAATAAGCCTTACATGTGGTACCTTAACTAATGCCTTGCTAAGATCCATATACACTACATCTACTGCTCTACCTTCATCTATGCGTTTAGTCACATCCTCAAAAAAATTCAATCAGGCTCGTGTCTTTCACGGTAAAGACTGCACAAAATAGTTAGCTTGTTCACTGTTTCCTTGCCCCCATTACTACCTCTGCAGCATCATTTTCTAGTGGAACAATATCTACTCTCGCCTCTTTTAGTTTTTAAAACCTGAAAAAGACATTTGTATCCTCTTTGATATTATTGCCTAGCTTACCTTCATATTTCATCTTTTCCCTCCTTGTGGCTTTTTTAGTTGGTTTTTAAGTTTCCCAATTCTCTAACTTCCCACTAATTTTTATTATATTCTCACTCTTCTGCTTTGTCTTTCCTTGTCACCCATGGTTGCATCATCTTGCCTTTAGGAAACAACTACTTCTTTGGAATGTATCTATTCTGTGCCTTCCGAAGTGCTCCCTGAAAATTCAGCCATTGCTGCTATGACATCACCCCTGCTAGTGTTCCCTTCCAGTCAACTTCAGCCAGCTCCACCCTCATGCCTTTATAATTCCCTTTACTCCTCTGTGATACTGTTACATTTGACTTTAGCATCTCCCTTTGAAATTGCAGGATGAATTCTATCATACTAGGTAAGGGTCCCCTTCCTTTACCTTCAGCTCCCTAATCAAATCCAACTCATTATACAACACCCAAATCAGAATAGCTGATCCCCTAGTGGGTTCAATGCAAGCTGCTCTAAAAAGCCATGTTACAGGCATTCTATAAATTCTACTCTCGCTGTTTAACTGATTTCCCCAACCGATCTGCATATTGAAATCCCCATGACTATTGTACCATTGCCCTTTTGACATGCCTCTTCTAGCTCCCATTGTAATTCACATCCCACATCCTGGCTACTGTACTGAGATCTGTGTATTACTCCCAGTCTTTTTACCTTTGCAGTTTCTTAACTGTATCCATAAGGATTCTACATCTTTCAATCCTATGTCACCTCTTTCTAACAATTTGACTTCATTTTTTTTTAACCAACAAATCCACCCCAACCCCTCTGCCTACTTGCCTGATCTTTCAATACAAGCTTGATGTTAAACTCCCAACTATGATCCACAGCATCATACCTGCCAGTCCCTAACTGCACCAGGTCACCTACCTGCATTCAGATATAACTCCTTGCCCAATATTTGTCACCCTTCTCTATTTTTGTCCCCATTACACTTCAACTCATCCCTCTTACTGTAATAATTGCTCTATCATTTGCCTGTTCTTCCTGACAGTCTCACTACACACTGCCTCTGCTTATCACTCCATTTCCCACCCCACTATGAAATTAGTATAAGCCCATCCCAACAGTTCGAGAGAACCTGCCCACAAGGAATTTGGTCCTCCTCGGGTTCAGGTATAACCCATCCCTTTTGTACAGGTCATACTTCCCCAGAAGAGATCCCAATGATCCAGGAATTCAAACCCCTGTCCTCTGCACCAGTTCCTCAGCCACGCATTCATCTGCCAAGTCATTCTATTCTTACCTCACTGGCACCTGCATAGGCAGCGTTCCAGAGATTACTACCCTGGAGGTCCTGTTCTTCAACTTTCTACCTAGCTCCTTAGAATCTCTCCTTGCCTTCCCCACCTATGTCATTGTTGGCAATATGTACCAAGATTTCTGGCTGCTCACCTTCCACCTTTAGTACTGTGGACTCATTCCCAGACATCCCTGACCCTGTCATCTGGAAAGCAACATACCATCCGGGTGTCTACTATGTCCACAAAATCTCATTCCTGTTCCTCTGACCATAGAATCCCCTACCACTACTGCGGTCCTCTTCTCCCCCGAGCCACAGGAGACTCAGTACCAGAGACCTGATCACTGTGACCCCCATAGTATTCAAAGTAGTATACTTATTGAGAGGAATGGCCACAAGGATACTCTATAAAGGGTGCCCATTTCCTTTCCCAACAATCACCCAGGTACCTGCCTCCTACAACTTGGGGGTGAGTCCTTTCCTGTAGCTCCTAGCTATCACTTCCTCATTTCCTGTATGAGCCAAAGGTTTTCCAGCTGCAGCTCCAGTTCTCTGAGAAGAGCTGCATCTCGGTGCAGATGTGGTTATCCATGAGATTGGAGGTCTCCCAGAAAGCACACAACACTACCCTGGGGCCATTCTCACTGCTCTACCAATGTACTAACAGAGAAAGGATGAAGAGGCAGCAACTGAGTAGCTGCTTACTGCGCCCAAGCCTCTCCACTCTAACACTGGTCCAGTCACAGAATGGCTGCACTGCTTGTCATTGCCGTTATTTTATTTGCAAATGAAACGCAATTTGATTGGGCCACCAGAAAGTGCCGAAAGCCCGGAACGCTGCTTTATAAATCATTCACTGACCCGTGAGCTGTCTGGCCCCTCACTCCTGATTTGACTGGGCTGCCAGAAAGGGTGGTGAATCTGTGAAATTCATGGTCACAGGCGGCTGTAGAGGCCAAAGCATTGGGTATTAGTCAGGGTGTCAAAGTTATGGGGAGAAGGCTGGAGAATGGGGTTGAGAGGGATAATAAATCAGCCATGATGGAATGGTGGAGCAGACTCAATGGGCCAAATGGCCTAATTCTGCTCCCTTGTCTTTATGGTCTTCCCGCAGTGTGTCTGAAGTGCTGAGATCATTTACTGTTGGAAAGGTAGCGACTGTTGTTAGGTGGGGTCCTGTCTCACCAATTTGACTGGATTTTTTTTGAATCGTTAATAAAAACATTGGGGAGTCGTCCCAGCCCAGGACTTGTGTTCTGGGGTTTCTTAGTGTGATCTGGACCCAGTTCTTTTAGTAACTTTCCTTTATGATATAAACCCTAACGGTGAGTCAGGATGCTGTACGTACAAGGGTTAACCATTCTGTTGTTCTTCTGCAGAGAGAGCCAACGCTAAGCAGTCAAAGCCCCCGCAGCAGACAGCTACAGCAGACCTTCCAAACAGCCCAGGTGAGTGATGTAGATAAGTTGTTACAGACACTGTACACAAAACAACATTAATCCTGTCGTAGCCCTCCCCGAAGCCCGTCCTTGCTATGCTGTCTACCAACACTCTCACCCAGTCTATCTCAACAACTTTCGCCACACCTTAAATCAATGTCCTGCTTTAGACACTTCCACCACACGGAAACATTTCTTACCAATGTCTCTCACTCCTTCCCTCAGCCACCTCCGCACCAAGGAAAACAAACGCTGGCAAACCTATTCCATCCTTCTCAACATCCTGCACGCTTGCCACTGCAGTGATGTTCTTTCCTCTAGTGCCACCACCAGAGCCACACAGCACTCCTGTGCTGCCAAGTTTAGTAGGGATGTGCCAAGAGTGACCTGCTCTTTTACTGTCTGTCCCAGCGAATAAATGCCTGCCTCTCGTATACTGATTACCCCCATCTACCCCTGACCTCTGAGGTGGGGCAGCGCAGTTGCTGTCTCTCACCGCCCGGGATCTGAGTTCGGCTACTGTCGGTGTGCGGTTTGCACCTTTTCCCTGTGATCCTCAGGGTTTCCTCCCGCAGTGCAAAGGCTCTGGTTACTCTCCTGTTTTTCCACATACATGTAGAACACCTTGCAGTTTTCCTTAATCCTTCTCACCAAGGCCTTCTTGTTTCCCTTTCTTAATCTTCATAACTCTGAAGAGCCCTACCTGATTTTTGCTTCCTAACCTTAAGTATGTCTCCTGCTCTTGACTAATGTTCCACTTCCCTTGTTCCTTCACCCTGCCATCCTCTCCGTGTAACCCTCCGTTCAGCTAGCGGCTTAATCTAGGGGAAGACAGCCCTAGGCCCGGCCAAACTTAAGAAATCTCATTTGGGTGGATGCTGCACGATGTGTCTCCTGTTACAAATCAGTACCATGAAATAACAAACAGTACACAATATGCGATTAAACAATTGAGCTTCACAATTCTTATTTTGACTATGGTTAGTAACAAAACGAAACAAAGAAAAGGGCCCATTCTCATGAAACAGTTTAATGCACAACATCATAGGTCACTGTTGAGTCCACTGGTTTCCCGTCGACCTGCTCCGAGCGTAGCTGACCCTCGGACCCTCGCTCCAAGTCCACTTCGTCCAGCAGTCTACCAACTCTCTCATCTCTCCCCAGCGAAAGACCGCAAAATCCCTGCTCCCAGACCCACAAGAAAGAACAACATCCCTCTCATCGGGTAGCCCCACATTCCAAAGCCCCGTTATCTCTAGTCATCACCCAAACATTGCTGCTACAGAGAAACCATTACATTAGCAGTGAAACCCTACAGCGCATTACACCTGTCTCAATGGTGCAAGCCTAACAATTACTCCATGCATTTAATGATAAGACACTGGAACAGAATTAGGTTTCTGTAACTCTTTCCTGATGATAACGAGAAGATGCATGTCCTGGGTGATGGGGGTCCTTAATGATGGATGTTGACTTTCTGAGGCACTGCTCCTTCCTGCTAGCCTTATAATCTTCAAGATCTCTATCATTACCTAGTTTTTTGAACCTTTCGTAAGCTCTTCTTTTCTTCTTGACTAGATTTACAACAGCCACGGTTCCTGTACCCGACCATCCTTTCCCTGTCTCATTAGAACGTATCCCCTGAACGTTTGCCACATTTCTTCCGCATGTTTCCATGAGAACATCTGTTTCCAATTTATGCTTCCAAGTTCCTGCCTGATAGCCTCATATTTCCCCTTACTCCCAATTAAACGTTTCCCTAACTTGTCTGTTCCTGTCTCTCTCCAATGCTATGGTAAAGGAGATAGAATTGTGATCACTATCTCCAAAATGCTCTCCCACTGACAGACCTGACACCTGACCAGGTTCATTTCCCAATACCAGATCAAGTACAGCCTCTCCTCTTGTAGGCTTATCTACATATTGTGTCAGGAAACCTTCCTGAACACACCTAACAAACTCCACCCTCTCTAAACCCCACTCTAGGGAAATGCCTATCAATATTTGGGAAATTAAAATCTCCCACAACAACCCTGTTATTATTACTCCTTTCCAGAATCTGTCTCCCTATCTGTTCCTTGATGTCCCTGTTACTATTGGGTGGTCTATAAAAACACCCAGTAGAGTTATTGACCCATCCTGTTCCTAACTTCCACCCACAGAGACTCCGTAGACAACCCCTCCATGATTTCCTCCTTTTCTGCAGCCGTGACACTATCTCTGATCAACAGTGCCACACCCCCACCTCTTTTGCCTCCCTCCCTGTCCTTTCTGAAACATCTAAAGCCTGGCACTTGAAGTAGCAATTCCTGCCCCTGCACCATCCAAGTGTCTGTAATGGCCACAGCTCCACGCTCTAGGTTCATCCGCTTTATTCATAATACTCCTCGTATTAAAATAGACACATCTCAAACCATCATTCTGAGTGCGTCTCTTCTCTATCACCTGCCTATCCTCCCTTTCGCACTGTCTCCAAGGTTTCTCGATTTGTGAGCCAACCTCCCTTTCCTCCGTCACTTCAGTTCGGTTCCCACCCCCCTGCAATTTTAGTTTAAACTCTCCCCAATAGCCTTTGCAAACCTCCCCACCAGGATATTGGTCCCCCTCAGAATCAAGTGCAACACGTCATTTTTGTACAGGTCACACCTGCCCCAGAAGAGGTCCCAATGATCTGGATCCACAAAGCAATGTCCCCTTGGCTCCCATGCCTCCTTACTTTCTCAATAAGCCTCGCATAGGGTACCTTATCAAATGCCTTGCTGAAATCCATATACACTACATCTACTGCTCTACCTTCATCAATGTGTTTAGTCACATCCGCAAAAGATTCAATCAGGCTTGTAAGGCACAACCTGCCCTTGACAAAGCTGTGCTGACTATTCCTTTTTTTTGGCGGAGCGAGCGAGAGAGAGACTGTGTGGTGTGCCACTCCTCACACAGACACTTTTACAGTATTTTCCTTTTATTTTATGAGGTCGAGTTGCAGTCTCGACACTCCACCCGGCACGGCTGGAAAGCCTATTGAAGCCTACTCGGCGGCGAACCCGACTAGTTTGGAACCCGGGAACCTCCGCTCCCAGGCCCGGCACCAATGTCATTGCGCCACCAGCTGGCCTATGCTGACTATTCCTAATCATATTATGCCTCTCCAAAAGTTGATAAATCCTGCCTCTCAGGATCTTCTCCATCAACTTACCAACGACTGAAGTAAGACTCACTGGTCTATAATTTCCTGGGCTATCTCTACTCCCTTTCTTGAATAAGGGAACAACGTCCGCGACCTTCTAATCCTCCGGAACCTCTCCTGTCCACATTGATGATGCAAAGATCATCGCCAGAGGCTCAGCAATCTCCTCCCTCGCTTCCCACAGTAGCCTGCAGTACTTCTCATCCGGTCCTGGCAACTTATCCAACTTGATGCTTTCCAAAAGCTCCAGCACATCATCTTTCTTAATATCTACATGCTCAAACTTTTCAGTGCTCTGGAATCGATCCCTGCAATCACCAAGATCCTTTTCCATAGTGAATACTGAAGTAATCATTAAGTCCCTCTCTTTCCTCTGGTTCCATACACACTTTCCCACTGTCACACTTGATAGATCCTATTCTTTCATGTCATAATTGCTCCTCTAAACACCCCCACCCCATCAAAGGTTACTGGGAGTTACAGTCCAGGTTGAATACCCTTATCCAAAAACCTCAATTCTGAAACACTTCCTGACCTACACATTTCAGATAAGCATACTCAATCTGTATAATCCTATCAGAGCCCTTTCTTATCTCTAAATTCCATCCATATAGACTCAAGATACAATTCTGCCTTCACAATATCCTCAATTGCTCCGTCTCCCTAATCAATAATGCACCCTCTACTCCCAGAACTCCTCTCTGCCCTCTACCTGTCACACTGAAATATTGAACACTGAGCTGCCAGACCCACCCACCCCACAACCAGATTTCTGCCAGAGTTCTTGTAACATCCACAGGATGCCTCCCAGATCAGGAACCGCTATCTGCTGGAACAAGAGAGCCATCCGAAGTTAGCAGTCCGTCCGAGGACAAGATGGGCAAAAGCAGTAAGTGAGGGTGTGGGATACTGGGAAGGTCACCTTCTGTAGCCATGTGTCTCTGTTGTACTGCACCACCCCATAAGACTCAGCAGCAGAATTAGGCCATTCAGCCCATCAAGTCTTTCCACTAGGCCATCATGGCTGATCCCGGATCCCCCTCAACTCCACACACCTGCCTTCTCGCCATATCCTTTGATGCCCTGACTGATCAGAAAATGATCAACTTCCACCTTAGATACACCCAGGGACTTGGCCTCCACCAGTCTGTGGCAGAGCATTCCACAGATTCACTGCTGTCTGGCTAAAAAAAAAAACCTCCTTCCCTCCATTCCAAAAGGTTGCCCCTCAATTTTGAAGCTGTGCCATCTAATTCTCGATATCCCTACCATAGGAAATATCCTCTGCACATCCACCCTATCTAGTCCTTTCAACATTAAGTAGGTTTCAATGAGATCCCCTCACATTCTTCTAAATGCTGTCAGTCACCTGGGCCACAAGTTCCAGTATGGACCAGTGAGATGCTGAGGCCAGATGCCCATTTAAAAATGAGAAGACAGCTTCCCACTACCATCACTGCCCAGTGACCCCTGTGTTAGAGAGAGAGAGAGGTGGCTAGGAAGCACCCAGGGTTCCTGCTCCCCATTACTGCCCAGTGACCCCTGGGTTAGAGAGGGGGGAAATCACCCAGGGTTCCTGCTCCCCATCACTGCCCAGTGACCCTGGAATTGGCAGGGGGTTTTCACCAATCGGCTAGCACTCCTGCGCCCCACCACTATCCAGTGACCCCAGGTTAAGAGGAGAGGAATCGGACAGGGTTCCTGCTCCCCATTCCAGGGTTAGAGAGAGGTGGGGGCAGGAGGGGAATCAGCCGGTGACTCTGGGATATATGGGGAGAGGTGGGAGAGAAAAAATATGAATCAACCAGGGTTCCTGTTCCTCTATCACTACCCAGTAACACCAGGGGGAAATCAAAAAATACAGGAGCAGAATTAGACCATTCAGCTCTGTTAACCCTTTCATTTCTGGGATAATTATATCTTGTAAACCTCCTCTGGATTCTCTCCATGACCAACACATTTCTCCTTAGACAAGGAGCCCAACATCGTTCACAATATTCCATATGCAGTCAGATCAATGCCTTGGGGTGGCAGGGTAGCATAGTGGCTAGCACAGGCGACCCAGGCTCAATTCCACTGCTGCCTGTAAAGAGTTTGTACATTCTCCCCGTGACCACGTGGCTTTCCTCTGGGCACGTCAGTTTCCTCCCACAGTCCAAAGACATACTGGTTGGTCATTGTAAATTGTTCCGTGATTAGGCTCAGATTAAATGAGGGATTGATGGGCAGTGTGGCTTAGAAGGTCTATTCTGAACTGTATCTCAATAAAAAAAAACACAAGTCCTCAGCAGTTCGCCCTCACTTATGTTGTCCGCAAAATAAATCCTACACAACATTCTGTTTTGTAGAATGTGAGGGGAATGAAAGAGGAAGCTGTGGATGATGAAGTTGGGAGGGAGAAGGCCGGAAGGGCGAGGGGACACCGAAGGCTGGCGTTTAATCATCTTGTCTTAATTTGGCAGAGAAATCCAAAAGCAAAATACAAAATTCGTGGCAAATACCCGGCTCAAATCAGTCTGTGAACCCAGGTGAGTGGCGAACCCCTCATTGTAACAGTGATACACCACACCCCAACACTGACATGGTCTGTACGCCCTTCATCTGCTCTTTTATAAGCTTGTTAGATTTCCCCTCGGCTTTCAGAGCAGTAGGTGCAAGGGTTGGGGTAGGTGTGCAAAGCTAACAAGAGACAACTTCTCTGCTCCCTCCCTCCCTTCAGGGACTCATTCCCCTCCCCGCCATGCGATCTCATGAACTGCCACATCATGCTAACATTGGAACACGTTCACTGTCCACCACACCGCCAGTTTTGGTGTCATCTACAGATTTACAAACATGCCACCCACAATCTCATTCCCAGTCAGTAATATATACTGTTTGAAGTTCAAAGTATATTATTAAAAAAATATATAGATTAATCTCCTTACAGGCAGCCAAAGAAACCCAACAGAACCCATTAAACATAAGACAGTCAAACACCCTATGTGCAGAACAAAAAATAGTGCAAATAAAAATAAAAAATAGCATTCAGAACTGAAGTTCACAAAAGTGAGTTCACAGCTACGAAGCCAGTCAACACTGCAGCCAAATCACGACCCATTAGTTGCAGGTCACAACCTCATTTCAGCAGAGACGAGTAAACCTTGCAGATAAGTGAGCTGAACACTGGCCTGTCTCTCGCCTCCGGCCCCAACACCCTGACCTTTTCAATCTGACCCAGCACTTAAATCATCCAAACCTTGGGTCGTTCATTGCTCAGACCCAGGCCCTGCCACATCATATTGCCTGCAAGTCCCCTCCACCAGCGCCCAAACATTGGCTGATTCCCCACTCTTGTACATGGGCCAAGCCACCTCGATTCGGCCTGTACATACCACGCCGCATCCGTGCTGCACTTTCAAGGCTTCAGTTCGCACCTCAAATATGCCAGGTTGTTCAAAAGGGGGGTTACAGGCTATTAATTGCCATGATCATTGTGCAGAAAAAACATGATCAATAAGGTAGTTGGTAGTTTTGTTTGCTGCCAGCAAGTCACTGTACTTCACCTGTGCCATTTTACTGTATATCAAACACTGAGGGACCCAGCCCAACCCCTGGGTCCAGGTCTCCAGTATGCTCTGTTATATCCACTTTTCTCTCTCAACCCACATCCCATGTGTTCTAACTTCTGGATCAGCCTACCATGTGAGACCTTGTGAATAGCTGAACTCAAGTCCACATTGCCAAGATCTGCCATCCTGCCGTGTTCACTTCCCAAAAACCGGTTTCTGCCTCAGCACTCAATGTAACATCGCTGGTCGAAGGGCCAAACCTGTTCTATGTTTTGTGTTCTGTGTAGCTTCAGGAGACCTGCAACTTCTCTTTTTTGGGACAAGAGAACCACCGGAAGTGGGAAAACCATCTGAGGACAAGCCAGGCAGAACCAGTGAGTGAGGGCATGGGTTATACTGCGTGGGTCACATCGTGGGTGTTACCTACAGCACTGTCTTACCAGCTCCCAGTCACCAGAGCCGTGGGCTGCCAGAGTACAACCATGGATGGTTGAAGGAAGGGAAGGCAACTGGCAGAACCCGGAGCGTTGTGGCGCAGAGACCGAGGGGTACAGGTATATAGACCCCTGAACGTAGAAACACAGGGTGGTGAAGGAGTTTGATACACCAGCCGAGTACAGGAGTCGGTATGTCATGTTACAGCAATACAGTCATTGGTGAGACCACACTGAGTATTGTTTGTGCAGTCTGGTCACCCTAGAGGAGGGATTTAATTAGACAAGGTGCAGAGAAGTTTCATGAGCTGGGACTGGGGGGCTTGAGTTACGAGGAGTTGTAAAGTCTACTTTTTCCCTGGAGTAAAGGAGACTGAGGTGTGACCTTAGAGATTTAAAAAAAAAAATCACGAGGACTATAAATAAGGTGGATGGTGACAGTCTTTCCTCCAGGGTAGGGCTATATAAAGCCAGAAAGCACAGGTTTAAGGTGAGAGGGAAAAGATTTAAAGAGGAGCTGAGGGAACGCTGATGAACTGCTTGCAACTGAGAAGCTGTGGGCATCTTGCAGATGGCGACATTATACTGGGGAATAGTTCGAGATACATGCTCAAGTGGCCGAGAGGCCTTGGGGTTGTTGGTCACTTAGGCTCTGAGTTCTTGTGTACACAGGGAGTGGACGAAGTGGACTGGGGCTTAATCAGTCTCTTATTCTTCAGGGAAATCGAAATCCAAACCTTCGGCAACCCAACGCCAGACACCCGATGACACAGAGAAACTGAGTGAGTGATTTGCCCCCCACACTGGGGGTCACTTGTATCCTGTTGTACACACCGGAAAACTTCGTACCTCTCCCACAGTCTGTAGCTCTCCTCGCTCACTCCCCTTTGCTGTGAGATGTATGTCATTGGCACTGTGTAACTCTGCCTATTTCTCCACAGGGAGGCCACCCAACCCCAGTAGTGCCTCTGTGCCACAGACACGACAGGACTACATGCAGTGTGAGTAGCTCTAGCACACAGACCAGCCCTCTGCTCCTGGCCTTGGGCTGCAGTGGGAGGGGTTGGTAAATGCATTCACACCTGAAAAAGCAGGTTAAGTGTTTGGGGAAACAGTCAAGGCAGAGCAAACCCTCTTCCACGCTGCCCATCTCTTAAGAGGCTACAGGACAGACACAGTGGGGCTCCTTCCACATGATACTCCAGTGCATACTAACCAATATTTTGTACAGCTCAGTGGTACCTTGGCCTACAAAGGCAGCATGCCAAATCCCTCCATCAGCACCCACAAGGTCCCTGTGTACATCTCTGCTGGTCAGGCTCCACCATGTACTCTCTGTTCCTCTTGGATCTGATCTCCCAAAGTTTGTTAGTTCACACTTGTCCATCTGACACCAACTCCACTTGACTTACAAGCTCAGTGTCCCTCTGTCCAGCTTCGCCCCACATTTCCCCCGTCCGCCTGCTTTCTGATCTGTCAAAGGTCCCAGCGGTACCCCACTGGTTACACACTACCAAACACCCCTCTTCTTTGGTCACCCAACCAATTTCACCAACACAACCTCTGATCATTTGTGGCTTAAACTTCTGGACCCACTCAGTGGCGTTTATTGTCAAGTGCACAGGGGCAGTGACGAACAACATCACAGGTACACAGCATCAGGAAGCAGCGTTCACAAGGAAAACAAATTATACACAAAAAGTCACAAATAGAACAGAAAAGTCCATTTTAGTGGAAAGTGGTCATAATGTTGCTAAACTTTAATGATCAGGGTTGAAGAGAAGTAGTCATAGCTGAACCTGGTGGAGTGGGATTTCAGGCTTCTGCCCAAGAGAGCATGACCCAGATACTGGGGATCTCCAGTGCTTGTTGCCTTTTCCTTCTGTCAGTACTGATGGTGTTCAGCCTCATCAAAATCCCAAGTCTACCGTTCAGCATTCATCAGTTTCCTTAGCTACCTCCTCAGAAAACTTAGCCACACACACAAAATGCTGCAGCAGGTCCTCCTGTTTGTCCTCAGAAAACTTGATTGGGTTTTTGAGAATCTCTCCTGCACAAAACCACCTGATCCCACCAAATCGGTCCTTACTCAGTGTACCCAGTGTGGACCCTGGCCTCAAGTCCAGTTCGATCTACACATTGCTTCAGAAAACCCTCAAATGCATTTGATGAATACTTTCCCATCTAATCCCGAATTAGTTTCACACAACACCACTGCTACCCTGCCAAATGCCTGCAGTTTCCACCTCCTAGTGAATACCACGAGGCTTACACTATAATTGTGTTAAGCTCACAACTCCTCCCTTATTCCTTCATTCTACTTTTTGCCTCACTTCCCGATATCCTCCCTGTTTTCTTCTACAATGCTGTCTCTGATCAGCAATACAACACACCCTCCCCATTTGCACACCCTCTATCAAAACTTCCATACCTTGAGCTGCCAGTCCTGCCCTTCCCGTGACAACAGCCATACTGTAAACCGCTCTGTTGATCCACATGCTTTGCTGATCTGCCTAACCTGCAGCCAAGCTGCTTCACTGTTCTACCTGCTGTCTGGCTCTGCCCGGACATTCTGGATCCCACCTCACCTTAAACCTCCCAGCAGAACCAGCAAATCTCCCTGCTAGGATATTGGTCCCCTTACAGTCCAGGGGTAACTTGTCACTCCTGCCCACAAAATCCATTTCATTAGCCACACATTAATCTATTTAGATACTCACTGACAGAGGACATGTAGTAACCTTGAGCTCTAGCTTTTCAGCTTCCTACCTGACTACCTGAATTCTCTTTACAATTCCTCATCATTTGGTAAAACCACTCTCTTCCTTAAATGTTCAGACACTCTCAACTCTGATGCCAGGAAGACAGCACACCAACTATACTTGCCCCACTGAGTGGCTGCTGAGAGGCAAAGCCACCCAACCCCAACACTACGGAGTCTAAAACAATACATTTCTTTGGGGAGCCACAGGGAAATCTTGTTCCTTCTAGTGGTCATTCATCTTTTGGATGTACCTTCGATGTGACCATCTTCCATCTATAAATACCGAGTCAGTGGTCAGAAAGGAGCTGCAGTTCGATACACCTCCCAGACGGTCATCAGGGATACCTAATTACTCCCTGATCTCCAGCATCTCACAGGGAGCAGACCACTGCCACTTACTACAGCACAAACAGGCCATTAAGCCCATCTAGTTGACGTCATACTGGTATTGTCTCATCCCATCAACTTGCACCTGGACCACAGTCCTCCTCACCCCTTCCCATCAATGTACCCACCCAAATTCCTAGAACCTGCATTTACCTCTTCCTCCACACTTTCACCACCTTGAGTGAAGTTACCCCATAGGTTTCCCTTAAACATTTCACCTTTCACCCTTAACCCATGACCTCTAGTTGCACCCCTCAAAGGAAAACCCTCACCAGCCCCTCAACAAAGCCTCTGCACTTTAATCTCAAAACCATTGCTCCAGGAAGGCCCTCCTCCACTTAGAAATTTGGCCATCATGTATCCAATGCCAGGGTGCCTGTGTGTGTTAACCTGTTGCTCTGTGCAGAGGCAGCAAAGGGGACCAGACCCTGGCCACTGAGAATGGAACTGGAAACAATGCCAGTGGTGGTCTGAGGGAACAGACAAATGAGGGGTGGGGCACAGGCAGCTGAAGGTGGAGCCGTTGTTTGGGGGTGACAGCGAGGCCCAGATTAGCGGGTAGCTACATGGGTGTAGGATGGGACATGAGTGTAAGGGAGTCTCTGGCAGCAGAGATACGATGGGAGGGTGGAACAAGGTGGGGCTTGCTCAACACCACCTTCAGCACTCATCCACTCCCCTACACCGGTACGTTGCTGCTCCCGAACTTCCCCCTCCTCTCAGTGGGCACCAGCGACTCAGGACCCACTCCGTTAGACTCCTGGAGCTCCCTGCTCAGCAGGGTGGGAACACCCTAACCACCACGGTGATTTAAGGCAGCTGGAATTGGGCAGTAAATGTTAGCATCAGCAACAGGTTAAAATGCAGTGTGCAGAGCATCGCTGGCAGTAATACTGATGTGTCCTTGGTTTGACAGACAACAGCAAGGTGAACTTCAACCAGCGGAGTGCCCACAAGAAGCTCATCCTGAGTGACCGGTACACCACCCTAACCGTAGGGGAGCAGTTACAGGCTTATCCCGACCTACCCGAACGCTTCTTCAACTGCAGCCAGGTATTGGCTTTGCAGTGGTTCGCCAATGGCCGCCATTACTGGGAAGTAGGCATCCAGGGCAGCAGCAGCAGCTTCTGGTCCATCGGGGTGGCGTGTGCGGGCATGGATCGGAGTGGCTCCAGCAGCCGGCTGGGCAGGAATGCTCTCAGCTGGTGTATAGAGAGCTTTGGCTCACAACTCTCAGTCTGGCACGCTGATCAGCAGGCAATTCTACATGTCCCCCAGCCCCGCATGGTTGGTGTGTACCTGGACTTTGAGGGGGGAGAGGTGGCTTTTCTCTCTGTGGGATCTGGCATGTTCCCACTGTTCCGTTTCAAAGCTCAGCTCCGCGGTCAGATCTTCCCTGCCTTCTGGCTCTCTTCCAGCGGTACGAAACTGACGCTGGGTCACTGACTGGCTGCTCACTGCTCCCCCTAGTCCTTACTGCGGTGTCTATCCCTGTTCAGGCGGAGTCACCCCCTATCTACAATGATGGGAGGCTGGAGGAGCAATGACCCCCCCCACCCCCAAACTTCTCTGGGACAGTCTCCCCCAAGCCAGGGGAGAGAAAGATGTCCTTGGGCTTCTGGGTATCCCTGGAGACTTTATTTAAATCTTTGGGATTTAATCTGTATTTTTGGAATGAGTTCAGATGTAATTAGTTATGAAGATGGAAGGGAGAAACAGTTTCTGTGGCTGCAGCACATTCTCACGGGGAGCTGGAGTCACTGCTGTGATCATGATTCCCATGGGGAGCAGCCATCTCAGACAGGATTTGCCCCTGGTAACGGGACCATTTATTAATAAATCTGCTGTCCATGGGCTGGGGAGGGGGGAGGGTCCTGCCCCTTGGTCACTCAGTCAGTCCCTGGCTGGCCATACTACATGCATCGCCCTGCCCAGCACACTGGTATTATATAGCAAGGATGGCATGGTTTGCTTGCAGCTGGTTGTCTGATTTTAACTTGCAATAAAAGGGGACAAACAAATGCTGAAGTCTCCCCAGATTTATTTCACATTATCCGAATCACAGTTTGACCATATTAAGCAGCTTATCCAACCTTGTCGCTCACAAATCACAACACTGAGTTAAAACACTGCACTGTCAGAGCAGTCTCTGTAAACATCACAATGACAGAACCCAGCCTGGCTGGAGAGGGACATGGGCACTGTGTAAAGCTGGAGCAGAGGATAAATGATTACTAGCCCTTACACTGGAGGAAGTGAATATGGTTTACGGGAATGGCCCTGAGCTTCTGATCGCACATTCTACCCTCTGAACTCTGCTTTCTCCATTCTACTCAAACCACATTTGCTCTCACTTTTGGAATGAGGGTTCCTCAACATGAACCGTCACTCCTGGTTCTGGCCAAGCTGCTGGCCAGTTCCAGGGTAAAACAGCAACGGATACAGGCAGTCACTGGGCCAAAGCACAGATGCAGACCATGGCCCATTCTAAGGACATAATCCTCGTGAACAAACTCCCCAGCACAAATGGGCAAGGTGAAGACATGAAGCGCAACACTACAGAAAAGTTCCCAAATCGGTAACTTAACAAGAGTGGAGATAGAAGTAGCAGTCCAGCTGAGTGCTCACCAATCTCATGGTGACGATGTGGCAGGAAGAGGGTGGAGAACACACTCACTGAGATGTCAGACCTAAGCACTGAAGCGGGGACTCCCTCAAACTAAACCCTTGCTGTCCCAGGAGCTGTCTTCAGATGCCACACTGCAGGAATTTTCTCCTGTTAATGACTGGATGAAATACCATTTCCCAAGAAGGGCAGTAAGCTGGCCTAGATCAGGGAAGTGGAGGGGCAGGGCTGCATGGAATGTCGAAGTGTGGTCCAGGAGCCCTGAGGGTCAGTATGCAAGGTGAGTGTGTGTTTTTTCCCTCCTCCAGCTACATCGAGAACCTCCCTTCTCCCTCTGGACAAGTAGGACATTTCAGTGCAAGAACGTCCAACCTGCAAGGTTTTTGTGTCCAACCGTTGCAGGAGGTTTTCCTCCGCTTTCCAGTGAAGTGTCCAGGGCCCCAGTGGCCCTCCAGCTACCCTGGGTCCTCAGCTCTGCTGCTGAGACGCCTCTCTGCCCTCGGGCTCGCCATTGGTCTCTGACGCCGCAGCTGGGGCTTGAACCATCAATGCCTGGGTCTTGTGACTGATGAGGATCGTGCATGGTCCCTGGACCCAGGGCTCACCGTCCACCTGCATTGGCATCACAGAACTCTTCAAGGTCAGCTGGGGGGGCGGAAAGGAAGCTTGGTCATTGGTATACACGAGATTCTGCAGATCCAGAGCAACACACAACACACACACACAATACTAGAGGAATTCAACAGGTCAGGCAGCATTTATGGAGAGTAATAAACAGTCAATTTTTCAGGCCTAGACCCTTCATTAGAACTGGAAATGAAAGGGGACGAAACCAGAATAAGGTGGCGGGGAGGGGGGGGGGGGGTGGATACAAACGTTTGTCGTACAAACTGGAAGTGATAGCTGAACCACGGTGAGGGAAATAGAGGGTGAAGTAAAAAGCAGGGAGACGACAGGTGAAGGGCTAGAGAAGGAATCTAACAGGAGGGGCATCAGGGGAGGTGACAGGCAGATGAGAAGAGCTAAGAGAGAAGGGGGAGAGGGGAGAAATTACCAAAGTTAGAGAAATTGATGTTCATGTCATCAGGTTGGAGGCTATTCAGAAGGAATATGAGAAGTTGCTCCTCCAACCTGAGTTGGAGCCAACCATTTTAAATCCAATCTCCACTTGTATTCCATTCCGACACGTTGGTTCTGCCACCACAATGAAGCCGCTCTCAGGTTGGGACCCTGCCTAGGAGGCATTTCCAGTGACCAGTTAACCCACCAGTCCTACCTGTTTTTGGGATGCGGGAGGGAACCAAAGCACCCGGGTGAAACGTGCAAATGCTACACCAACAGACAGTGGTAGAAGTTGGGAATGAACCTCAGTCATGGGCAGGTCTATCAGCTGTAACCTTGGCACACATAACCACATTTACAGCATTACATTTATTTTAAAACATCAAAAACCCGATGAGATATGGGTCTGGGGATAAAGGCCAAAGGAAAGAACAGAAACAGGTTGGGTTCATCGCATTCCATCAACCCTCACTCTGTCACTAATCAATCACCACCACCAGCAATCTTTCAACCATCTGCAGACCAACATGACCACAGCAAGGGCTGGGACTGACCTGTGTGGGATACCAGTGATCCATCACAAATCTCCCATTATCAACTTACCATCCTACAATGGATCACATAGGCATGAACCAATCCATATAAATCATATTAATCACACTGCCTTCATCAAGGATTGATCCCTACAAGAAATCCTATCTGGCCAGATACTCAAGATACCCACAATACAGAAACCACTCGCCTCACTAGACATGGGAAGGATTCCTGCTTGAACCCCGATGTACAGGACCCGACCCTACCCAACAAATCTGCGACCGACTCCTGTCAAAGAATATTGTCCCCCAATACACAAGACCCCATCACTGCTCCTCGATCATCTACAGACACCAAAACACCAACTGTTCCACCCAGCTCCCAGCGATGTTCCTCCCCACCTCAACCTGTAGTCCCTCTGCTTCACCCCATAAACTACAGGTTTGCCCACCTCAACATTGGCATCTCACCACCAGATCACCCTAGCTCCCCCACACTCCCACCAAACACTTCACTAAATAGCTAACTTTCATCCCCAGACCTACATGGAAGCAGATAGCCACCCCCCACACCGAATTACTGCCCCTACCCATCAAACATGCTACACTCCTGCTCAACTGGATCACAAAACCCACATTAAATTAGGTTCTGCACACCACCATCCACAATCAGAGACACTTACCCTGACTGTGTGCGCCTGCCCCAGGCGCACAGGGTTGGCCAGTCCAACGTGGATCTGAGCACAATGGAAGGAACCGTACACTCCCACCACTTCCAACAGGCTATCATTGTGGCTGCAGGAACAGAGACCAGGTTACCAGAGGTGTCAGACATTCTACCTAACACGTCATGCTGCACCACACCCTCAGTTCCAGTGGGCACTTCCCTTCACCCAGGGATGAAAGTGGACAGGGTGGTAAAGGTGGCATATGGCACACTTGCCTTCATCCTTTGGGGAGCTGCATACAAGAATTGGGAAACCGTGTGCAGTTCTGGTTGATTATTACAGAGTGTCCAGGCTTTGGTGAGATTGCAGAAGAGGTTTACCAGGATGTTGCCTGGATTAGAGGGCAATATGTAATGGGAGACTGGACAAATTTGGGTTATTTGCTCTATAGCAGAGGAGAGTTCTGAAAGATCTTAAAAGACTATGAGAAGCACACAGATAGTGGACAGGGAGTACAAATGTTGACTACTAAATGACGTGTATTTAAGGTGAGTAGGGGGAGAAAGGTTGAAGGAGATGTGCAGGACAAGATTGTTGTTTAGAAATACAGTGGAGGATGCCTGTGTCAAGCTGCCAGGGGTGGTGCTGGTGGTGGAAGCAGATATGAGAGTGATATTAGACAGGTACATGGAAATGCAGGGATATGGGTTGTGAGCAGACTGAAAGGATACAGTTAAACTTGGACCATGTTTAGCTCAGACATCATGTACGCAAGCTCTATTATTGTAAGTCCTCTCCCCAACCCAGCCACCGCGTTAAACGCCAACACTGGTACTCGGTGACCTTACCTGGCTGGGGGATACAATTCACTCCCTGTTCCTTCCCAAAGACGGCAGCCTCCGCCCCAGTAGGTGATGTTCAGGACAATGACTCCCTCCAGCTTCGGCAGTGAAATCTGCTCACCATCCAGCTCCACCTGAGTGAGACAGCAGAGAGTGAGGGGCGAGGTGCAGCACATGTGGATGCATAAATCTAAATCTCATCTCCCTCTGTAGCTGCCCAGGCCTGTGGGTTGTTATTGGGTAGAGGGTGTTAAACAGTGAGCAGAAAGGGAGGGGGGAGAGAGAGAGAGAGAGAGACAGAGACCCTCACTGAGACTAGAGAAACAGCACCTTGTAAAAATATTCAGCCCCCAACCCTCAAATAAATAATTATACAAGTAGGGATTTTGATCAATTTAATTGAGAATTTTTATTTGTGAATCACATGGCTCTTCCCCCCCCCCACAGTAGAGCCCAAACAATGGAAAATTGTAAAGCATGATAAACTAAAAATTCAAAAAGTGAAATGTCAGCAGTTCAGAAGTATTCAACCCTCTCTGCTCAGTGCTTAGATGAAACCTCTTGCTGCTATTACAGCCAGTAGTCTTTTTGGACAGGTCTCTTAGCTTGCACAACATGATGGAGCAAGATTTACCCAATCCTCCTGGCAAAATTGCTAACGCTGAGTCAGGTTAATCGGGGAGTGGCGGTGCACAGCAATCTCGAGGTCCTGCCAGAGAAGTTCAATCAGGTTAAGGACAGGACTCTGACTGGGCCACTCAAGGACATCAATTTTCTTCAACTGAAACCACTCCATGATTGCTCAAACATTGCACTTTAGATCGTTATCCTGCTGAATGAACTTCTTCCCCAGTTTAAGCTTACTGGCAGAAGCTAGTAGGTTTTTATCCAGGATCTCTCTGTATTTAGCAGCATTTATTTCCCCATCAATCCTGACCAGATTTCTAATCCCAGCTGCTGAAAAGCACCCCATAGCATGCAGTAGAAACGGTGTTGCGCAGAATTAGATTTACACACAGGTATTGCTTAGTGTTGAGGCTGAGAAAGTTCCGCTTTAGTCTCATCCGACCTCAAGACCCTTTTCCACATCTTTACAGTATCTTCTAAGTGACACTTTGCAAAGTCTTTATAGGCAAGGTTATGTTTTATTTTCAGCCAGGGCTTCTTCCTTGCCACTCTTCAATAAAATACCCTTTTTGTGCAAGGCCTTAGATTGTGAAGCCATGAACTTCATCTCCAGTTGCAGCCACTGACTTCTCTAGCTCACTCAGTGACTGTGTCACAGTAACCTCTCTTACAAGTGCCATTCTTCTCTGGCAACTAAGCTTAAAGGGGCAGCCTGACCATTATTTTTCCATGATGGACTGCACTGAGCTTGTACCCTTACCCACATTTGTGCTTCTTGATTATCATCTCCCTGATTTGCCTTGAAGGTTCTTTTGTTTTCATTTTGGTTTGGGCTATTGAAAATCTACCATACTGTTGGACCTTACAGATCATTTAGTCAGATAATCTCCAATTTTCTACATCAACAAATTGGTTGAGTTAGTAAGGCAACATACAGTATTGCACCTGAGGAAAGTTAGTGTAGTAATTACAGAGGATGAATACCTTCTCAGCTTCACAGCTTTGGTTTTTAATTTTTAGTAAACTGTTGACGTGTTTTGGAATATTTCTTTTGATTTGACATTTTGCACAATGTTTTGTAGATTAGCTCAAAAATCCACTAGATCTTAAATTTAGAAAATGAGACAATAAAATGTGAAAATATACTTGAGGGGCTGAATCCTCTTTTCAAGGCACTGTATACAGTGTTCATAATCATAGAAAAGTACAGTACAGCAGCAGGCCATTTAGCCCATGACAAACCATTAAGCTGCCTACTCCAATCCATCAGCACGCAGATCATAGCCCTGTATTCCCCTACCATTCATGTACCTATCCGAACTTCTCTTAAACATTGAAATTGAGTTCACATGCACCACTTGTGCTGGCAGCTCGTTCCACACTCTCACCACCCTCTGAGTGAAGAAGTTTCCCCTCATGTTCCCCTTAAACTTTTCACCTTTCACCCTTAAGTCATGACCTCTGGTTGTAGATCCACCCAACGTCAGTAAAAAGAACTTGCTTGAATTTACCCAATCTCCTCTCAATCTTCTACATTCCAAGTATAAATGTCCTAATCTATTCTATCTTTCCTTATAACGCAGGTCCTCCAGACCCAGCAACATCCTTGTAAATTTTCTCTGTACTCTTTCAACCGTATTTACATCTTTCCTGTAGGTAGGTGACCAAAACTGCACACAATACAAATTAGGTCTCGCCAATGTCTTGTACAACTTTATCTGTGGTGAGACAGACTAAGATGTCACTGGGAGTGGGATACATGCCCACAGCTCACCTCTATCTTCTTGTCCAGGTCCTTGCATGTCTGAA
Organism: Mobula birostris; assembly: GCF_030028105.1. Lineage (NCBI taxonomy): Eukaryota > Metazoa > Chordata > Chondrichthyes > Myliobatiformes > Myliobatidae > Mobula > Mobula birostris. Next base: position 63,022,737 of record NC_092393.1, on the reverse strand, counting down.
TCAGGCAGTCTCTGGTCCCATAGAAGAAGTATACAGCCTTCATAAAACACAAGCACAGCAGTGAATCTTTCCGTCTCCCGGAGAGTTTCAGAGCATACACCCCTTCCCCAGCACAGACCCATCACACTACAGCTTCACACACACTGCAGTCCAGTCCTTCCCAGCAGCAGGGTCAGCGTAAAGTACGCATCACACGTCCTCTGCAGGGATCAACTGGGAGAAACATTGTGGACACAGAGGGCAGACTCCTTGCTGGAGGTGAGACTGCTTGTGTGGAGCACCACACATGCTCTCTCAGGTCTACCAGAGCCCCACTGAGCTGGGTGAGGGGTGCACTGGGACAGGGCAAGCATACTGATCACTAACCTCCACACCATGGGACTGGTTGGTCATCTTGGTCCCACCTCACCTCTGCCACCAAGGCCTAGAAATAACTAGTAGATTCCCTCTGGGGAAGAGGAATCCCTAGTCCCTGATCGGAAAATGCAATCAGCCACTAGGCAAGAGGAAGCCCTGTTCCTTGCCTTGTTCTCAAGTTGACTGGAGAGGGCAGTGACCGGTCTGTGCCCAAACTAAGGTGCAACATTTCACTCTTAGATCCTGGACCGGACGAGTTGTCCTGTGCTATAATGTATTTTCCCACCAAGGTACTGTCTTCAGGACCACACAACTGCCAGAGGCAAGTATTGGGCATGCTGCTTTGCAGGAACCGCCTGCCTTCACTGGGACCTACTCAGAGCTGAAAAATGGCCAGGCCCAGTTGGAACACTTCCCCAGCAACAAGGGGACCCACTCTGGCTCTGGGCGAAAGGACAGGCAGGGCAGGGGAGAAGCGAGCTGCTAATCACTGGAGGTCCAGGCCAAAGGATCTGGCCATCCTGTCACAGGGTCACAGGTGGGACCATCCACACTGGGTAGACTATCGGACCCAATTTCTCAAACCTCCCTGGAACAAGTCCCACACGGGGCAAGCTCTCTCTCGGAAACAGTCCGTCCCACACCACACAGGTGTTTCCTGACATCCACAACCTCCTCGCCTTCATCAGGACACAACGAGTCCCCGTTCTGTCCTGGTCCCGGTCCCAGATCAAAGTCAATTTGGTATCAGAGTATGTATATGTCACACATACTACCCTGACATTCACTTTCTTGCAGGGATTTACAGAAAGATAAAGAAATGCAATAGAATTTATGAAATACTACAGAACATAGAAGAGTGTAGCACAGGAACAGGGCATTCAGCCAACAATGTGCCAAACCAGCTAAAAAGCAAATTAAAAACACCCAAACACTATTCCCTCCTACCTACACCATGTCCATTTCCCTCCATCTTCCCTACATCCATGTGCCTATCCAAGCATCTAATATATTTGCCTTTACCACCTCACCAGGCAGCGTATTCCAGACATCCACGACTCTGAATAAAAATCCCCCTTGATCCTACACCCCCTCACCTTCAATACATATCCTCTGGTATTAGACATTTCAACCCTGAGAAACAGATACTTCCTGTTTACTCTATTTAGGCCTCACATAATTTTCTAAACCTCTATCAGATCTCCCCTCAGCCTCCAGTGCTCCAGAGAAAACACGATAGCACACGCCCTCTAAATTTGGCAGCATCCTATAGCCTCAACATCCTTCCTATTGTGGAACAACCAGAATTGTATGCAATACTCCAGATGTGGCCTAACCAGCGTTTTATAAGTTGCAACGTAATTGTCTCCTTGCATTTGCCCTACCACGGTGCAACACCTCACAGTTATCTAGGTTAAACTCCTCCTACCATTTCTCTACCCATATCTACATTGTACCGTATTCTTTGCCAGTCTTCTACACCATCCTACCGAGCAGAGTCTACTGCCAAGAAGGCCCACCAGCACCTTTACTTCCTGAGGAAGCTAAGGAAATTTGGGCTGTGCCTAAAACCCTCACTAATTTTTATAGATGCACCGTAGAAAGCATTCTTTTAGGGTGCATCACAACCTGGTATGGAAGTTGTCCTGTCCAAGACCAGAAGAAGCTGCAGAAGATCGTGAACACGGCGCAGCACATCACACAAACCAATCTTCCATCCATGGACACACTTTACACCGCACGCTGTTGGAGCAGTGCTGCCAGGATAATCAAGGACACGACCCACCCAGCCAACACACTTTTCGTCCCTCTTCCCTCCGGGAGAAGGCTCAGGAGCTTGAAGACTCGTACGGCCAGATTTGGGAACAGCTTCTTTCCAACTGTGATAAGACTGCTGAACGGATCCTGACCCGGATCTGGGCCGTACCCTCCAAATATCCAGACCTGCCTCTCAGTTTTTTTTGCACTACCTTACTTTCCCTTTTCTATTTTCTATTTATGATTTATAATTAAAGTTTTTTAAATTTACTATCGATTTGTACTCCAGGGAGCGCGAAGCACAGAATCAAATATCACTGTGATGATTGTACACTCTAGCATCAATTGTTTGGTGACAATAAAGTATAAAGTATCCACAACTCCACCAATCTTGGTATCATCTGCAAACTTACTAACCCACCCAACTGCCGGACGATGCTGAGGATGTTCTACGAGTCTGTGGTGGCCAGTGCGATGTTTGCTGTTGTGTGCTGAGGCAGCAGGCTGAGGGTAGCAGACACCAAAAGAATCAACAAACTCATTCGTAAGGCCAGTGATGTTGTGGGGATGGAACTGGACTCTCTCACGGTGGTGTCTGAAAAGAGGATGCTGTCCAAGCTACATGCCATCTTGGTCAATGTCTCCCATCCACTACATAATATACTGGTTGGGCACAGGAGTACATTCAGCCAGAGACTCATTCCACCGAGATGCAACACAGAGCGTCATAAGAAGTCATTCCTGCCTGTGGCCATCAAACTTTACAACTCCTCCCTTGGAGGGTCAGACACCCTGAGCCAATAGGCTGGTCCTGAACTTATTTTCTGGCATAATTTACATATTACTATTTAACTATTTATGGTTTTATTACTATTTATTATTTACGGTGCAACTGTAACGAAAACCAATTTCCCCTGGGATCAATAAAGTATGACTAACTACATTTTCATCCAGGTCATTTATATGTATCACCATCAGCAGCGATCCCAGCACAAATCCCCGGGGAACACCACTAATTACAGACCTCCAGCTCGAATAAGTCTCTTCAACCACATTCTGAATCCAAGCAGCCAATTCTCTGCACATCCCATGCATCTTAATCTTCTGGATTAGCCTCCCACTTTGTCAAACAGCTTACTAAAATCCACGTAGACAATATCCACTTCCCTATCTCATCAATCTCTCTCGTCACCTTATCAACATATTCAATCAAGTAGGTAAGGCACAACTTGCTCTGCACAAAGCTATGCTGGCTCTCCCTAATTAGGGCCCTACTACAACTGTATGAGACTCACCCATCTATAGTTCCCAAAATTCCTCCTTGTTCCCTTCTGAAATAGAGGTACATTAGTCACTCACCAGTCCTCACCAGGACACCAAGATACTGGTCAAGGGCCTAGCAATCTGGTCTCTCGCCTCCTTCAATTAACTGGGGTAAATCCCATCAGGCCCTGGGGTCTCATCCACCTCGAAGAGGCTCAACATTTCTTCTCCTTGACCTCTAAATACCCTAACGTGTTTATACACTCAGCACTGATCTCCTGGTCCTCCATATTCCTTTCCTTGGTAAATACTGAAGCAAAGTATTCATTCAGTACCTCACTCACATTCTCTGCATCCAAACAAATGTTCCCCCCTTTATCCTTGAGAGGTCTCACCCTCCCCCTAGTTATCCTCGTGCTCTTGATGTCGGAATTCACTTTAATCCTACTTGCCAAGGACGTTTCATGGCTCCTCCTGGCTTTCCCAATTCCCTTCCTTTGTTCTTCTCTGGTTTCTTTATACTCATGTGCTTCGTTTGATCCCAACTTCCAAAGCTTTACATACTTTTCCTTTTCATCAGCTCTCTGGACATGAGGTTCAATTATCTTTCCATCCCCATCATTCCTTCAAACAGGAACATACCTTTCCAGTGGTCTGTGCAGTTGATTTTTAAACACCCTCCATATGTCTGGTGTAGTTGTTCCCAATTAATGCCTCTTAGTTCTGGACTAATACCTTTGTAACTTGCCCTACTCCAACTTAAAATTCTCCCACAAGGAAAATACCTGCCCTAGAAACATCGAAAACCTACAGCACAACACAGGCTCTTTGGCCCACAAAGCTGTGCCAAACATGTCCCTACCTCAGAAATTACTAGGCATACCCACAGCCCTCTATTTTCCTAAGCTCCATGTACCTATCCAAAAGTCTCTTAAAAGACTCTATAGTATCCGCCTCCACCACCGTTGTCGGCAGCCCATTCCACACATTCACCACTCCCTGCGTAAAAAAACTTACCCGACTCTCCTCTGTGCCTACTCCCCAGCACCTTAAACCTGTGTCCTCTTGTGGCAACCATTTCAGCCCTGGGAAAAAGCTTCTGATTATCCACACGATGAATGCCTCTCATCGTCTTATACACCTCTAGCAGGTCTAGGTATCCTGAAAGTTAAGGAGTTGTGGTCACTGTTCCCTAACAGTTCACCACTGAAAGGTCAGTCACCTGGCCAAGCTCATTAGCCAGCACCAAGACCAGTACGATCCTTCCTCTTGATGGACCATCTACATATTAATTTAAGAAACCTTCCAGGATACGCTTACCAAATTCAGTCCCATCTAAACCCCTCACACCAAGGTGGTCCGGTTTATATTAGGGAAGTTGAAGTCCCCTCATGACAACAACTGTATTTCTTTCACACCTTTCCTTACTCTGACTGCAGATCTGTTCCTCAATGTCCTCAAGTGGCTATGAGGGGGTCTGTCCATACAATCCCATCAGTGTGACTGCACCCTTCCTATTCCTGAGTTCAACCCAAACGGACTCAGTGTCTGACCCCTCCATTATGTCTTCCCTGAGTGCAGCTGTGATATTGTCCCTGATTAGTAGTACAACTCCCCCACCCTTTACCTCCTCCTCTATACTTTCTAAAACTTGGAAAACTTGGAACATTAATCACCCATTTCTGCCCTTCTCTCAACCAAGTTTCAGCAACGACTAACGATTGTATTTGTGTAAACAGAACCTTAACACCCACTGTCGCCCATCCCCCTTTGGCTAGGCCCAGGCTCTCTGACAGAGCTTCCTCACACTCACCCGTACTCCCCAGACAGCAGGGTGAAGTCCTCCCCCCTACCACACTGCTCCTCTCCGTGACTCCACCCACCTTGTTAAGGATCCTGCTGGAGAACAGAGAGGGGCTCTGCAGCCGACGCTCGTGGAAGTTCAAGGCCATGAGGGCATCGGGCCCAATGGAGAAGTAATTGTTCATGGAGAAGACCTGATGGGGAGGAACAGAGTATACTGCAGTCCCACAGCATCCAACCGCAAGATGTCTGGGGGGGGGGCAGGCGGGGAGGGAGAGGTCGGGGGAGGGGTGGATGAGAGTCGGGGGAGATGGAAGACGGAGGGGTCCTGGGTTTGGTGGGGAGGGGTGGGAGAGAGATGGAAGGGTAGGAGGAAGTTCAGATACACGCTCGATGGGGGCTACCGTTACCTTGGGTCGGTGGAAGCTGTAGAACCCCTTAGTAATCCGCACTCTCCAGCTGTGGGGACAAGAGGGACAGAATCAGTAGTTTCAGGGATTCTCCCCCCTCACAGACCGGGCCCCCACTGGTGCCGCAGGGTCTGTGGAAACCATAGCCTATCCTGACCGACCCTCTCAGAGCACATACGCTCCACTCCTCGTCCTTCCCAGGCTGTGCGGCAGAGTCCTCGAAGCATCCTTTTACCCACTGCACACTGGACCCCTCCCTCTGTATTGAAGTCCTTGCCCCTTGCCACAAAAAATTTGCCCCCAGGCCAAGAAGTGGGGCAGCCCTGTGGCTGGCTTTGGAATGGGTTTCTGACACTGTCAAGGTCACATCTGTTACAGTGCAGGGGCACAGCCTTGTGGGGACCACTGGCCACAGTTTCCAGTTACACAACCCTCTCGCAGACCCTCTGGAACCGATGGGCCCCTCTCCTTGCACATGGAACTTGCTGAATGCATTACTGACCCATGTGAACCATATGTGCAGACAGGAATGTTCACATAACGAAGCCATGCTCACCATCTCTGATTATGCTCTACACTTCCAAGTGAAGAGTGATCCCATCCTTCGATTTCTTTCCCAGTAATTCCCCACATTTACCACAAGAACACAAGAAATAGGAGCAGGAGTCGGCCCTCTACCCCATTGAGCGTGCTCCGCCATGCAATATTATGGCTGATCTGGCCATGAGCTCATCTCCACCTATCTGCCTTTTCCCCATAATCCATAATTTCCCTACTATGCAAAAATCTATCCAACCTTGTCTTAAATATATTTACTGAGGTAACTTCATTAGGCAGAGAATTCCACAGATTCACCACTCTCTGGGAAAAGCAGTTTCTCTTCATCTCCATCCCAAATCTACTCCCTGAATCTTGAGGCTATGTCCCCTAGTTCTAGTCTCATCTACCAGTGGAAACAACTTTCCTGCCTCTATCTCTTTCACAATTTTATGTTTCTATAAGATCTCTCATTTTTCTGAATTCCAGTGTATACAGTCCCAGCTGATTCAATCTCTCCTCTAACTCCCACCTACTACTGCTGGGGCCGACACCTGCCCTCCTCCGCCAGCGCCTCATCGCGGCCAGTAAACCCTTAGAAGTTCTAGCCATCTCCAACCTTCCTCCGACACATTTCACCATACCCTGGGGGGTTATCCATTCCAGAATCTAGTGATTCTTGAAAGATCATTACTAATGGCTCCACGATCTCTTCAGCCGCCACTTTCAGATCTCTGGAGTGTACACCATCTGGTTCAGGTGACTTATCGACCTTCAGACCTTACAGTTTCCCAAAAATCTCCTCTCTAGTTATGGTATCTCCATACACTTCATGCCCCGACACCTGCATCTTCCAGCATACTGCTTGTGTCTTCTACAGTGAAGATTGATGCAAAATACTCACTCAGTTCATCCAGTATTTTGTTGTCTCACATTACCTCTCCTGCACCATTTTCCAGTGGTCCAATATCTACTCTCACCTTTCTTTTACACTTTATATATCTGGAGAACCTTCTGGTATCATTTGTTATATTATTGGCTTGCTTACCTTCATCTTTGATCTCTACCCACCCCATGGTTTTTTTTTCATCTTTTTTTTTTAAAAGAAATTCCCAATCTTCTAACTCTCTACTAATTTTTTGCTGTATTATACTTTTATGCCGTCTTCAACTTCTCCCTCTCAAATTGCAGGGTGAATTCTATCATATTATGATCACTATTACCTAAGGGTCCCTCTACTTTGAGCTCTCTAATTACAGTTCATTACACAACACCCAATCCAGAATAGTTGATCCCTTCGTGGGCTCAACCATGAGCTGCTCCAGAAAGCCATCTAGGCGGCATTCCACAAATTCTCTCTTGGGATTCAGCATCAACTTGATTTTCCCAATCTACCCGCATATTGAAATCTCCATTGCCTTTCTAACATGCTTTTTCTATGTCACTCTGATTTGTAGACCACATCCTGGCTACTTTTCATAGGCCTGTAAATTCCCATCAGGTTCTTCTTAGCCTAGTAGTTTCTTAACTCTCCCCACAAGGATTCTACACCATCTTCCATGTCACCTCCTTCTCAAGGTTTAATAGATTTTTTTAAACCCACACAGCCACTCCCCTCCTCTTCCAGCCACAACTCCGTGATACCCACAACATAACTGTCAACCTCTAACTGCGCTTCAAGATCATCTACCTCATTCTGTAAACAAGCGAAAATGTGCAGATACTGAAAATCCGAGCAACATATGTAAATTACTAGAGTAACTCAGCAGGCCAGGCAGCATCTGTGGAAAGTACAGATGACGTTTTGGGCCAAAACCATTTGACAGGACGTTATTCTGTATACGGCATAGATTTGAGGATAACACCTGATCGAGAACCTGGCTGTGGGACGGAGGAGATGGTCAGTTAGTTTGAAGAGGAATGAGGCAGGACAGCGGACGGGCTGACTGGATGCTGCACAGAGAGACAGCAGGGATACGGTGGGCCTGCGACATTCGGACTTGGAGTGTAGACCATCTATGAAACTCCGCAGTCATTGCTGCACCAACGCCACTCCCAAACGGACCCCGTCTCGCAGCACGAACCCTCCCCTCAGTCTGAACAACAAAACCAGACATACTGCTCACTGCAAAAGGACTATTAGCCTTTGGAACTGCTTGCCGGACCCAGTTATCCATTGCCAATGGTGTGTGCAGAACCCACGGAGATCTCTGTGAATGACACTTGCTGGCTCCCTGCATCAGCACAAATTGCTCCCTGTGGCACCCTCACTGGGAATCGTGTGGGGAAGCAGCTGCAGCTGTGTGCCAGCATCCCAAACAACTCACCGATCCAGCTTCACCACTTCTCCCTCCAGAACATGACGCAGGATCCCTTCAGCCGTCTGATCACCAGTGTAACCGGCACCCCAGCCCAGCGTGCGAGACAGGTCGTTCCCGGTGCCCAGCGGCAGAATGGCCACGCGTGGGGTGTACTGCTCCTGCCCCTGTACAGTGACCACATCAGCAGGGGTTCAAACACAGCTCATTCCACACAGTCGCCGTGACCCGCTCCTCTTCCCCCTGTTGTCACTATGCTGGGGCGTGCTCACTCCTGGCACAACCTACACTCGGTCATTCTGTGCCTTTCTCAGCTGCAGCTGCACACCCACACGAGAAGGGTAGATGCATGCACGCGTACCCACACAGAGATAGGGGAGTGGCGCGCACACAGGCCTCGGTGCTGACACTGGGGCAGCTGCAGTGCATTGCCAAGTACCGTCAGAAATATCCACAGGAGGAACTGCTCCCTCAGAGGGCAGAGTAAACATCAGCTCCACCAGCGATGCACGACAGGACAGAATGGAGGGAGCTTCACTCTGTGTCTGACCCCAGGAGTGTGTGATGGGACAGTGTGGAGACAGCTTCACTTGTGTCCTGAAGGGATGAGGTGGAGGGAGCTTCATTTGGTATTTGACCCCGCGGACGCATGATGGGATGGTGTGGGGAGAGCTTTACTGTTTCTGACCCTGGGAGCGTGTGAGAGGAAGGTAGAGAAGGGGTCTCACTCTTGACACACCTTGTGTTTCATCTCATCGATGGCATCCAGGACCCAGCCAACAGTTCCGTCACCACCGCACACGAGCACGCAGGCAGAGTGGCTGGGTAGGACGGTGCAGAGCTGCAGAGCCTTGTACGGAGTCACAGTTCCAAGATCAAGCACCTGCAGGAGAGAAACCAGTCTTAGTCAGTCATACTTTATTGATTCCGAGGAAAACCGGGTTTCGTTACAGTTGCACCAACCAAGAATAGAGTATAAATAGAGCAATATAAAACCATAAATAGTTAAATAGTAATATGTAAATTATGCCAGGAAATAAGTCCAGGACCAGCCTATTGACTCAGGGTGTCTGACCCTCCAAGGGAGGAGTTGTAAAGTTTGATGGCCACAGGCAGGAATGACTTCCTATGACACTCTGTGTTGCATCTCGGTGGAATGAGTCTCTGGCTGAATGTACTCCTGTGCCCACCCAGTACATTATGTAGTGGATGGGAGACATTGACCAAGATGGCATGCAACTTAGACAGCATCCTCTTTTCAGACACCACCGTGAGAGTGTCCAGTTCCATCCCCACAACATCACTGGCCTTACGAATGAGTTTGTTGATTCTGTTGGTGTCTGCCCCAGCACACAACAGCAAACATGATAGCACTGGCCACCACAGACTCGTAGAACATCCTCAGCATCGTCCAGCAGATGTTAAAGGACCTCAGTCTCCTCAGGAAATAGAGATGGCTCTGACCCTTCTTGTAGACAGCCTCAGTGTTCTTTGACCAGTCCGGTTTACTGTCAATTCGTATTCCCAGGTATTTGTAATCCTCCACCATGTCCACACTGACCCCCTGGATGGAAACAGGGGTCACCGGTGCCTTAGCTCTCCTCAGGTCTACCACCAGCTCCTTAGTCTTTTTCACATTAAGCTGCAGATAATTCTGCTCACACCATTTGACAAAGTTTCCTACCATAGCCCTGTACTCAGTCTCATCTCCCTCGCTGATGCATCCAACTAAGGCAGAGTCATCAGAAAACTTCTGAAGATGACAAGATTCTGTGCAGTAGTTGAAGTCCAAGGTGTAAATGGTGAAGAGAAAGGGAGACAAGACAGTCCCCTGTGGAGCCCCAGTATGGACCATTCAGCACTGTATGGACCAGAGGACCAGCCCAAATCGCTGTTGGTGCCTACACAGACCAGAACCCACAATACTGCAGAACATCAGCCCTCAGACAGCACAGATCAGGGCACCAGCCCTAATCACTGACAGAACCGACACAAGCCAGTACCCACACTGACAGAGAACACCACAAATCACTGACTGAGCCGATACAACAGAGCACACTAACAGCAAACATCAGCCCTCAGACACAAATCAGAACACCAGTCCATATCACTGGCAGAGCCAACACTGGCACGAACCCACATAGAGAGCACATTTAGATCCAAGTCAGTAAAATATCTAAGGCCCCAGCGATGACCCCTGCACTGCTTTCAATTCGCTGGAGTTAGCAGCATGCGTGATGAGGTACTGTGTTAATGAGGAATACTGAGGTTACCTGCACAGGGTTGAGGATAGTGCGGAATTCACCCATTAAACTCTGGGCCATGTTGTTCCCACTGCGACTGTTGCCGAGGACCAGCACTGGGCTCCAGTTCTCCACACAGGTGAAGATGTACTGCACGCGGACGAAGAAACACAAACCATTACACACTTGCAGTTATCAGTGGACCCAGGGTACACTGAGCTGGGGCTCAAGCTGGAATACAGCAGACACTGCACAATATACACAGATTACAGGGAACTCTCCCACATGCTCTCACACTTATCGCTCATTCACCACTTACTTCCCAAAGCTCCCCACTGCCAACCCGTAGCCCAAAGGAGAAAAGATGGTGAACACTCTTACACACACACTCCACCCGACTGCACCTGCTACCAGAGAAGGGTGATGTTAAATTGCCCCATTCATTAACACAGTCAAAAGGTGCGTCAAATAGGTTCAACCCAGAGAGTGCAGGATAGGTTTGCAGAGGATGAGGGCAGGGAATAAAGAGTCGGAAATTGAGAGGTGTCGAAGAATGGAGGCAGCTTGGAAACCACGTCCTCTGAAGGCACTGACCGTTGGGAGTGGGCAACACCCATTAGTCCCTGAAGGAGCAGGACAGACAGGTGAGCTGGGTACCGCTGCATACTGTGTGTGTGTACTGGGTGAGATACTACCAAGGGAGGGCTCATAGGAGCCTAGAGAGAGATTTCATTCAAATGTATTACATTATGAAAAGACTGGACTGGTAAACTATGGACGTACTTCCAAAACTGGAGGTGTGGTTCGGTACTCAGGGAAAATGGTTAGAGGAAAGTTGATAATATGGTGCGGGGAGGGGTGGTTAGAAACCCACACAGCACAGAATTAAGCCCTTTGGCCCACTGTGTCTATACTAATCTCAGTTCAGTATCTGCTCGCACCCTCTATTGACAATTCCCAAGCTCGGCTGAAGAGCCATACTGCAACCTGTAGTCTGATGATGGGAGATTGGATTCACTTGTCACCCTGATCCCATCACCTCAGCACACGGAGGACAGACCACCCACATCACGGAAACCCCAGTACTCCCACCCTACCTACTGACCAAACAGCATCCCAGACTACACCCAACCACCTCGAAGCTACACCATCCTACCCCGACCACCCTGCCCCACCCATCACCCCACTCCCAAAACCCAGTACCCACCTACCATCCACGCCCCTTCCTACACCTGGCTCTCATCCTCCATGCCCTAAACGCCTACAGATTGCATCCCCACCCTCACCCCCTCAGCCAAACTCCCATCGCTCCCACCCCTCACAGCGCCCTGTCTACACCATACCTGCGCCGGGTCGGTGGGCTCCCGGGGCCTGCGGTTCACCGAGTGCAGGTACTGCGGGGGGACGACGGCGCGGGGCAGCGGTCCGAGGGGGCAGGCGGGGGGCACCCTGACCAGGCAGTCGTCGTGGGCGACCTGTTGGCACCAAATGCAGCGCTGGTCGCAGAGGCAGGGCCGGGAGCCGCACTGCAGGCCGCAGACGGCGCAGCGGTTGCAGAGTGGAAGGTTGCCGCGGAGCCAGTGGTGGCGAGGGGGACCACGGGCCGCGCTCAGCCGTTGTTTGCAGCGCAGCCGGCGCTCGGCCGCTGCCTGGCAGGCCGGGTGCACGCAGGCTCCGCAGCTGTCGCAGTAGCAGCCCCGCAGCGCGGCCTGCCCGCACTCGCTGCAGTAGGTGGGACGGCCGAAAAGGTCCGAGTAAAGCCAGCGGTGTCCGCCCGGGCCCGGGCTCGGGCCCGCCGGCGCCCCGGGCCGCCCCCGTCTCCCGCCCAACCACCAGCTCAGCAGCACGGGCAACAGCACGGCGGCCGCCGTCAGCAGCGCCAGGCGACCAGCGCCCAAGCCCCAGCCCCAGCCCCAGGCCCCAGGGCCCACCTCCGCCGCTGCCTCGCCGCCTTCACCCATTCCGCCACCCATCAACCCCGGGGCCCCGGGCGGCGGCCGCCGCCGCTCAGCGGGGCCGCGCCAGCAGCAACGCGCTCCGCCGGCTCCGGTGCGAGCAGAAAACAGGAACGCGCCATTGAAGCCGTAACTGACGCCTGGGAAACGGGGCGGGGTCTCGAAATTGACGTTATCGTGGGCGGGGCCGAGAGGGGCTCGTTGCTAAGGGCGGGGCCGAGAGGGGATCGTTGCTAAGGGCGGGGCCGGGGTCAAGCGGCCAGCCGAAGCTCCTCAAATCGAAGTTGCTGGTGAACGCATTCCGCAGCATCTGCAGAATTCCTGTTGTTGGAGCTTTTCAAAGTTTATTGTCACAAGGATAGGTCCGTTTATGGCAGGAGCAATGGATAAACTCCCTTCCAGCATCATCACATCAGATAAGCAACGTTCACCAGGAAAGCACGCAAATTATACACAACTAATACAAGGAAAAACACAATTAAAATAAAAATGTCCATTTTAAGTGCAACGTAACCGAAGTGTTCATAGTGTTGCCGAATACCAATTACAGTACAGTTTTGCCGGTCGGTTCAAAACCAGATGGTGGAAGGGAAGTAACTGTTCTTGGACCTGGTGGTGTCCTGACCCGGGCGGTGGGATCTCGATGATGGATGTTGCTTTGAGACAGCGCCTCCCGGTGGAGAGGGATATGCCAGTACAGTAATGTATCGGACAGAGGCCACTACTCTACAGCCTCTTGTGTTCCTTGTGCGTTAGAATTGCCGTGACGAGCTAAGATACTTTCATCAGTACATATGTAGACATTTGTTAGTGTTTGATGTCAAGCTTAACCTCCTAAAAAGCATGCTTTCCTTGTGCTGCTGGGCCCAAGACAGGTCACCCGATATGTTAACGCCCAGGAACTTAAATTTGCTCTCCCTCTCCACCACCGACTTCACAATGTAGGCTGGAGTGTGTGTTCACCTTCCTTCCCCTTCCGGAAGACAACCGTCATCGTTGGTTTTACTGGCGTTGAGCAATATTTCTTTCTTTTTCTTTCTCTCTCTCTCACAACAACAGGAATTCTGCAGATGCTGGAAATTCAAGCAACACACATCAAAGTTGCTGGTGAACGCAGCAGGCCAGGCAGCATCTCTAGGAAGAGGTGCAGTCGTCGTTTCAGGCCGAGACCCTTCGTACCTGACGAAGACCTGACGAAGGGTCTCGGCCTGAAACGTCGACTGCACCTCTTCCTCGAGATGCTGCCCGGCCTGCTGCATTCACCAGCAAATTTTATGTGTGTTGCACACACACACACACATCTGGCTCGCCACCACCAACAACAACGGTGATGTGTTTGAATTGAAGATGCCATTGCAGCTATGCCTGGCCACAGTCATGCATGCAGGGAGCAAAGATTCAAAGACATTCTCAAGATTCAAAGATTCAAAACACTTTATTGTCATTCTAACCGTACATCAGCTCTGCAGGGCAGAATGAGAGCATTTCTCAGGAGCAGTGCAATCATAACATAACAAACGCAACACTAAATAATAAACATAACAATAAATAGTAAAACACAACAGCCACATGTCAGTTAAAATCAAGTTTTGTGTCCAGTGCAAGTTAAAAGTGTCCAAAGCAGAGTCAGGTAGAGCAGCTATTTAGCAGTCTGACTGCCTGTGGGAGGAAGCTGTTTAGTAGCCTTGTGGTTTTAGTTCTGATGCTCCTGTAACGTTTGCCTGATGGCAGAAGAACAAGCAGTTCATGGAGAGGGTGTGAGGGGTCTTTAACGATGTACCGTGTCTTCTGGAGGCACTGACTCTGAAAGAGATCTTGGACAGAAGGTAGGGAGACCCCAATAACCTTCTCTGCTCCCCTAACCATCCTCTGCAAGGTTTTTTTGTCGACAGCACTGCAGCTGGAGTACCAGGTTGTGATGCAAAAGGTCAGCACACTCTCAACCACGCCTCTGTAGAATGTAGTTAAGATGTCAGTGGGGAGTGATGCTTGTTTAAGCTTCCTCAGAAAGTGCAATCTCTGCTGGGTCCGTTTCACAATCCCAGTGGTGTTCCTGGACCAGGTTGAGATTGTCCGAGATCTGCACCCCAAGGAACTTGATGTTTTCCACTCTCTCCACTGTGGAGCCGCTGGTGCTGAGGGGTGTGTGCTCAGGCTGAGACCGTCTGAAATCGACAATCATCTCCTTGGTTTTGGTGACATTAAGCATCAAGTTGTTATCCCTGCACCAGCTCTCTAGGTGTTTGATCTCCTCCCTGTACATTGTTTCATCATTTTTGCAGATGAGCCCCACCACTGTGGTATCATCTACAAATGTAATGATTAGGTTCTCCTTGAATCTGGCTGCACAGTCATGTGTTAGCAGTGTAAACAGCAATGGGCTGAGCACTCAGCCCTGCGGGGATCCAGTGCTCAGTGTGATGGAGTCAGAGACGTTCCTGCCAACACGGACTGACTGTGGTCTCTCTGTCAAGAAATCCAGAATCCAGCGACACATAGCAGTGCTAAGGCCAAACAGCGACGGTTTCTCCACTAGTCTCTGCGGGAACTGAAATCAAAGTACAGGATTCTGACATAAGTGTCTTTGTTGTCCAGGTGAGAGAGAACTGTGTACAGTGTGGTGGATATTGCGTCCTCCATAGAGCGATGTGCGCAACCTTGAGGAACCTGTGTGGATGAGAGGAGATGATGGCAAGAAGACGGGTGTATGGGATTGAGCAGGATCCAGGATCAGCCATGATGAAATGGCAGAGCAGACTCGACGGGCTGAATGGCTTAATTTCCTCCTGTGTCTTACGGTCTTCTGGTGTTAACAAAACTTACTGACTGGGATCTCAAAATCAGAATCAGCTTCATTATAACTGGCGTGAATTTGACATTTGTATTTTTGTGGCAGGCATAAAACCTTGCTAGAAATTATAATAAAAAGCAAGTAATATTGCAAAAGAGGAATGGTGAGGTAGTGTTCATGGGTTTAGAAATCTGATGGCGGAGGGGAAGAAACTGTTTCTAAAACATTTGAGTGTGAGTCTTCAGGATCCTGTACCTCCTCCTTGATGGTAGCAATGAGAAGAGGGCATGTCCTGGATTATGTGGTGTCCCAATGTAACCTTGCACTAACATCATAAGACCCAGGAACTGATTGTGGACTTCAGGACGGGGAAGTTGAGGGGACACACACCAGTCCTTGTCGTGTGGAAAGTTCCTGGGTGCTAATATCTCAGAACAGAGCGAAGAGCCATGTAAGTCGCATCTGCAGCAAACCTGCCATAATGGGAAGCAGATCCAGGACATCACTAATGCAGGGGTCGATTTGCTCCATAACCAACCTCTCCAAGCACTTCGCTACAGTTGCAGTAAGTGCCACCGATCAGGTCATCGTACCTTTCTTGGACCCCCGTACAACAGATGCCTTTCTGAAGCAGATGGAAGCCCGAGACCTCAGATGCAAGGAATTGAAAATGTCCGTAAAGACTCCAGTCCCATTGACCATAGCCCTCCCCATTCACATACTTATCCAAAAATGTTCCAGTCGAACCAATTTCGATGGCATTTCGATCCACAGTCTCACCACCCTCTGAGTGAAGCCCCCGTCAGGTTTCCCTTAAATATTTAACCTTTCACCCATAACCAATGACCTCCAGTTCCTCATGTTAAATTGGTTGATACAAGACTGACCAAGTGCAGGGTGTGAAGGAACATTTAGATTCTGTGTAAGGGTGGATGTGAACACACACTGACACCTGTCCTTTGCAAGCTGGGACAGCAGAAAGACGCAGAGGGAAACGGAACAAGCCTTTACGTTTACAGGTCAACACTGCCTGCAAGTTTTTCTCTGTTGCCAGCTTGTGGATTGTTCCTGTTGACTTTCCTCGGAGATGTCTACACTCGAGCTTGCTTCCCATCGGCAGCGGTTCCCATGGAAATGTCAACCAGTAGCGTTGCCGTTTCCATTGGAACTGAAGTCCAACACGGACGTAGAACGGTTGCAGGGGCAGGACATATTACATTTTCCGGTTACGGTCCTAGAGCAGGTGGAATTCCAAACATTCAAACCGGGAAGTCAGCGAGGAGAAGGTGTTTGTAGCTGGTGATTTCTGGCCTTTGCAGTCTCCCTGCGTCAACTAGCCCCAGCCTGGGGGTGGGGGCACACAGAGGGGAGCTGAGGAAGACCTTGCTCACTTGGAGGGTGTATGCAATGCACGCCCGAGGGGTCAATGGGGGGGGGGTGCGGCCGTTTGACGGTGCACCATCTGGGTGCGGGGAGGTGGGGATGCTGTAGATGCGACGGAGGGGGTTTCCGCCGACTCCTTAAGCAGATACAGTCGAGGATCGTAGTGAGAGACGTAGCGTGTTACCTAAGTCAATCTGAGGATCGTGCCCTAATATTCAGGCCGGGGGTGAGGGCGGGGGAACGGAGGGGTTGGAAGATGAGCCCAGGCCAGCGGGCGGTGGTGGTGGTGGGGGCGGGAGGGAGGACAGTCGGGCTGGATCTGCTCCTTGCTGCCCCGCTACAGGACACTGCTGAAGGTGTCGGGGCCAAGGGACATGCTCAGCCGCTCCCCCTCTAACTCCTCACGCTGATCCAGCTCGGCCTGTGGTGTCCTAGTGCCGCTGGGTTGTCCCAGGCGGGCTTCTGGGCAGAGGGGAGGGCTAAGCCTCGGTGTGTACACGCCTTCGGACAGACTTGGGGGCGGCCCAGCCCGTTGCAGCTGCAAGCAGCCTTGTCTGAAGTGTGCCCGGCGGCCGGAAGCGGAGTGAGGGTCATTGCTACCCGCCGACCCCCGGACTGGGGGCTCTAATCCCAGGACACTGATGTCGGATCCCTGGACACTGGGCTTTGACAGGTCATTGACGTCCGACCACCAGACACCGGACTCCGTCCCACAGACCCTGGGCTCCGACCCCAGGACACCGACGTCCGAACAAAGAACACCGAGCTCCAACCCACAGACGCTGGAATCCGAACCCACGACACTGACGTCCGAACATCGGACACCGGGCTGCGATTCCCGAACACCGTTCTGCGACCCTCGGACGCTGCCCGCCGCCTCACTCCGCTCCCTCAGCCGCAGAATGTCCGGAGCGATGTCGTTCAGACCGTGAGCTGGCTGCTGGGCAAAGCGACGGGAAGTTACGGTCAGCAGGTCGGGCTCCCTCGGACTGGGTGTCCCGCCAGTGTCACAGTCGCTGTCAGTCGGCAGAAAGACATCGGAGCTGCTCTCGTCGTCGGAACTGGGCCGCCAGTCTGCAACACAGGGGAGTTTACGGTCAGATGGAGGGTTGGGGTCCAGAGGGAGAGGGGCGCGGGGGGAGGTAGGTTGGGATTTGGGAGGCAGTGGGGTCTGGGATGAAAGGGGCCCTGTGCAGCCCACTTTCCTACACTCCACCCGCCCCCCAGCCAACCACATTGGGTGGGAGTTGCGCTCTGAGAGAAACTCAGCAGGCCGAGCAGCATCTGTGGGGACAGAGGGTGTTGACCTCCAGGTCGAGATCCTCCATCGGGACCAAACTGGAGGGCAGCGGTCAGGATCCGGTTTAAAATCATCGGCATACGAGCCTATAAACAGTATTCACCGCCCCCCCCCCGAAATTATTGTTTACAAATTTATTGTTTTACAACATTGAATCACAGTGGATTTAATTTGGCTTTCTTTGACACTGATCAACAGAAAAAGACTATCGTGCCAAAGTGAAAACAGATCTCTACAAAGTGATCTAAATTAATTACAAATATAAAATACAAAATGATTGATTGTACAAGTATTCACCCCTTCAAGCCAGTATTTAGTAGAGGCACCTTTGGCATCAATTACAGCCTTGAGTCTGTGTGGATAGGTCTCTTATCAGCTTTGAACACCTGGACACTGCAATTTTTTCCCATTCTTCCTTACAAAACTGCTCAAGCTCTGTCAGATTGCGTGGGGATTGTGAGTGAACAGCCTTTTTCAAGTCCAGCCAGAAATTCACAATTTGATTGAGGTCTGGACTCTGACTTGGTCACTCCAGGTCATTAACTTTGTTGTTTTTAACCCGTTCCTGTTGTTTTGGCTTTATGCTTGGGGTCATCGTCTTGCTGGAAAACGAATCTTCTCCCAAGTCGCAGTTCTCTTGCAGATTGCATCAGGTTTTTCTCCAGGATTTCCCTGTATTTTGCTGCATTCATTTTACTCTTTACCTTCACAAGCCTTCCAGGGCCTGCTGCAGTGAAGCATCCCCACAGCCTGATGCAGCCACCGCGCTTCGTGTAGAGATGATGCGTTTCTGGTCATGTGCAGTGCTTCATCTGATGGCCAAAGAGCTCAATTTTGGTTATTAGACCATAGAACCTTCTTCCAGCTGACTTCAGAGTCTCCCAAATGCCTTCGGGCAAACTCTAGCTGAGATTTCATTGAGAGTTTTTTTTTTCAACAATGGCTTTCTCTTTGCCAATCTCCCATAAAGCTGTGACTGGTGAAGCACCTGGGCAACAGTTGTTGTTTGCGTAGTCTCTCCCATCTCAGCTTGTAACTCCTCCAGAGTTGTCATAGGTCTCCTGGTGGCCTCCCTCTCTAGTCCCCTTCTTGCACGGTCACTCAGTTTTTGAGGATGGCCTGCTCTAGGCAGATTTACAGTCGTGCCATATTCTTTCCATTTCTTGATGATTGACGTAACTGTACTCCAAGGGATATTCAATGACATGGAAATTTTCTTGTATCCATCTCCTGACTTGTGCTTTTCAACAACCTTTTAATGGAGTTGTTTGGCATATTCTTCTGTCTTCATGGTGTAGTTTTTGCCAGGATATTGTCTCATCAGCAGTTGGACCTCCAGATACAGGTGTACTTTTTCTACAATCAATTGAAACACCTTGACTGCACACAGGTCTCCAAAAACAGACCTCCATTGAACTAATTACGTGACTTCTAAAATGAATTGGCTGCACCAGTGATGATTTGATGTGTTATATTAAAGGGAGCGGGTACTTATACAATCAATTATTTTGTGTTTTATGTTTGTAATTAATTTAGATCACTTTGTAGAGATCTGTTTTCACTTTGACACGAAAGAGTCTTTTTCTGTTGATCGGAGTCAAAAAAAGCCAAATTAATCCACTGTGTTTCAGTGCTGTAAAACAATAAAAACATGAAAGCTTCCAAGAGGGATGAATACTTTTTATAGACACCGTACGTCATGAAATTTGTTAACAGTGGCAGAAATACAATGCAATTCATGATAATACAGGGGAAAAATAAATAAGTGAAAAAGGCTGACCCACTCACAGATATTCCACTGCAACTTGCTAGCTCAGCTCTTTGGGTCTGCCTCCCTCCCTCTCCCAGTCGCAGGGGATTCAGCGCTGACCCCTGTGTTTGTAATCATTTGGCACTTTATCAAATGCCTCTGGGGACCCAAGAGCGCCACATCACCTGGGGCAACTGGTGAGGCCTTCCCGCTGACACTTCTCCCCTGATGATTCTCTGGCGAGGGCAGGCAATCATTATTCACCCGAAGCACCTCCTCTGATGTATCCATGAGCCAGGTGATGGGGAGACTCCCGGAGGGGCGTTTGTAGCGTGCGTATGTCAGGGCATCCATGATCCAGCGCACCTCCCGCCACAATCCATCCAGTTGCTGGAGCACAAGGAAGAGCTGGTCAGGCTGTATTCAGAGGCTGCATTTAGTTCTGGTTTCCCTTTTGTATGGTGTGCGGGCTTTGGAGGGGTCCAGTGATCACAGTGCCATTATTTTCAATATAATTATGGAGAAGGACAGGTCTGCACCCAGGGTTGAGATTTTTGATTGGAGAAAAACTAACTTTGAGGAGATGCGAAAGGATTTAGAAGGAATGGATTGGGACAAATTGTTTCATGGGAAGGATGTAATAGAGAAATGGAGGTCATTTAAAGGTGAAATTTTGAGGGTACAGAATCCTAATGTTCCTGTTAGGTTGAAAGGAAAGGTTAACCATTTGAGAGAGCCATGGTTTTCAAGGGATATTGGAAACTTGGTTCGGAAAAAGAGAGATATCTACAATAAATATAGGCAGCATGGAGTAAATGAGGTGCTCGAGGAATATAAAAAATGTAAAAATAATCTTAAGAAAGAAATTAGGAAAGCTAAAAGAAGATATGAGGTTGCTTTGGCAAGTAAGGTGAAAATAAATCCAAAGGGTTTCTACAGATATATTAATAGCAAAAGGATAGTGAGGGATAAAATTGGTCCCTTAGAGAATCAGAGTGGACAGCTATGTGTGGAACCAAAAGAGATGGGGGGAGATTTTGAACAATTTCTTTTCTTCGGTATTCACTAAGGAGAAGGATATTGAATTGTGTAAGGTAAGGGAAACAGGTAGGAAAATTATGGAAACTATGATGATTAAAGAAGAGGAAGTACTGGAGCTTTTAAGGAATATAAAGGTGGATAAGTCTCCGGGTCCTGACAGGATATTCCCTAGGAACTTGAGGGAAATTAGTGTGGCAATAGCAGAGGCTCTGACAGAAATATTTCAAATGTTATTAGAAACGGGGATGGTGCCGGAGGATTGGCGTATTGCTCATGTTGTTCCATTGTTTAAAAAGGGTTCTAAGAGTAAACCTAGCAATTATCGGCCTGTGAGTTTGACATCAGTGGTGGGTAAACTGATGGAAAGTATTCTTGGAGATGGTATATATGATCATCTGGATAGACAGGGTCTGATTAGGAACAGTCAACATGGATTTGTGCGTGGAAGGTCATGTTTGACAAACCTTATTTGATTTTTTGAAGAGGTTATTGGAAAGTTGACGAGGGTAAAGCGGTGGATGTTGTCTATATGGACTTCAGTAAGGCCTTTGACAAGGTTCCACGCGGAAGGTTAGTTAGGAAGGTTCAATCGTTAGGTGTTAATATTGAAGTAGTAAAATGGATTCAGCAATGGCTGGATGGGAGACGCCAGAGAGTTGTGGAGGATAGCTGTTTGTCAGATTGGAGGCTGGTGTCTAGCGGTGTGTCTCAGGGATCTGTACTGGGTCCAATGTTGTTTGTCATATACATTAATGATCTGAATGATGGGGTGGTGAATTGGGTTAGTAATTATGCAGATGATACTAAGATAGGTGGTGTTGTGGATAATGAAGTAGCTTTTCAAAGCTTGCAGAGAGATTTAGGCCAGTTAGAAGAGTGGGCTGAAAGATGGCAGATGGAGTTTAATGCTGAAAAATGTGAGGTGCTACATTTTGGTAGGACTAATCAAAATAGGACGTACATGGTAAATGGTTGGGCATTGAAAAATGCAGTAGAACAGAGGGATCTAGGAATAATGGTGCATAGTTCCCTGAAGGTGGAATCTCATGTGGATAGGGTGATAAAGAAAGCTTTTGGTATGCTGGCCTTTATAAATCAGAGCATTGAGTATAGGAGTTGGGATGTAATATTAAAATTGTACAAGGCATTGGTGAGGCCAAATTTGGAGTATTGTGTACAGTTCTGGTCACCGAATTATAGGAAAGATGTCAACAAAATAGAGAGAGTACAGAGAAGATTTACTAGAATGTTACCTGGATTTCAGCACCTCAGTTACAGAGAAAGGTTGAACAAATTGGGTCTTTATTCTTTGGAGCATAGAAGGTTGGGGGGGGGGGGGTCCTGATAGAGGTATTTAAAATTATGAGGGGGATAGATAGAGTTGATGTGGATAGGCTTTTTCCACTGAGAGTAGGGGAGATTCAAACAAGAGGACATGAGTTGAGAGTTAGGGGGCAAAAGTTTAGGGGTAACATGAGGGGGAATTTCTTTATTTAGAGAGTGGTAGCTGTGTGGAACGAGCTTCCAGCAGAAGTGGTAGAGGCAGATTCGATATTGTCATTTAAAGTAAAATTGGATAGCTATATGGACATGAAAGGAATGGAGGGTTATGGGCTGAGTACAGGTCAGTGGGACAAGGTGAGAGTAAGTGTTCAGCATGGACTAGAAGGGCCGAGATGGCCTGTTTCCATGCTGTAATTGTTATATGGTCATATGATTACCAGGATGTTGCCTGGATTAGAGAACATGTGTAATGAGAGCTCAGACAAACTTGGGGTGTTTTCTCTCGAGTGCCATAGACTGAGGGGAGAGCTGATAGAGGTTTACAACGTAATGAGCAGCATAGATAGCGTCATCAGCCAGTACGTCTTAGAGTTGAAATGTCAAATGCCAGAGGGAACGACGAGGGGGCAAGTTCAAAGGAGATGTGGTGGCAATGTGGTGGGTGTGTGGAGTGTGCTGCCTGAGGTGGTGGTCAAGGCAGATACATTGGACAATCCAAGATAACCACATAGGTGTACAGAGAATGGATCAATATGGACATTATATAGGAGGGATTCGTTTAGTTAAGGTGTTTAATTACTAGTTTAATTAGTTTGGCAGAACACCGAAGGCTGAAGGGCCTGTGGATACTGCTCTGTGTTCTAAGAGGAAACGCCAGAATATCTGCACTCATCCTTACCGGCCACCTACTCATATTGCAGATGTCCTGGTGTACCATACTGACCAGTAAACACACACTGGCACTGTGTGCTCACTGCAACTGGGACGCCACACACACCAGTACACTTCATTCCCTCTGCTGTAAAATCACTGATACACCACACTCATCTCTTCTGGGCCATTTACCCCTCACCCCAGCTCCTCTTCTGGGCCAGAACTCCCTTACCCCAGCTCCTCTTCTGGGCCAGAACCCCTCAACCCAGCTCCTCCTCTGGGCCAGCTCCCCCCTACCCCCACCACCTGTACTGCAACACCCCATGTCCGGATACCCCCCAGTGCCTGTACTGCAGCTCTACATGTCCAGATACACCCGGCTGCCTGTACTGTGGTTCACTGTATCAGGATACACCCAGCCGCCTGTACTGTGCTTCACTGTATCCGATACACCCAACCACCTGTACTGTAGTTCACTGTATCCGATACACCCAGCCACCTGTACTGCAGCTCCACATGTCCAGATACACCTGGCCTCCTGTACAGTATTCACTCCATCTAAATACAATCAGCTGCCTGTACTGTAGTTCACTGTATCCACAAACACTCAGCCACCTGTACTGTGGTTCACTGTATCCAGATACACTCGGCCAGCTGTACTGTAGTTCACCCTGTCTGGATACACCTGTGTGCCTGTACTGTAGTTAACCATATCTGGATATACCTGATAACCTGTAATGTAGTCCACTCTATCCAGATACATCCAGCTACCTGTACTGTCATTCGCTGTATCTGGGTACACCCGGCCACCTGTACTGTAGTTCACTGTATCCGGACACACCCAGCTGCCAGCACTATAGTTCACTGTATCCAGGAACACCTGGCCACTGGTACTGTAGATCACCGTGTCTGGATTCACCCAGCCACCTGTACTGTAGTTAACTGTATCCAGATACACCCGGCCACCTGTATTGCAGTTAACTGTATCTGGATATCCTGGTCGCCTGTCCTGTAGTCCACACCATCCAGATACACCCAGCCACCTGTACTGTGGTTCACTATATCCGGATACACTGTAGTTCACTGTATCGTGATACACCCAGCTGCCTATACTGTGGTTAATTGTATCCAAATAGACCCAGCCGCCTGTACTGTAGTTCACTGTATCAGGATACACCTGGCCTCCTCTACTGTTGTTCACTATATCCAGGAACACCTGGCCACCTCTACTGTAGTTTACCATGTCTGGATACATCTGGCCGCCTGTACTGTAGTTAACTGTGTCCAGGTAACCTGGCCAGCTGCACTGCAGTTAACTGTATCCGGAGACACCCGGCCACTTGTCCTGTAGTTCACTCTATCCGGATACACCCAGCAACCTGTACTGTGGTTCACTGTATCCAGGAATACCTGGCTGCCTGTTCTGTAGTTCACCGTATCTGGATACACCTGGACACCTGTACTGTGGTTTAATGTCTCCGGATACACCCAGCTACCCGTACTGTAGTTAACTGTATCTGGAAACATCCAACTGCCTGTACTATAGTTCAGTGTATCAGGATACACTCAGCCACCTGAACCTAGTTCACTGTATTCAGATACAACCGGCTACCTGTACTGAAGTTTACTGTATCCAGATACAATTGGCCACCTGTAGTGTGGTTCACTGTATCCATCTGGCCACCTGTACACTAGTTAACTGTATCCTGATACACTATGCCACCTGACCTACTGTACAGTAGTTTACTTTATCCGGATACACCCAGCCGCCGGTACTGCAATTCACTGTCTCTGGATACACCCAGCCGCCAGCACTACAGTTCACTGTACCTGGATACATGCAGCCACCGGTACTGTAATTCACTGTCTCCGGATACATCCGGTCACTGGTACTGTAGTTCACTGTATCTGGAGACACCTGGCCACCTGTACTGCAGTTCACCATATCTGGACACACCCAACCACCTGTACTGCAGTTAACTGTGTCCAGAAATACCCAGCCACCAGCACTGTAGTCCACTGCATCTGGATACAATCAACCCTCTGTACTGTAGTTAACTGTATCCAGATACACCCGGCTCCCAGTACTGTAGTTCAGTGTATCCGGATGCAGCCAGCAGCCTGTACTGTACTTCACCATATCCAGATATACCCGGCTGCCTGTACTGTAGTTCACGGTGTCTGGATACACCCGGATGCCTGTACTGTAGTTAACCGTATCTCGATCACCTGTCCAGCTGTACTGCAGTTAACTGTATCCAGAGACACCCAGCTACCTGCATTGTATTTAACTGTATTCGCATACACCGGGCAACCTGTACAGTGATTCACTGCATCTGGATACACCCGACCACCTGTACTGAAGTTAACTGTATCAGGATACACCCAGCCACCATCACTGTTGTCCACTGCATCTGGATACAATCAGTCACCTGTACTGTACTTCACCATATCCAGATACACCCAGCCGCCTGCACTGTAGTTCACTGTATACAGATACATACAGCTACCTGTACTGTAGTTCACTGTATCCAGATACACCCAGCCCACCGTACTCTAGTTAACCATATCCAGATACACCCTGCTGCCTGTACTGTGGTTCACTGTATCCAGGTACATTTGGCCACTTGTATTGTGGTTCAGTGTATGAGGATACACCTGGCTGCCTGTATTCTAGTTAACCTTATCCTCACACACCCTGCTGCCTGTACTGTAGTTCACTGTATCCGGATACAGTCAGCTGCCTGTACTGTAGTTTGCCGTGTCTGGATACACCCAGCCGCCTGTACCAGGGTGACGTGTATCCACACACACACTCTCAACATGTTCCAGTGCTTTCAAGCACATACATCTTGGTCTCTCCATCCCTGGCCAATCACTTGACCTTTACCACATGGGGTTTGATTGCCTCTCTGTGTTGCATGTACTTAGCCGAGGTTTATTTCAGTGCTGTGCTGCCGTATGGTTGTAATTATGGCATTCCTGCCAGAGTAACTTACTCACACTCTTGAATGTCGCGGGTCCCTCCAGCAGGTTCTATGTGGTTGGTACTTGAGCTTGCTGTGTGCCCAGCTGAGTTTCAGTGTGGAGTCTAGTTCTTGGAGCTTGAAAGGGGAGGAGGTGTTTGTCTACAGAATGAACATCTTGCCTAAACGTACCTGGAGAGATTCCGACACCTCATGCTCCCTCTGCTTGGCTGAAATAAGCTCCTCATCGGAAATAGCCTCTCTGAGGGCCTGCTGAGAAACGAGAGAGCTGATCTCCAGCAGAGCCGACACCCGGCAGTAGAGCCCCATGAAGTCCTCCCGGTAGGTGCAGAAGTGAACTGCAAAAGGAATGACGAGAGGCGGGACATTACTGCTCAACCCATCAGGAGGCATAACCTGTGAGTGTGACTGAGAGAGGCCAAAACACACACTGAACCTTCACTGGGAAAACCTGGATCTGTTCATGTACAAAATCTCCACGCACCTGGACACACTCAGTATGGTTCTGGGAAAGTCAACTCGTGTCTGACAACGTTGCTTCAGTTCACCTGACTGATGAGTGTTTCCAGCAGTTCCTGCACTGATGCCCAAGTACTTAAAGTGAAGGTTGTTAAGTTCTTGGCTAGTCAGGGTGTCAAAGGTTACAAGGAGAAGGCAGGAGAATGGAGTTGAGAGGGAAAATAAATCAGTTATTATTATTATTAAAATCATGCTGCCTCTGCACAGAAATCTGGTTAGGAGCTTTGACCAGCCACCAGTCAGGAGATCAGAAGTTTGAGAGGCCATAACTCACTTAGTTTACTGATGGAGTCTAAGAGCCAGCAACTTGTGGCAGTTTTTTTGAGCTTTGGGGAGCGGTCAGCATTGGAGTGGACAGATTCAGAATGGAGATTTTGAGGCTTTAGCTCTTCGAGACATCAGTCAGAGAAAGCAAAGACAAGAAGCTGCAGGTAGAGGCTCCACCCCCCCCCCACCTTTACATTTGCTCAGCTGGGACAGTAGAGATGTAGGACAGGATAGTGAAATGCTCCTCTTGTGGGATGTGGGAAGGCAGGGAGACATCCCTGACAACTACAACTGCGAGAAGTGCATCCAGCTGCAGCTTCTAACAATTCGCGTTAAGGAGTTGGAGCTGGAACTGGGCGAACTCTGGATCATATTAGAAACATAGAAAACCTACAGAACAATACAGGCCCTTTGGCCCACAGAGTTGTGCCAAACATGTCCCTACCTTAGAAATTACTAGGCTTACCCATAGCCCACTATTTTTCTAAGCTCCATGTACCTATCTAAAAGTCTCTTAAAAGACCCTATCATATTCACCTCCACCACCATTGCCGGCAGCCCATTTCATGCACTCACCATCCTCTGAGTAAAAAAACCTACCCCTGACATCTCCTCTGTACCTACTCCCCAGCACCTTAAACCTGTGCCCTCTTGTGGCAACCATTTCAGCCCTGGGACAAAGCCTCTGACTATCCACATGATCAAATGCCTCTCTTTATCTTGTACACCTCTATCAGGTCACCTCTCATCCTCCATCGCTCCAAGGAGAAAAGGCTGAGTTCACTCAACCTATTCTCATAAGGCATGCTCCCCAATCCAAGCAACATCCTTGTAAATCTCCTCTGCACCCTTTCTATGGTTTCTACATCCTTCCTGTAGAGAGGCGACCAGAACTGAGCACAGTACTCCAAGTGTGGTCTGACCAGGGTCCTAAACAGCTGCAACATTACCTCTCGGCTCCTAAATTCAATTCTAATGATGAAGACCAATACACTGTACGCCTTCTTAACCACAGAGTCAACCTGCGCAGCTGTTTTGGAGGCTGAGGGGGGTGATAGAATATATAGAGAGATAGTTACACCGAAGGTACAGGACACAGGAAACTGGGTGACCGTCAGGAAGGGGAAAGGGGGTAAGGAGCCAGTGCAGAGAACCCTGTGCCATCCCCCTCAACAACAGGAATATCATTTTGGATACTGTCTGGGGGGTGGGGGGTGATCTAACAGGAGAGTCACAGTGATCGTGTCTCTGGCACTGAGTCCGGCTCTGTGACTCAGAAGGGAAGAGGGGAGAAGGGGCATGCTGTGGTGACAGGGGATTCGTTAGTTGGGGAAACGGAGAGGAGGTTCTGTGGGCGAGAATGAGATTCCCAGATGGAATGTTGCCTCCTGGGTGCCAGGGTCCGGGACGCCCCAGACTGAGTCCTCAACATTCTTAAGTGGGAGAGTGAACAGCCAAGGTCATGGTCCATGTAGGTCTCTGCCCCGAGACTCCCCTACAATAGGAGCATCCTCTCCTCATTCTCTTGTGGACCCTCTCCAATGCCAACAGATATGTCATTGATAAGGGGCCCAAAACTGCTCACAATATTCCAAGTGTAGTCTAAGCAGCAGGGAGGTGGATCTAACAACTTGGAAAAGTAAGGATGAAGTAAAAGGGAAAGAGATTGCAGGAGAGTCATAGAGAAGTACAACACAGAAACAGGCCCTTCAGCCCATCTATTCCATGCCAAAAGCACTTAATCTGCCTACTCCCATCAACTAGCACCGAGACCATAGCCCTCCATATCCCTATCATCCATGTACCTGTCCAGACTTCTCTTAAGCATTGAAATCAAGCTCACACACACCACTTATGCCGGCAGCTCATTCCACACTTACACCACGCTCCGAGTGAAGTAGTTTTCCCTCATGTTCCCCTTAAACTTCTCACCTTTCACCCTTAACCCAAGACCTCTAGTTGTAGTCACATCCAACCCCAGTGGAAAAAGCCTGCTTGCATTTACCCTGTCTACACCCCTCATGATATTGTATAATTATATCAAACCTCCTCTCAATCTTCTATGTTCCAAGGAATAAAGTCCTAACCTGTTCATTCTTCCCATATAACTCAGGACCAGACTCGGCAACATCCTTGTAAATTTTCTCTGTACTCATTCAACCACCTGTACATCTTTCCTGTAGGTAAGTAACCAAAACTGTACGCAATACTCCAAATTTGGCCTCACCACTGTCTTATACCAGAGGTTACTGAAGTTTGGCAGAATTTTAAAAAGACAGAAAGATCAGAAATGAGTAATAATTTAACTTCTGGTAACATAGAGACAGCATTGAACAGGGTGAATACAGGACTGAAGGTGATATATTTGAATGTGCATTGTATACGGAATAAGGTAGATGAACTTGCAGCACAGTTACAGATTGGCAGGTATGATGTTGCAGGCATCACTGAATCATGGCTGAAGCTTGGAACTTGATGTCCAAGGATACGCATTGTAACAAACGGATAGGTAGGTAGGCAGCGGGGGCAAGGTGGCTCTGTTGGTAAAAAAGTGAAATCAAATCTTGGAAAGAGGTGACATAAGTCAGCAGATGTAGAATCGTTGTGCGTAGAGTTAAGGAACTGGTAAAAATACCCAAATGGGAGCTATATTAGAGATCCCCATACAGTAGGCAGGATGTGGGATATAAATTATAACAGAAGATAGAAAGTGCATGAAATAAGGGCAACGTTACAGCAGTCATGAGTGATTTCAATATGAAAGCAGATTGGGGAAATCAGGTGCTGATTTCGGATCACAAGAGACAGAATTTGTAGAATGCTGAGGAGATAGCTTTTTCAGGGCAGCTTGTGGCTATGGCCACTATGGCTGAAAAATGTGAAATAAAACCAAGACATCTTCCTTCGCTGGACCCAGACTGTGAGCAGATCAGGGCAGGTACGTACCCAACTCGAACATCTGCAGGGGCAGCTTGAAGAAGCTGGAGTCAGGAAGGTTGGCGGTGGGTTGCCCGGGAGCAGTGCACACCGAGGCAGAAGGGGGCAGGAGCAGCAGCAGGGAGACATCGTGACCCAACTCCAGCACCTCCTGCGTGAACACACGGAACTCCTCTGCCTGCAGGTCCAAGAGAAAAGAGCAGAGAGTGAAAGTGTGGCTGTGGGGGGGGGGGGTCTGTGTCAGTGTCACAGTGAGGGGTGTGGAGTGTGTCAGTGTCATAGTGAGGGGTGTGTCAGTGTGTCGGTGTCACAGTGAGGGGTGTGTCAGTGTCACAGTGAGGGGTGTGTCAGTGTCATAGTGAGGGGTGTGTCAGTGTGTCGGTGTCACAGTGAGGGGTGTGTCGGTGTCACAGTGAGGGGTGTGTCAGTGTCATAGTGAGGGGTGTGTCAGTGTGTCGGTGTCACAGTGAGGGGTGTGTCGGTGTCACAGTGAGGGGTGTGTCAGTGTGTCAGTGTCACAGTGAGGGGTGTGTCAGTGTCTCAGTGAGGGGTGTGTCGGTGTGTCTGAGTCACAGTGAGGGGTGTGTCGGTGTCACAGTGAGGGGTGTGTCAGTGTGAGTCGGTATCACAGTGAGGGGTGTGTCGGTGTCACAGTGAGGGGTGTGTCAGTGTGTCAGTGAGGGGTGTGTCAGTGTGTCAGTGAGGGGTGTGTCGGTGTCACAGTGAGGGGTGTGTCTGTGTCACAGTGAGGGGTGTGTCAGTGTGTCAGTGTCACAGTGAGGGGTGTGTCAGTGTGTCAGTGAGGGGTGTGTCAGTGTCACAGTGAGGGGTGTGTCTGTGTCACAGTGAGGGGTGTGTCAGTGTGTCGGTGTCACAGTGAGGGGTGTGTCTGTGTCACAGTGAGGGGTGTGTCAATGTCACAGTGATGAGTGAGTCAGTGTCACGGTGAGGAGTGTGTCGGTGTGTCTGAGTCACAGTGAGGGGTGTGTCAGTGTGTCAGTGTCACAGTGAGGGGTGTGTCAGTGTGTCAGTGTCACAGTGAGGGGTGTGTCAGTGTCAGGGTGAGGGGTGTGTCAGTGTGTCAGTGTCACAGTGAGGGATGTGTCAGTGTCACAGTGAAGGTGTGTCAGTGTCACAGTGAGGGGTGTGTCAGTGTCACAGTGAAGGTGTGTCAGTGTGTCAGTGTCACAGTGAGGGGTGTGTCAGTGTCACAGTGAGGGGTGTGTCGGTGTGAGTCGGTATCACAGTGAGGGGTGTGTCAGTGTCACAGTGAGGGGTGTGTCAGTGTGTCTGAGTCACAGTGAAGGTGTGTCTGAGTCACAGTGAAGGTGTGTCGGTGTCACAGTGAGGGTGTGTCAGTGTCACAGTGAGGGGTGTGTCGGTGTGTCTGAGTCACAGTGAGGGGTGTGTCGGTGTTACAGTGAGGGGTGTGTCAGTGTCTCAGTGAGGGGTGTGTCAGTGTCACAGTGAGGGGTGTGTCAGTGTGTCAGTGTCTCAGTGAGGGGTGTGTCAGTGTGTCAGTGTCTCAGTGAGGGGTGTGTCGGTGTGTCTGAGTCACAGTGAGGGGTGTGTTGGTGTCACAGTGAGGGGTGTGTCAGTGTGAGTCGGTATCACAGTGAGGGGTGTGTCGGTGTCACAGTGAGGGGTGTGTCAGTGTCACAGTGAGGGGTGTGTCAGTGTCACAGTGAGGGGTGTGTCAGTGTCTCAGTGAGGGGTGTGTCGGTGTGTCTGAGTCACAGTGAGGGGTGTGTCAGTGTGAGTCGGTATCACAGTGAGGGGTGTGTCGGTGTCACAGTGAGGGGTGTGTCGGTGTCACAGTGAGGGGTGTGTCAGTGTGAGTCGGTATCACAGTGAGGGGTGTGTCAGTGTCACAGTGAGGGGTGTGTCAGTGTCACAGTGAGGGGTGTGTCGGTGTCACAGTGAGGGGTGTGTCAGTGTGTCAGTGAGGGGTGTGTCAGTGTCACAGTGAGGGGTGTGTCAGTGTCACAGTGAGGGATGTGTCAGTGTCACAGTGAGGGGTGTGTCTATGTCACAGTGAGGAGTGAGGGGTGTGTCGGTGTCACAGTGAAGGTGTGTCAGCGTGTCAGTGAGGGGTGTGTCAGTGTGTCAGTGAGGGGTGTGTCGGTGTCACAGTGAGGGGTGTGTCTGTGTCACAGTGAGGGGTGTGTCAGTGTCACAGTGAGGGATGTGTCAGTGTCACAGTGAGGGGTGTGTCAGTGTGTCAGTGAGGGGTGTGTCAGTGTCACAGTGAGGGGTGTGTCTGTGTCACAGTGAGGGGTGTGTCAGTGTGTCGGTGTCACAGTGAGGGGTGTGTCTGTGTCACAGTGAGGGGTGTGTCAATGTCACAGTGAGGAGTGAGTCAGTGTCACGGTGAGGAGTGTGTCGGTGTGTCTGAGTCACAGTGAGGGGTGTGTCAGTGTGTCAGTGTCACAGTGAGGGGTGTGTCAGTGTGTCAGTGTCAGGGTGAGGGGTGTGTCAGTGTGTCAGTGTCACAGTGAGGGATGTGTCAGTGTCACAGTGAAGGTGTGTCAGTGTCACAGTGAGGGGTGTGTCAGTGTCACAGTGAAGGTGTGTCAGTGTGTCAGTGTCACAGTGAGGGGTGTGTCAGTGTGTCGGTGTCACAGTGAGGGGTGTGTCGGTGTGTCAGTGTCACAGTGAGGGGTGTGTCAGTGTCAGGGTGTGGGGTGTGTCAGTGTGAGTCGGTATCACAGTGAGGGATGTGTCAGTGTCACAGTGAGGGGTATGTCAGTGTGTCAGTGAGGGGTGTCAGTGTCACAGTGAGGGGTGTGTCGGTGTGTCTGAGTCACAGTGAAGGTGTGTCGGTGTCACAGTGAGGGGTGTGTCAGTGTCACAGTGAGGGGTGTGTCAGTGTGTCTGAGTCACAGTGAGGGGTGTGTCAGTGTCACAGTGAGGGGTGTGTCGGTGTCACAGTGAGGAGTGTGTCGGTGTCACAGTGAGGGGTGTGTCGGTGTCACAGTGAGGAGTGTGTCGGTGTCACAGTGAGGGGTGTGTCAGTGTCACAGTGAGGGGTGTGTCAGTGTCATAGTGAGGGGTGTGTCGGTGTCACAGTGAGGGGTGTGTCAGTGTGTCGGTGTCACAGTGAGGGGTGTGTCAGTGTGTCAGTGATGGGTGTGTCGGTGTCACAGTGAGGGGTGTGTCAGTGTGTCTGAGTCACAGTGAGGGGTGTGTCAGTGTGTCTGAGTCACAGTGAGGGGTGTGTCTATGTCACAGTGAGGGGTGTGTCAGTGTGTCTGAGTCACAGTGAGGGGTGTGTCTGTGTCACAGTGAGGGGTGTGTCGATGTCACAGTGAGGGGTGTGTCAATGTCACAGTGAGGAGTGAGTCAGTGTCACGGTGAGGAGTGTGTCAGTGTGTCATTGTCACAGAGAGGAGTGTGTCAGTGTGTCAGTGTCACAGTGAGGGGTGTGTCGGTGTCACAATGAGGGGTGTGTCAGTGTCACAGTGGGGGGTGTGTCAGTGTCACAGTGAGGGGTGTGTCGGTGTCACAGTGAGGGGTGTGTCGGTGTCACAGTGAGGGGTGTGTCAGTGTCACAGTGAGGGGTGTGTCGGTGTCACAGTGAGGGGTGTGTCAGTGTGTCAGTGACGGGTGTGTCGGTGTGTCAGTGACGGGTGTGTCGGTGTCACAGTGAGGGGTGTGTCAGTGTGTCTGTGTCACAGTGAGGGGTGTGTCAGTGTGTCAGTGATGGGTGTGTCGGTGTCACAGTGAGGGGTGTGTCTGTGTCACAGTGAGGGGTGTGTCAGTGTGTCGGTGTCACAGTGAGGGGTGTGTCTGTGTCACAGTGAGGGGTGTGTCAATGTCACAGTGAGGAGTGAGTCAGTGTCACGGTGAGGAGTGTGTCGGTGTGTCAGTGAGGGGTGTGTCAGTGTCACAGTGAGGGGTGTGTCAGTGTCACAGTGAGGGATGTGTCAGTGTCACAGTGAGGGGTGTGTCTATGTCACAGTGAGGAGTGAGGGGTGTGTCGGTGTCACAGTGAAGGTGTGTCAGCGTGTCAGTGAGGGGTGTGTCAGTGTGTCAGTGAGGGGTGTGTCGGTGTCACAGTGAGGGGTGTGTCTGTGTCACAGTGAGGGGTGTGTCAGTGTCACAGTGAGGGATGTGTCAGTGTGTCATTGTCACAGAGAGGAGTGTGTCAGTGTGTCAGTGTCACAGTGAGGGGTGTGTCGGTGTCACAATGAGGGGTGTGTCAGTGTCACAGTGGGGGGTGTGTCAGTGTCACAGTGAGGGGTGTGTCGGTGTCACAGTGAGGGGTGTGTCGGTGTCACAGTGAGGGCTGTGTCAGTGTCACAGTGAGGGGTGTGTCGGTGTCACAGTGAGGGGTGTGTCAGTGTGTCAGTAACGGGTGTGTCGGTGTGTCAGTGACGGGTGTGTCGGTGTCACAGTGAGGGGTGTGTCAATGTGTCTGTGTCACAGTGAGGGGTGTGTCAGTGTGTCAGTGATGGGTGTGTCGGTGTCACAGTGAGGGGTGTGTCTGTGTCACAGTGAGGGGTGTGTCAGTGTGTCGGTGTCACAGTGAGGGGTGTGTCTGTGTCACAGTGAGGGGTGTGTCAATGTCACAGTGAGGAGTGAGTCAGTGTCACGGTGAGGAGTGTGTCGGTGTGTCAGTGAGGGGTGTGTCAGTGTCACAGTGAGGGGTGTGTCAGTGTCACAGTGAGGGATGTGTCAGTGTCACAGTGAGGGGTGTGTCTATGTCACAGTGAGGAGTGAGGGGTGTGTCGGTGTCACAGTGAAGGTGTGTCAGCGTGTCAGTGAGGGGTGTGTCAGTGTGTCAGTGAGGGGTGTGTCGGTGTCACAGTGAGGGGTGTGTCTGTGTCACAGTGAGGGGTGTGTCAGTGTCACAGTGAGGGATGTGTCAGTGTCACAGTGAGGGGTGTGTCAGTGTGTCAGTGAGGGGTGTGTCAGTGTCACAGTGAGGGGTGTGTCTGTGTCACAGTGAGGGGTGTGTCAGTGTGTCGGTGTCACAGTGAGGGGTGTGTCTGTGTCACAGTGAGGGGTGTGTCAATGTCACAGTGAGGAGTGAGTCAGTGTCACGGTGAGGAGTGTGTCGGTGTGTCTGAGTCACAGTGAGGGGTGTGTCAGTGTGTCAGTGTCACAGTGAGGGGTGTGTCAGTGTGTCAGTGTCAGGGTGAGGGGTGTGTCAGTGTGTCAGTGTCACAGTGAGGGATGTGTCAGTGTCACAGTGAAGGTGTGTCAGTGTCACAGTGAGGGGTGTGTCAGTGTCACAGTGAAGGTGTGTCAGTGTGTCAGTGTCACAGTGAGGGGTGTGTCAGTGTGTCGGTGTCACAGTGAGGGGTGTGTCGGTGTGTCAGTGTCACAGTGAGGGGTGTGTCAGTGTCAGGGTGTGGGGGTGTGTCAGTGTGAGTCGGTATCACAGTGAGGGATGTGTCAGTGTCACAGTGAGGGGTATGTCAGTGTGTCAGTGAGGGGTGTCAGTGTCACAGTGAGGGGTGTGTCGGTGTGTCTGAGTCACAGTGAAGGTGTGTCGGTGTCACAGTGAGGGGTGTGTCAGTGTCACAGTGAGGGGTGTGTCAGTGTGTCTGAGTCACAGTGAGGGGTGTGTCAGTGTCACAGTGAGGGGTGTGTCGGTGTCACAGTGAGGAGTGTGTCGGTGTCACAGTGAGGGGTGTGTCGGTGTCACAGTGAGGAGTGTGTCGGTGTCACAGTGAGGGGTGTGTCAGTGTCACAGTGAGGGGTGTGTCAGTGTCATAGTGAGGGGTGTGTCGGTGTCACAGTGAGGGGTGTGTCAGTGTGTCGGTGTCACAGTGAGGGGTGTGTCAGTGTGTCAGTGATGGGTGTGTCGGTGTCACAGTGAGGGGTGTGTCAGTGTGTCTGAGTCACAGTGAGGGGTGTGTCAGTGTGTCTGAGTCACAGTGAGGGGTGTGTCTATGTCACAGTGAGGGGTGTGTCAGTGTGTCTGAGTCACAGTGAGGGGTGTGTCTGTGTCACAGTGAGGGGTGTGTCGATGTCACAGTGAGGGGTGTGTCAATGTCACAGTGAGGAGTGAGTCAGTGTCACGGTGAGGAGTGTGTCAGTGTGTCATTGTCACAGAGAGGAGTGTGTCAGTGTGTCAGTGTCACAGTGAGGGGTGTGTCGGTGTCACAATGAGGGGTGTGTCAGTGTCACAGTGGGGGGTGTGTCAGTGTCACAGTGAGGGGTGTGTCGGTGTCACAGTGAGGGGTGTGTCGGTGTCACAGTGAGGGGTGTGTCAGTGTCACAGTGAGGGGTGTGTCGGTGTCACAGTGAGGGGTGTGTCAGTGTGTCAGTGACGGGTGTGTCGGTGTGTCAGTGACGGGTGTGTCGGTGTCACAGTGAGGGGTGTGTCAGTGTGTCTGTGTCACAGTGAGGGGTGTGTCAGTGTGTCAGTGATGGGTGTGTCGGTGTCACAGTGAGGGGTGTGTCTGTGTCACAGTGAGGGGTGTGTCAGTGTGTCGGTGTCACAGTGAGGGGTGTGTCTGTGTCACAGTGAGGGGTGTGTCAATGTCACAGTGAGGAGTGAGTCAGTGTCACGGTGAGGAGTGTGTCGGTGTGTCAGTGAGGGGTGTGTCAGTGTCACAGTGAGGGGTGTGTCAGTGTCACAGTGAGGGATGTGTCAGTGTCACAGTGAGGGGTGTGTCTATGTCACAGTGAGGAGTGAGGGGTGTGTCGGTGTCACAGTGAAGGTGTGTCAGCGTGTCAGTGAGGGGTGTGTCAGTGTGTCAGTGAGGGGTGTGTCGGTGTCACAGTGAGGGGTGTGTCTGTGTCACAGTGAGGGGTGTGTCAGTGTGTCGGTGTCACAGTGAGGGGTGTGTCTGTGTCACAGTGAGGGGTGTGTCAATGTCACAGTGAGGAGTGAGTCAGTGTCACGGTGAGGAGTGTGTCGGTGTGTCAGTGAGGGGTGTGTCAGTGTCACAGTGAGGGGTGTGTCAGTGTCACAGTGAGGGATGTGTCAGTGTCACAGTGAGGGGTGTGTCTATGTCACAGTGAGGAGTGAGGGGTGTGTCGGTGTCACAGTGAAGGTGTGTCAGCGTGTCAGTGAGGGGTGTGTCAGTGTGTCAGTGAGGGGTGTGTCGGTGTCACAGTGAGGGGTGTGTCTGTGTCACAGTGAGGGGTGTGTCAGTGTCACAGTGAGGGATGTGTCAGTGTCACAGTGAGGGGTGTGTCAGTGTGTCAGTGAGGGGTGTGTCAGTGTCACAGTGAGGGGTGTGTCTGTGTCACAGTGAGGGGTGTGTCAGTGTGTCGGTGTCACAGTGAGGGGTGTGTCTGTGTCACAGTGAGGGGTGTGTCAATGTCACAGTGAGGAGTGAGTCAGTGTCACGGTGAGGAGTGTGTCGGTGTGTCTGAGTCACAGTGAGGGGTGTGTCAGTGTGTCAGTGTCACAGTGAGGGGTGTGTCAGTGTGTCAGTGTCAGGGTGAGGGGTGTGTCAGTGTGTCAGTGTCACAGTGAGGGATGTGTCAGTGTCACAGTGAAGGTGTGTCAGTGTCACAGTGAGGGGTGTGTCAGTGTCACAGTGAAGGTGTGTCAGTGTGTCAGTGTCACAGTGAGGGGTGTGTCAGTGTCACAGTGAGGGGTGTGGGGTGTGTCAGTGTGAGTCGGTATCACAGTGAGGGATGTGTCAGTGTCACAGTGAGGGGTGTGTCAGTGTGTCAGTGAGGGGTGTCAGTGTCACAGTGAGGGGTGTGTCGGTGTGTCTGAGTCACAGTGAAGGTGTGTCGGTGTCACAGTGAGGGGTGTGTCAGTGTCACAGTGAGGGGTGTGTCAGTGTGTCTGAGTCACAGTGAGGGGTGTGTCAGTGTCACAGTGAGGGGTGTGTCGGTGTCACAGTGAGGAGTGTGTCGGTGTCACAGTGAGGGGTGTGTCTGTGTCACAGTGAGGGGTGTGTCAATGTCACAGTGAGGAGTGAGTCAGTGTCACGGTGAGGAGTGTGTCGGTGTGTCTGAGTCACAGTGAGGGGTGTGTCAGTGTGTCAGTGTCACAGTGAGGGGTGTGTCAGTGTGTCAGTGTCAGGGTGAGGGGTGTGTCAGTGTGTCAGTGTCACAGTGAGGGATGTGTCAGTGTCACAGTGAAGGTGTGTCAGTGTCACAGTGAGGGGTGTGTCAGTGTCACAGTGAAGGTGTGTCAGTGTGTCAGTGTCACAGTGAGGGGTGTGTCAGTGTCACAGTGAGGGGTGTGGGGTGTGTCAGTGTGAGTCGGTATCACAGTGAGGGATGTGTCAGTGTCACAGTGAGGGGTGTGTCAGTGTGTCAGTGAGGGGTGTCAGTGTCACAGTGAGGGGTGTGTCGGTGTGTCTGAGTCACAGTGAAGGTGTGTCGGTGTCACAGTGAGGGGTGTGTCAGTGTCACAGTGAGGGGTGTGTCAGTGTGTCTGAGTCACAGTGAGGGGTGTGTCAGTGTCACAGTGAGGGGTGTGTCGGTGTCACAGTGAGGAGTGTGTCGGTGTCACAGTGAGGAGTGTGTCGGTGTCACAGTGAGGGGTGTGTCGGTGTCACAGTGAGGAGTGTGTCGGTGTCACAGTGAGGGGTGTGTCAGTGTCACAGTGAGGGGTGTGTCAGTGTCATAGTGAGGGGTGTGTCGGTGTCACAGTGAGGGGTGTGTCAGTGTGTCGGTGTCACAGTGAGGGGTGTGTCAGTGTGTCAGTGATGGGTGTGTCGGTGTCACAGTGAGGGGTGTGTCGGTGTGTCTGAGTCACAGTGAGGGGTGTGTCAGTGTGTCTGAGTCACAGTGAGGGGTGTGTCTGTGTCACAGTGAGGGGTGTGTCGATGTCACAGTGAGGGGTGTGTCAATGTCACAGTGAGGAGTGAGTCAGTGTCACGGTGAGGAGTGTGTCAGTGTGTCATTGTCACAGAGAGGAGTGTGTCAGTGTGTCAGTGTCACAGTGAGGGGTGTGTCGGTGTCACAATGAGGGGTGTGTCAGTGTCACAGTGGGGGGTGTGTCAGTGTCACAGTGAGGGGTGTGTTGGTGTCACAGTGAGGGGTGTGTCAGTGTCACAGTGAGGGGTGTGTCGGTGTCACAGTGAGGGGTGTGTCAGTGTGTCAGTGACGGGTGTGTCGGTGTGTCAGTGACGGGTGTGTCGGTGTCACAGTGAGGGGTGTGTCAGTGTGTCTGTGTCACAGTGAGGGGTGTGTCAGTGTGTCAGTGATGGGTGTGTCGGTGTCACAGTGAGGGGTGTGTCGGTGTCACAGTGAGGGGTGTGTCAGTGTGTCTGTGTCACAGTGAGGGGTGTGTCAGTGTGTCAGTGATGGGTGTGTCGGTGTCACGGTGAGGAGTGTGTCGGTGTGTCTGAGTCACAGTGAGGGGTGTGTCAGTGTGTCGGTGTCACAGTGAGGGGTGTGTCGGTGTGTCAGTGTCACAGTGAGGGGTGTGTCAGTGTCAGGGTGAGGGGTGTGTCAGTGTGTCAGTGTCACAGTGAGGGATGTGTCAGTGTCACAGTGAAGGTGTGTCAGTGTCACAGTGAGGGGTGTGTCAGTGTCACAGTGAAGGTGTGTCAGTGTGTCAGTGTCACAGTGAGGGGTGTGGGGTGTGTCAGTGTGAGTCGGTATCACAGTGAGGGGTGTGTCAGTGTCACAGTGAGGGGTGTGTCAGTGTGTCAGTGAGGGGTGTCAGTGTCACAGTGAGGGGTGTGTCGGTGTGTCTGTGTAACAGTGAAGGTGTGTCTGAGTCACAGTGAAGGTGTGTCGGTGTCACAGTGAGGGGTGTGTCAGTGTCACAGTGAGGGGTGTGTTGGTGTATCTGAGTCACAGTGAGGGGTGTGTCAGTGTCACAGTGAGGGGTGTGTCAGTGTCACAGTGAGGAGTGTGTCAGTGTCACAGTGAGGGGTGTATCGGTGTCACAGTGAGGAGTGTGTCAGTGTCACAGTGAGGGGTGTGTCAGTGTCACAGTGAGGGGTGTGTCAGTGTCACAGTGAGGGGTGTGTCGGTGTCACAGTGAGGAGTGTGTCAGTGTCACAGTGAGGGGTGTGTCGGTGTCACAGTGAGGGGTGTGTCGGTGTCACAGTGAGGAGTGTGTCGGTGTCACAGTGAGGGGTGTGTCAGTGTCACAGTGAGGGGTGTGTCGGTGTCACAGTGAGGGGTGTGTCGGTGTCACAGTGAGGGGTGTGTCAGTGTGTCGGTGTCACAGTGAGGGGTGTGTCAGTGTGTCAGTGATGGGTGTGTCGGTGTCACAGTGAGGGGTGTGTCGGTGTGTCTGAGTCACAGTGAGGGGTGTGTCAGTGTGTCTGAGTCACAGTGAGGGGTGTGTCTATGTCACAGTGAGGGGTGTGTCAGTGTGTCTGAGTCACAGTGAGGGGTGTGTCTGTGTCACAGTGAGGGGTGTGTCGATGTCACAGTGAGGGGTGTGTCAATGTCACAGTGAGGAGTGAGTCAGTGTCACGGTGAGGAGTGTGTCAGTGTGTCATTGTCACAGAGAGGGGTGTGTCAGTGTGTCAGTGTCACAGTGAGGGGTGTGTCGGTGTCAGTGAGGGGTGTGTCAGTGTCACAGTGAGGGGTGTGTCAGTGTCACAGTGAGGGGTGTGTTGGTGTCACAGTGAGGGGTGTGTCAGTGTCACAGTGAGGGGTGTGTCGGTGTCACAGTGAGGGGTGTGTCAGTGTGTCAGTGACGGGTGTGTCGGTGTCACAGTGAGGGGTGTGTCAGTGTGTCTGTGTCACAGTGAGGGGTGTGTCAGTGTGTCAGTGATGGGTGTGTCGGTGTCACAGTGAGGGGTGTGTCTATGTCACAGTGAGGGTTGTGTCAGTGTGTCTGAGTCACAGTGAGGGGTGTGTCTGTGTCACAGTGAGGGGTGTGTCGATGTCACAGTGAGGGGTGTGTCAATGTCACAGTGAGGATTGAGTCAGTGTCACGGTGAGGAGTGTGTGTCAGTGTGTCATTGTCACAGAGAGGGGTGTGTCAGTGTCACAGTGAGGGGTGTGTCGGTGTCACAGTGAGGGGTGTGTCAGTGTGTCAGTGTCACAGTGAGGGGTGTGTCGGTGTCACAGTGAGGTGTGTGTCAGTGTCTCAGTGAGGGGTGTGTCATTGTCACAGAGAGGGGTGTGTCAGTGTGTCGGTGTCACAGTGAGGGGTGTGTCAGTGTCACAGTGAGGGGTGTGTCAGTGTCACAGATAGTGTGCAGGGTGTGTTGTGGCTGTGATCAGCATGTGGCGGGGGCTCTGTACCTGGTGCAGTGGCAGGTTGAGGTGCCTGAGTAGTTCTCTCACTGCAGCCTGCAGCTCAGACACAAAGAGTGGGCACTGCGGCCTGGGGGCGGGCAAGGGGTCTGGGCAGCTGGGTTCTCTGTGCCTCGACATGTCCCTCAGGCTCTGCCACTCCTCCCTACCATGAGGAACAGACGTCAGTCACAGTCCCATCTGCTCTCCACAGCCACCCACAGCCCCTCATCCAGCTCTCCGCCATGTTTCCCACCCCTCGTCCTTCACCCACTGAGTCCCTCCTCATCCCACTCCACGGGCTATCGCACCCTCCATTGACCTTCCCGTTCCGCTGGCGAGTGGGGGTGGGGGGGGGTGACTGTGACAGGGTGGGGTGGGGGAGGGGGAGGGTTGACAGGGTGGAGTGGGGGAGGGGGGGGGTGACTGTGACAGGGTGGGGAGGGGAGGGTTGACTGGGTGGGGTGGGGGAGGGAGGTGACTGTGACAGGGTGGGGTCGGTGAGGGGTGTGGGTTGACTGGGTGGGGGTGACTGTGACGCGTCTGGGCTGGGGCTGACAATTCAGGTCGGGGTGAGGTGGGGGTAGCAGTGACTGTGATGGAATGCAGACAATAAGGTTATGCTGTGTGGAGCTCATTGAGAGATCGGACACAATAGCTGGCTGTTTTGCCCCGACATTTGTTCACTGTTCCAGATGATATCCCCTATCCCTGACCCTCTGCACCCGTTCGGTGATGGAGATGACTCACAGCATCAGAGTTTCTGAGAGAAAACATCTCTCCACATCTCCGACGAGCAGGGACAGGAGATCTCCACAGAAGAGAGTGCACTGAATTTCCGGGAGTCTCCGGGTGGAAAGATGAACTCACCTGGACACATTACTGTTTTGTCGCACCTTCACATGGCACAGGACGTTCGGCAGTGTGGATGGCACCAACACCTTGATCTGGTCCACAGAACTGCTCACCTTCAGGTAGCCCAGGTACAGCCCGGGACTCAGCCGCTGCTCGCTCCGCTTTTGATAGGACAAGATATCCTGCACAGACAGCGAACAGTGTCAGCGTACTGGAGATTGAGTCACAGAAACAGCCCTTCAGCCTGTCCAGTGCATGCTGGACCCATTTTCTACCTGGACCACCCAGTCTAAAGCCCTCCAAACCCCTCTTCTCCACATAACCATCCAAACTTCTCTGAGATGTAACAACTGCCTGGTGTCCGGTTGGAACATCTCACCTGGCCT
Source organism: Mobula birostris (assembly GCF_030028105.1). NCBI lineage: Eukaryota > Metazoa > Chordata > Chondrichthyes > Myliobatiformes > Myliobatidae > Mobula > Mobula birostris. The sequence goes on along the minus strand of NC_092393.1, from coordinate 62,980,590 downwards.
GCAGTGGGAGGGGAACGGTCCAGTCGTCCTGGTTCATGTGGGAAGAAGGAGGAATAAGGTTCTGCTAAGGAAATTTGAGCAGCTCGGGACTAAATTAAATCACAGAACCAAAAAATTAGTAATCCTCTCTACATCCACTCTATCCAGGTCTCGGCCTGAAACGTCGACTGCACCTCTTCCTAGAGATGCTGCCTGGCCTGCTGCGTTCACCAGCAACTTTGATGTGTGTTGCTTTCATTATTTGATAGATTTCAGTGCGATCGCCCTCATTCTCCTAAACTCCAACAAATACAGGCCCAGAGCCATCAAACACTCGTCATAAATTAATCCATTCATTCCCAGAATCATTCTTACCCACCTGCTCTGGACCCCCTTCAGTGGCAGCACAGACCAGGCCAGGGTCGGAACAGCGATCTCAGTGACCAGACTGGGTCTCCCTGACAATGGTACCTACAGCCTAGGCTGGAGTCAGAGAATGCCCAGCTCTTCCCCCCGGGGCAGCCGAGCTCAGCCCGGTCCTTCCCCCCCCCCGCTCCCCCCGAGCTCAGTCCGGTCCTCCCCCCACCCCCACCCAGGGCAGCCGATCACAGCCCGGTCCGTCCCTGGGGGCAGCCGAGCTCAGCACACACCTGCATGGTGATAAGCAGCATGTCCAGCGCAGTTGGTTGTTCTGGACTTGACACTGACTTCCTGTGGTTCTGAACCCTGCAGAAGGGTGTCCAGCGGCCGCCGGCCCACGAGCTCTGAGCACTCAGCTCCTTCACTGTCACCAGCAGCGCATTGCCATGTCGGTCCTTCAGGGGCTCGAAGTAAACTCTGCCAAGGTCCTGCATGCCCAGTAATGTCTGTAGGGGAGATGCATCACACAATCAGATCACTGTGATAGTTCTCACCACACAGGTCTGTCCATCCTCCCACAGCCCTAGTTACATCATCCGTCAGACACAGAGAGATTCTCCCTCATCACCGTCCCATCACACACTCCCGGGGTCAGACACAGAGTGAATCTCCCTCATCACCGTCCCATCACACACTCCTGGGGTCAGACACAGAGAGAATATCCCTTCACACTGTCCCATCACATACTCCAGGGGTCAGATACAGAGTGAATCTCCCTCCACACCATCCCATCACACACTCCCGGGGTCAGACACAGAGAGAATCTCCCTCATCACCGTCCCATCACACACTCCCGGGGTCAGACACAGAGTGAATCTCCCTCATCACCGTCCCATCACACACTCCCGGGGTCAGGCACAGAGAGAATATCCCTTCACACTGTCCCATCACATACTCCCGGGGTCAGATACAGAGTGAAACTCCCTCCACACCATCCCATCACACACTCCCGGGGTCAGACACAGAGTGAATCTCCCTCCACACCATCCCATCACACACTCCCGGGGTCAGACACAGAGAGAATCTCCCTCTACACCGTCCCGGGGTCAGACACAGAGAGAATCTCCCTTCACACCATCCCATCACACACTCCCGGGGTCAGACACAGAGTGAATCTCCCTCATCACCGTCCCATCACACACTCCCGGGATCAGACACAGAGAGAACATCCCTTCACACTGTCCCATCACATACTCCCGGGGTCAGATACAGAGTGAAACTCCCTCCACACCATCCCATCACACACTCCCGGGGTCAGACACAGAGTGAATCTCCCTCATCACCGTCCCATCACACACTCCCGGGGTCAGACACAGAGAGAATATCCCTTCACACTGTCCCATCACATATTCCCGGGGTCAGATACAGAGTGAAACTCCCTCCACACCATCCCATCACACACTCCCGGGGTCAGACACAGAGTGAATCTCCCTCATCACCATCCCATCATACACTCCCGGGGTCAGACACAGAGAGAATCTCCCTCATCACCGTCCCATCACACACTCCCGGGGTCAGACACAGAGTGAATCTCCCTTCACACTGTCCCATCACATACTCCAGGGGTCAGATACAGAGTGAAACTCCCTCCACACCATCCCATCACACACTCCCGGGGTCAGACACAAAGAGAATCTCCCTCATCACCGTCCCATCACACACTCCCGGGGTCAGACACAGAGTGAATCTCCCTCATCACCGTTCCATCACACACTCCCGGGGTCAGACACAGAGTGAATCTCCCTCATCACCGTCCCATCACACACTCCCGGGGTCAGACACAGAGAGAATATCCCTTCACACTGTCCCATCACATACTCCAGGGGTCAGATACAGAGTGAAACTCCCTCCACACCATCCCATCACACACTCCCGGGGTCAGACACAAAGAGAATCTCCCTCATCACCGTCCCATCACACACTCCCGGGGTCAGACACAGAGTGAATCTCCCTCATCACCGTCCCATCACACACTCCCGGGGTCAGGCACAGAGAGAATATCCCTTCACACTGTCCCATCACATACTCCCGGGGTCAGATACAGAGTGAAACTCCCTCCACACCATCCCATCACACACTCCCGGGGTCAGACACAGAGTGAATCTCCCTCATCACCATCCCATCATACACTCCCGGGGTCAGACACAGAGAGAATCTCCCTTCACACCATCCCATCACACACTCCCAGGGTCAGACACAGAGTGAATCTCCCTCATCACCGTCCCATCACACACTCCCGGGGTCAGACACAGAGAGAATATCCCTTCACACTGTCCCATCACATACTCCAGGGGTCAGATACAGAGTGAAACTCCCTCCACACCATCCCATCACACACTCCCGGGGTCAGACACAGAGAGAATCTCCCTCTACACCGTCCCGGGGTCAGACACAGAGAGAATCTCCCTCATCACCGTCCCATCACACACTCCCGGGATCAGACACAGAGTGAATCTCCCTCATCACCGTCCCATCACACACTCCCGGGGTCAGACACAGAGAAAATCTCCCTCATCACCGTCCCATCACACACTCCCGGGGTCAGACACAGAGTGAATCTCCCTCATCACCGTCCCATCACACACTCCCGGGGTCAGGCACAGAGAGAATATCCTTTCACACTGTCCCATCACATACTCCCGGGGTCAGATACAGAGTGAAACTCCCTCCACACCATCCCATCACACACTCCCGGGGTCAGACACGGAGTGAATCTCCCTCATCACCATCCCATCATACACTCCCGGGGTCAGACACAGAGAGAATCTCCCTCATCACCGTCCCATCATACACTCCCGGGGTCAGACACAGAGAGAATCTCCCTTCACACCATCCTATCACACTCTCCCAGGGTCAGACACAGAGTGAATCTCCCTCATCACCGTCCCATCACACACTCCCGGGGTCAGACACAGAGAGAATATCCCTTCACACTGTCCCATCACATACTCCAGGGGTCAGATACAGAGTGAAACTCCCTCCACACCATCCCATCACACACTCCCGGGGTCAGACACAGAGAGAATCTCCCTCTACACCGTCCCGGGGTCAGACACAGAGAGAATCTCCCTCATCACCGTCCCATCACACACTCCCGGGGTCAGACACAGAGTGAATCTCCCTCATCACCGTCCCATCACACACTCCCGGGGTCAGACACAGAGAGAATCTCCCTCATCACCGTCCCATCACACACTCCCGGGGTCAGACACAGAGTGAATCTCCCTCATCACCGTCCCATCACACACTCCCGGGGTCAGGCACAGAGAGAATATCCCTTCACACTGTCCCATCACATACTCCCTGGGTCAGATACAGAGTGAAACTCCCTCCACACCATCCCATCACACACTCCCGGGGCCAGACACAGAGTGAATCTCCCTCATCACCGTCCCATCACACACTCCCGGGATCAGACACAGAGAGAACATCCCTTCACACTGTCCCATCACATACTCCCGGGGTCAGATACAGAGTGAAACTCCCTCCACACCATCCCATCACACACTCCCGGGGTCAGACACAGAGTGAATCTCCCTCATCACCGTCCCATCACACACTCCCGGGGTCAGACACAGAGAGAATATCCCTTCACACTGTCCCATCACATATTCCCGGGGTCAGATACAGAGTGAAACTCCCTCCACACCATCCCATCACACACTCCCGGGGTCAGACACAGAGTGAATCTCCCTCATCACCATCCCATCATACACTCCCGGGGTCAGACACAGAGAGAATCTCCCTCATCACCGTCCCATCACACACTCCCGGGGTCAGACACAGAGTGAATCTCCCTTCACACTGTCCCATCACATACTCCAGGGGTCAGATACAGAGTGAAACTCCCTCCACACCATCCCATCACACACTCCCGGGGTCAGACACAAAGAGAATCTCCCTCATCACCGTCCCATCACACACTCCCGGGGTCAGACACAGAGTGAATCTCCCTCATCACCGTTCCATCACACACTCCCGGGGTCAGACACAGAGTGAATCTCCCTCATCACCGTCCCATCACACACTCCCGGGGTCAGACACAGAGAGAATATCCCTTCACACTGTCCCATCACATACTCCAGGGGTCAGATACAGAGTGAAACTCCCTCCACACCATCCCATCACACACTCCCGGGGTCAGACACAAAGAGAATCTCCCTCATCACCGTCCCATCACACACTCCCGGGGTCAGACACAGAGTGAATCTCCCTCATCACCGTCCCATCACACACTCCCGGGGTCAGGCACAGAGAGAATATCCCTTCACACTGTCCCATCACATACTCCCGGGGTCAGATACAGAGTGAAACTCCCTCCACACCATCCCATCACACACTCCCGGGGTCAGACACAGAGTGAATCTCCCTCATCACCATCCCATCATACACTCCCGGGGTCAGACACAGAGAGAATCTCCCTTCACACCATCCCATCACACACTCCCAGGGTCAGACACAGAGTGAATCTCCCTCATCACCGTCCCATCACACACTCCCGGGGTCAGACACAGAGAGAATATCCCTTCACACTGTCCCATCACATACTCCAGGGGTCAGATACAGAGTGAAACTCCCTCCACACCATCCCATCACACACTCCCGGGGTCAGACACAGAGAGAATCTCCCTCTACACCGTCCCGGGGTCAGACACAGAGAGAATCTCCCTCATCACCGTCCCATCACACACTCCCGGGATCAGACACAGAGTGAATCTCCCTCATCACCGTCCCATCACACACTCCCGGGGTCAGACACAGAGAAAATCTCCCTCATCACCGTCCCATCACACACTCCCGGGGTCAGACACAGAGTGAATCTCCCTCATCACCGTCCCATCACACACTCCCGGGGTCAGGCACAGAGAGAATATCCTTTCACACTGTCCCATCACATACTCCCGGGGTCAGATACAGAGTGAAACTCCCTCCACACCATCCCATCACACACTCCCGGGGTCAGACACGGAGTGAATCTCCCTCATCACCATCCCATCATACACTCCCGGGGTCAGACACAGAGAGAATCTCCCTCATCACCGTCCCATCATACACTCCCGGGGTCAGACACAGAGAGAATCTCCCTTCACACCATCCTATCACACTCTCCCAGGGTCAGACACAGAGTGAATCTCCCTCATCACCGTCCCATCACACACTCCCGGGGTCAGACACAGAGAGAATATCCCTTCACACTGTCCCATCACATACTCCAGGGGTCAGATACAGAGTGAAACTCCCTCCACACCATCCCATCACACACTCCCGGGGTCAGACACAGAGAGAATCTCCCTCTACACCGTCCCGGGGTCAGACACAGAGAGAATCTCCCTCATCACCGTCCCATCACACACTCCCGGGGTCAGACACAGAGTGAATCTCCCTCATCACCGTCCCATCACACACTCCCGGGGTCAGACACAGAGAGAATCTCCCTCATCACCGTCCCATCACACACTCCCGGGGTCAGACACAGAGTGAATCTCCCTCATCACCGTCCCATCACACACTCCCGGGGTCAGGCACAGAGAGAATATCCCTTCACACTGTCCCATCACATACTCCCTGGGTCAGATACAGAGTGAAACTCCCTCCACACCATCCCATCACACACTCCCGGGGCCAGACACAGAGTGAATCTCCCTCATCACCATCCCATCATACACTCCCGGGGTCAGACACAGAGAGAATCTCCCTCATCACCGTCCCATCACACACTCCCGGGGTCAGACACAGAGTGAATCTCCCTTCACACTGTCCCATCACATACTCCAGGGGTCCGATACAGAGTGAAACTCCCTCCACACCATCCCATCACACACTCCCGGGGTCAGACACAAAGAGAATCTCCCTCATCACCGTCCCATCACACACTCCCGGGGTCAGACACAGAGTGAATCTCCCTCATCACCGTTCCATCACACACTCCCGGGGTCAGACACAGAGTGAATCTCCCTCATCACCGTCCCATCACACACTCCCGGGGTCAGGCACAGAGAGAATATCCCTTCACACTGTCCCATCACATACTCCCGGGGTCAGATACAGAGTGAAACTCCCTCCACACCATCCCATCACACACTCCCGGGGTCAGACACAGAGTGAAACTCCCTCCACACCATCCCATCACACACTCCCGGGGTCAGACACAGAGTGAATCTCCCTCATCACCATCCCATCATACACTCCCGGGGTCAGACACAGAGAGAATCTCCCTTCACACCATCCCATCACACACTCCCAGGGTCAGACACAGAGTGAAACTCCCTCCACACCATCCCATCACACACTCCCGGGGTCAGACACAGAGTGAAACTCCCTCCACACCATCCCATCACACACTCCCGGGGTCAGACACAGAGTGAATCTCCCTCATCACCATCCCATCATACACTCCCGGGGTCAGACACAGAGAGAATCTCCCTTCACACCATCCCATCACACACTCCCAGGGTCAGACACAGAGTGAATCTCCCTCATCACCGTCCCATCACACACTCCCGGGGTCAGACACAGAGAGAATATCCCTTCACACTGTCACATCACATACTCCAGGGGTCAGATACAGAGTGAAACTCCCTCCACACCATCCCATCACACACTCCCGGGGTCAGACACAAAGAGAATCTCCCTCATCACCGTCCCATCACACACTTCCGGGGTCAGACACAGAGAGAATCTCCCTCATCACCGTTCCATCACACACTCCCGGGGTCAGACACAGAGTGAATCTCCCTCATCACCGTTCCATCACACACTCCCGGGGTCAGACACAGAGTGAATCTCCCTCATCACCGTCCCATCACACACTCCCGGGGTCAGGCACAGAGAGAATATCCCTTCACACTGTCCCATCACATACTCCCGGGGTCAGATACAGAGTGAAACTCCCTCCACACCATCCCATCACACACTCCCGGGGTCAGACACAGAGAGAATCTCCCTCTACACCGTCCCGGGGTCAGACACAGAGAGAATCTCCCTCATCACCGTCCCATCACACACTCCCGGGGTCAGACACAGAGTGAATCTCCCTCATCACCGTCCCATCACACACTCCCGGGGTCAGACACAGAGAGAATATCCCTTCACACTGTCCCATCACATACTCCAGGGGTCAGATACAGAGTGAAACTCCCTCCACACCATCCCATCACACACTCCCGGGGTCAGACACAGAGAGAATCTCCCTCATCACCGTCCCATCACACACTCCCGGGGTCAGACACAGAGTGAATCTCCCTCATCACCGTTCCATCACACACTCCCGGGGTCAGACACAGAGTGAATCTCCCTCATCACCGTCCCATCACACACTCCCGGGGTCAGGCACAGAGAGAATATCCCTTCACACTGTCCCATCACATACTCCCGGGGTCAGATACAGAGTGAAACTCCCTCCACACCATCCCATCACACACTCCCGGGGTCAGACACAGAGTGAATCTCCCTCCACACCATCCCATCACACACTCCCGGGGTCAGACACAAAGTGAATCTCCCTCATCACCGTCCCATCACACACTCCCGGGGTCAGACACAGAGAGAATATCCCTTCACACTGTCCCATCACATACTCCTGGGGTCAGATACAGAGTGAAACTCCCTCCACACCATCCCATCACACACTCCCGGGGTCAGACACAGAGTGAATCTCCCTCATCACCATCCCATCATACACTCCCGGGGTCAGACACAGAGAGAATCTCCCTCATCACCGTCCCATCACACACTCCCAGGGTCAGACACAGAGTGAATCTCCCTCATCACCGTCCCATCACACACTCCCGGGGTCAGACACAGAGGGAATCTCCCTCATCACCGTCCCATCACACACTCCCAGGGTCAGACACAGAGAGAATATCCCTTCACGCTGTCCCATCACATACTCCCGGGGTCAGATACGGAGTGAAACTCCCTCCACACCATCCCATCACACACTCCCAGGGTCAGACACAGAGAGAATCTCCCTCTACACCGTCCCGGGGTCAGACACAGAGTGAATCTCCCGTCACACCATCCCATCACACACTCCCGAGGTCAGACTCAGAGTGAAGCTCCCTCCACACCGTCCCATCACACACTCCCGGGGTCAGACTCAGAGTGAATCTCCCTTCACACTGTCCCTTCACACTCCCGGGGTCGGACACAGAGAGAACACCCTCTACACCATCCCATCACACACTCCCAGGGCCAGACACAGAGTGAACCTCCCTCCACACTGTCCCATCACACACTCCTGGGGTCAGACACAGAGTGAACCTCCCTCCACACTGTCCCATCACACACTCCCGGGGTCAGATACAGAGTGAAACTCCCTCGACACCGTTCCATCACACACTCCCGGGGTCAGACACAGAGAGAATATCCCTCCACACTGTCCCATCACACACTCCTGGGGTCAGATACAGAGTGAAACTCCCTCCACACCGTCCCATCACACACTCCCGGTGTCAGACACAGAGTGAATCTCCCTCATCACCGTCCCATCACACACTCCTGGGGTCAGACACAGAATAAAGCTCTCTCCACACCGTCCCATCACACACTCCCGGGATCAGACACAGAGTGAATCTCCCTCATCACCGTCCCATCACACATTCCCGGGGTCAGAGACAGAATGAAGCTCCCTCTACCCCGTCCCATCACACACTCCCGGGGTCAGACACAGAATTAAGCTCCCTCCACACCATCCCAATGCAGGTGGGCTGTCAGTGTGGAGGCATTGGGACAGCTGAGCCACACCTCCCTCACCTGTAGCTGAGCCGCTGCAGTTAGTATCCTGCGACGTGCCTGCAGCACTGTGGAGGAGGATGTAGACACTGATAGATTCTGCCGTAACCACTCAACTTCTTCCCACGCACAGGACAGCTGAAAGAAACAACCCGTCAGTGCTGAAGCGGCTCCTGGAGTAGCGGGTGTGTACACGGCACTGACTTCAGGGCCCCAATTCCGTGGCAGGTGGCATAATGTTTTCCACAAATCCCTGCACACCCTCCACCGCTTAGGAAATAGAACAGTACAGCAAATTATAAGCCTTTTGGCCCATAATGTGCCGAGCTTTTAACCTACTCCAAAATCAATCTAACTCTTCCCTCCTGCATAACCCCATCTTTCTGTCATCTATGTGTCTGTCTAAGAGTCTCTGAAATGTCCTTATGTACGTTCTCCACCCCAGGTACACTGGACACTGGGCGGGGAAGTTGTCTTTGCGGGGAGAACATTCAGGGAATGATGATCATAATTCAGATGGCAAGTGCTGAATTCACCGGGTGTGTACTGAGGGAAGCAGCCATGCTTCAGCTCATTGACTGGCCATTGGCCTGAGGAGGTGACAGGAAGGGTCAAGGAGGATGGGTGGGGATTTAACAAGGGAATGTGAGCTGTGGAAACTGTGCTCCACACAATGCTCTGGCCACCAGTCTCTTTCCTTATACCACTGAGACTAGCTCCATCACAGAAACCAGCCTCAGAACCATCAAGGACACCATAAAAAGACAATGCCTCAAGAAGGCAGCTGTCAGTAAGGACCCTCACCATCGAGGACAGGGCCTCTTCTCGTTACGTCATCAAGGACAAGGTACAGCTCTGTCCACAGCCCTAGTTAGGTCATCCATCAGACACACTCGATGTTTTAGGAACAGTTCCTTCCCTTCTGTCAGATTTCTGAACAGGACATGAACCTCGCTGTCACTATCCTGGGAGGACTGTGCAGGATTGGAGGGTCTGAAGAGGAGGCAGAGAGATGTTTGAAATATCAGGAAAATGGCGGAGGTGGGGAAGTGATACAGGAGAGGAGGTGAAGCTCAAGTGGTGGGCAACATTCCCGCTCATTTTTCTACAGCTGCACAGACTAACCAGTGAGGAGGAATTTTTACACGGCCTGATATTTGCATCAAACACAAACCACAACTCACAACATGAGTAAACAATGTCAAGCAGTCAAAACAACTGACAGGCACAACAGCAAAGGTAAAATGTTTTGACTAGATGGCGTCAGTATTCAGCATTCAGCAAGCTGGCGGTTTATTAACAATGAGCTACTGACTTCCATTCTGTATTTATTGTTACAATTTGTAAGTGTTGTACTTTGAAACTGACCATGCAAATACACTGAAGCTCTAAAATGTTTCAAGGTAAAGACCGTGGTACATTTATTGCTTAGAAAGTTTATGTATTATATTCATTAACATAATTACAGGATAGTTCAACATTAAAACAGATTTCAAAATTAATATTGGCATAATTTAAAAATTATATTGACATTATGTAAAAGAAGGTTCAAGTTGCGCAGCAACAAAGGCTATGTGTGTGGGAGCATTTCTGTTACTGCGCTGCTGTGCACCCACGCAGCTCAGAGTGAATGGTGATGGCGGACAGCTTTGAGGGACCAACTAGACACTGCTCCCCCTGTGGTCTTGTATACTCATGTTCAAGAATTGCAGTAAGTTCCTGTTTAAGAAGACCTTCGGTGCATCCCTAGTCCCTAACATGGAACTGTGCTGGCTGATGCCTCACACTCATCAACACAAGGAGGAGGAGTGGCTATTCAGCCCCTCCAAGCTGATCACGATAAATTCCCCTGTGCCAGTTTCCCACAGCTCTGTTCATCACACAGACTGAAGGTCCACGAGGCCCCACTCTCCCTCGTACACAGTGGATACCTTAGTGAACCAGAGAAACTCCTGCGTCAGGGAGCTGGATTGGACATTATCAACCTCCACAATTGGGATCTGATCCTCAGTAGTTACCAGCACATGGTCCTCGTGGTAGAAGATGGCAGCAATGTAAACGCCTCTTAGAAATAAAAAGCAAACAAGATCATCCAACAGTAAGGCGGTGCTTGACCATTCCGCACCTCAAACTCACCGCCCGTGGTCAGGCAACTTGACTGAAGTACATCACTGGTCATAGATTCCCACTCAAACCAGCCCTCCACCACCACCCCTTTCTCACAGTAACAACTAGCAACTTGCCTTAGATCCCATGGCCCTCAACTTGCTATGAAGGTGCAGGTGGGAGTCAGGGATGTGGTCTCAGAGATGGGGTGTGTGTGTGTGTGTGTGTGTGTGTGTCAGAGATGGTGAGTGTGTGTGTGTCAGAGAGGGGTATGTGTATGTCTCAGAGATGGTAAATGTGTGTGTCTCTCTCAGAGATGGTGAGTGTGTGTGTGTGTGTGTCAGAGAGGGGTATGTGTATGTCTCAGAGATGGTAAATGTGTGTGTGTGTGTCTCAGAGAGCGGGGTGTGTGTGTGTGTCTGTCAGACATGGGGTGAGTGTGTCAGAGATGGCCTGTGCGTGTCTCAGAGATGGGGTGTGTGTGGGGACGAGGGGTGAGTGTGGGGACGAAGGGTTGGGGTGGGGACGAGGGGTGAGTGTGGGGTGAGGGATGAATGTGGGGACAGGGGGTGAGTTTGGGGACAAGGGGTGGGGGTGGGGGTAGGGACAAGGGGTGGGTTAGGGACGTGCTGTAGGGATGGGGACAGTGAGATGAGTGTGGGGTGAGGGGTGAGTGTGGGGACGAGGGGTGGGTTAGGGACGAGGGGTGGGTTAGGGACGTGCTGTAGGGATGGGGACAGTGAGATGGGTGTGGGGTGAGGGGTGATACCCAGCATTGGCTTCTTCACATTGATCCTGGATCATCAGACTAGGCACCTTTTTAATGTCTTCACGAACTTGATTGAGGAATGGAAGAGATGCTTCAAACTTCTGGACACTGACTGTTTCCGGCTCGCGTTTTGAAGCTTGATGTTTTCTGGGAGGCAAGATAAAGGAGAACTTGTCAAGAACTAGATCACCGTCACTTCCGAGCCCTTTGTCACTCTTGCCCCTCACCGAGGTGAAGGGTTTCAGTCAGGTTTCCCAGCGGGGGAAGTGTCCTGTGGATCACTGTGGAGTGTCACAGAGCCAAAGTGCCGGCTGTGAGACGGGAACTCTCCTGCACATACTGCAGAGTGGAGAGTGACCTGCCTGCAGTTTGTTCATGTCAGCGGGTGACAGACTTCCACCCTCGAACACATGGAACCCAGCTCGTTTATCAGAATGTGCCATCAGTGTGCTGATTCCGTTTAAGATCAGTTTTAATTGTTTACTGCAGATGGACACATCAAAACACACGGAGACCTACCTTGTTTGACCAACACAGTGTGAGGATGTGCTGAGGGCAGCCTGCAAGTGTGGCCATGTGTGCAGCGCCAGGACTACACGTCCACAACTCCCGAACCCTGACCCGTATATCCGTGCAATGTGCAGGGGAACTGGAGCCCATGTGGTTAGAGTTAGTGGCAGGCGTTGCACGCTGATCACTGGCACTGTGACTGTGTTATACTACCCACTGCGCTCTCATACCGCCACGGTGTTCCCGATGTGACATTGCAGCACCACACAGCCATTGGTCCATTTGGTACATTGGTAAAATTTAGAGAGAAGAGTAAACTGTTAGAAACATAGAAAACCTACAGCACAATACAGGCCCTTCAGCCCACAATGCTGTGCCGAACATGTACTTACTTAGAAATTACCTAAGGTTACCCATTGCCCTCCATTTTTGAAGCTCCATGTACCTATCCAGGAGCATCTTAAACGAAGAAGCCAGTGGGCTAGGCAACATCCGTGGAGGGTTCCAGCCTGGGTCAGCGTTCCAGGTCGGGACTGTGAAGAAGGATTGAGAGTGGAAAGAGGAGATGGCCAGATGGAATGCAGAGGGAGGGGTGAGGCGAGAATGGTGGAGCCAGATGTGGGAGGTGGGAAACAGGCAGGAGAGAGTGAGGGGGGAGGGAGGAAAGGTGAACAGGTGGGGGGGGGGTTGCTGGGATTGAGAAAGGAACATGACGGGGGAGGTGTCCTCCTCCCAGCAGCTGGTACAGGAGCTGAGATAAACAAGAGACAATCTGCAGACACTGAAAATCCAAAGCAACACACACAAAATGCCGGAGGAACTCAGCAGACCAGGCAGCATCTATGGAAAAGAGTACAGTTGACATTTCGGGCTGAAACCCTTCATCAGGAAGATGAAGGGTCAGAGTAAGAAGTTGAGGGGCGGGGAGGAAGAAACACAAGGTGGTAGGTGAAACCGGGAGGGGTGAAGTAAAGAGCTGGGACGTCGATTGGTGAGAGAGATACAGGGCTGGAGAAGGGGAATCTGATAAGAGAGGACGGATGGCCATGGAAGAAAAAAAAGGGGGACAGGCACCAGAGGGAGGTGATGGGCAGGCAGGGACAGAAGGTGAGAGAGGGAAATGGGAATGGGGAATGGTAAAGGGTGGGGGGGGGTCATTTTTTGAAAGTTAGAGAAATGGATGTTTATGCAATCAGGTTGGAGACGACCCGGATGGAATCAAAGGTGCTGCTCCTCCAACCTGAGAGTGGCCTCATCGCAACAGTAGTGGAGGCCGTGGATAGACATGTCAGAATGGGAATGGAAAGTGGAATTAAAATGGGTGGCTAATGGGAGATCCCGCTCTTTCTGGTGGTCAGAGCTCGGTGGAGCGGTCTCCTGATCTGTGTTGTGTCTCACTGATATACGGGAGGCCACACCGGGAGCACTGGACACAGTAAATAACCCCAACAGATTCACAGGTGAAGTGTTACCTCACCTGGGAGGACTGTTTCGGGAGCCGTACCATAGTGTGGGAAGAGCTGTAGTGGCAGGTGTGGCACTCATTCCGTTTGCAAGGATAGGGGCCAGGAGGGAGATAAGTGGGGAGGGATGAATGGACAGGGGAGTCACATAGGGAGTGATCCCTGCAGAAAGCAGAATGTTGGGGTGGGGGGGGGAGAGTTGGATCCTGTTGGAGATGGCGGAAGTTACTGAGAATAGAATTATGTGCTGGATGTGGAAGGTGGTGGGGTGGCGGGACGATGGGGGCGAGGACAGATGTGTGCAAACTGGAAGAGATGTGGTTGAGGGTAGTGTTGATGGTGGGGGGAGAGGAGCCCCGTTCTTTGAAGAAGGAGGACGTCTCCTTCATTCTGCAATGAAAAGCCTCATCCTGAGAGCAGATGTGGTGGAGACAGAGAAATTGAGAGAAGGGAACAGCATTTTTACAATAACAGGGTGGGAAGACGTATAGTCCAGGCAGCTGTGAGAGACAGTGGGTTTATGATAGACATCAGTAGATAAGCTGAATCCAGGGACAGAGACGGAGAGATTGAGAAAGGGGAGGGAGGTGTTGGAAATGCACCAGGGAGATTTGAGGCAGGGTGGAAGTTGGAGGTGTTGACGATTATCGCCGGGTATCAGCAAGGTACGGGCCAGTCTGCCCGACTACTACAGCACCCCCTTTATCTGCAGGTTTGATGGCGAGAGGGTGGAGAGCAGTGCATTCAGAAGGAGTGAGGTTGGAACTGGAGAGAGCAGTGCTGAAGACAAGACGGTCAATGTCCCAATGGCAGTTAGCAATGAAAAGATCCAGAACAGGCAGATCAGAGCAGGAAGAGAAGGAGGGTTGAAGATGGGAGAAGGGGTCATCAGTGTGGAGTGGTGAGTCCTTGCCAAAGACATAGGCATGGCAGAAAAGCTCAGTGTCATGGTGGGTGCAGAAATCACTGAGGTATGGGCACAGCAGGACAAAAGTGAGGCCCTTACTGAGGACAGAAGACCTGAGAGCTGGGAACAGGGGTGGTAGTGGTCAAAGGGGAGGAGAGGGTGAGGTGTTCAGAGAAAGTGGGGTGAGAGGAAGATGGAGTCTCTGAGGACCCAAAAGCTGGTGCTGGGACCAGAGAGACATGGGATTGCAGAGTAGTGATGGCGGAAGAGGAGACGAGGGTTCCAGTGGCAGTGTGTAAAGTCCAGCCTGGAGGTGCTGTCAGTCAAGGATGGAGTCACAGTTGGAAGTTTGCCAATTGGCACCTTGAAAGTGTCTGAGGTCGTTGAAACCCCCATTGATGGCGGTGGAGTTAGGGTTCTGAATCTGCTCAGGATTGTGGTCAGCAGGAGGGATCACAGTCTGGAGACGTCCGTGTTGGAGACGGTAGGTTCTGTAGTCTGTAGCCGGATTATTTTTCAATCCTTGCAGGACATGAGAAAGTCGAAGAACTGGCAATTGGTCATAGGAGCTGTGATGTCATTTTGCAGTTGTACAAGACATTGGTTAGACTGTATTAGAGGGTACAGTTCTGCTCATGTCACTGCTGAGTGTGGCAGCAGTGCAGAGAGTGCAGAGGAGATTCACCAAGACGTTGCCTTTATATGCAGATCTGTGTTATAAAGAGAGATTAGACAGCTTGTGTTTATTCTCACTGGAACGTGGGAGGCCAAGCAGACGTCTAATAGTGGCTTAGAAAACTGAGGGGCTGAGGTGGAGTAGGTAGTCTGAATATGTATCCCAAGCAAGGAGACTGGAACCAGGGGACACAAAGGAGGGAGACTGGAACCAGGGGGCACAAAGGAAGGAGACTGGAACCAGGGGGCACAAGGAAGGAGACTGGAACCAGGGGGCACAAAGGAAGGAGACTGGAACCAGGGGGCACAAAGGAAGGGAGACTGGAACCAGGGGGCACAAGGAAGGAGTCTGGAACCAGGAGGCACAAATGAAGGAGACTGGAACCAGGGGGCACAAACGAAGGAGACTGGAACCAGGGGGCACAAAGGAGGGAGACTGGAACCAGGGGGCACAAAGGAGGGAGACTGGAACCAGGGGGCACAAACGAAGGAGACTGGAACCAGGGGGCACAAAGGAAGGAGACTGGAACAGGGGGCACAAGGAAGGAGACTGGAACCTGGGGGCACAAATGAAGGAGACTGGAACCAGGGGGCACAAATTTCAAGCCAGCGAAGGAAAACTTAAAGGAGATCCGTAGGGTATGTTTTCACACAAAAGGTGATTAAGTGGAGCGAACAGCCACAGGGGTGGAAGTAGATACTGTGTGAGTGAGTGAGTGTGTGTGTGTGTGTGTGTGTGTGTGTGTGTGTGTGTGTGTTGTGACTGTGAGTGTGTGAGGGTGTGTGAGTGTGCATGAGTGTGTGTGAGCATGAGTGTGTGTGTGAGTGTGTCTAAGTGTGTGTCAGTGTGTCAGTGTGTGTGTTAGTGTGTTTGTGAGTGTGTGTGAGTGAGTGTGTATGAGTGTGTGAGGGTGTGAGTGTGTGTGTGCATGAGTGTGTGAGTATGTGTGTGATAGTTGTGTGAGTGTATGTATGTGTGTGTATGAGTGTGTGTGTGAGAGTGTGTGTGAGTGTGTGTATGAGTGTGAGAGCGTGTGAGTGTGTGTGAGTGTGAGTGTGAGTGTGTGTGAGTGCGAGTGTGTGTGTGTATGTGTGGACATGGACTTTTGTAAGAGGTACGACTGAATTGTTCAGTGTGAAGACCTTTGAGTTTAAATGAGGTTTGACCTTTCATTCTAGAAAGGACGATGACTATTTGAACTATTGTTGATCTGTAGATGTGAGCTGCATATGATGTGTGTGAGTGCGTGAGAGTATGAGTGTGTGTTTGTGTGAGTGTGTGTGAGTGTGCGAGTATGTGTGTGAGTGCGTGTAAATGTGAGTGTGTGTGTTTGTGTGAGTGTGAGTGTGTGTGTGTGGACATGGACTTTTGTAGGAAGTACGTGTGAATTGTTCAGTGAAGACCTTTGAATTTAAATGAGGTTTGACCTTCCATTCTAGAAAGGACGATGACTATTTGAACTATTGTTGCTCTGTAGATGTGAGCTGCATATGATGTGTGTGTGTGTGTGAGTGTTTGTGTGAGTGTGTGTGTGAATGTGCGAGTATGTGTGTGAGTGCGTGTGTGTGTCAGTGCGTGTAAGTGTGAGTGTGTGTGTTTGTGTGAGTGTGAGTGTATGTGTGTGTGTATGGACATGGACTTTTGTAGGAGGTACGTGTGAATTGTTCAGAATGAAGACCTTTGAACTTAAATGAGGTTTGACCTTCCATTCTAGGAAGGACGATAAATATTTGAACTATTGTCGCTCTGTAGATGTGAGCTGTGGCTCCAGACTGCGACAGCAGCAGGTACTGAGACAGGCTGCTGGGAGACAACACACTTCCTTCAGCAGTGCCCATGCCGGAAACCAGAAACCAAGGCAGCGCTCTGCCGACGGTCAACTGATGCAGGAGACCTTCCGCTAACACCATGGCTGTTCCACAAATCTGCCTCCCGCTCAGTCATGTACGGTCCGCCTGAGGCTTCCCAGCAGCGACTACTGCTGCAACTAGAAACCGATTCCACTGCAAAGGTTTAGTAGTTCCCACGGATCCAGCAGAGGAGAGACATGAGCAGATGTTCCTGCTGGGTGTGGTGTTTGGGCTGTGTTTCTGATTACACTGGAGGGTTACAATTCAACTGCGGAGGGGAGACAGCCAGAGAAAGAGAAGGGGTGGAGTGGGGAGAGAGGGAGAGGAGTAATGGGGAAAGAGGAGAGGGACAGAGAAAGAAGGGGAAAGGGGGACAGAGAGAGAAGGGGAGAGGGGGAGAGGGACAGAGAGAGAAGGGGAGGGGACAGAGAGAGAAGGGGAGAGGGAGAGAGGGGACAGAGAGAGAAGGGGAGAGGGGGTGAGGGACAGAGAGAGAAGGGGAGAGGGGGTGAGGGACAGAGAGAGAAGGGGAGAGGACAGAGAGAGAAGGGGAGAGGAACAGAGAGAGAAGGGGAGAGGGGGAGAGGGACAGAGAGAGAAAGGGAGGGGGAGAGGGACAGAGAGAGAAGGGGAGAGGGGGGAAGGGACAGAGAGAGAAGGGGAGGGGAGAGGGACAGAGAGAGTAGGGAAGAGGGGGAGAGGGACAGAGAGAAGGGGAGGGGGGAGAGGGACAGAGAGAGAGAAGGGGAGGGGGAGAGGGACAGAGAGAGAATGGGAGGGGAAGAGGGACAGAGTGAGAAGGGGAGAGGGGGGAGAGGGACAGAGAGAGAATGGGAGGGGAAGAAGGACAGAGAGAGAAGGGGAGGGGGAGAGGGACAGAGAGAGAAGGGGGGGGAGGGACAGAGAGAGAAGGGGGGAGGGACAGAGAGAGAAGGGGAGGGGGAGAGGGACAGAGAGAGAAGGGGAGGGGGAGAGGGACAGAGAGAGAAGGGGAGAGGGGGGAGAGGGACAGAGAGAAGGGGAGGGGGGAGAGGGACAGAGAGAGAAGGGGAGGGGGGAGAAGGACAGAGAGAGAAGGGGAGGGGGAGAGGGGACAGAGAGAAGGGGAGAGGGTGGAGAGGGACAGAGAACGGGAGGGGGGGAGAGGAACAGATAGAGAAGGGGAGGGGGGAGAGGGACAGAGAGAGAGAAGGGGAGGGGGGAGAGGGACAGAGAGAGACAGGGAGAGGGGGAGAGGGACAGAGTGAGAAGGGGAGGGGGAGAGGGACAGAGAGAGAAGGGAAGAGGAGAGGAACTGACAGAGCAGGGGAGGGGGAGAGGGACAGAGTGAGAATGGGAGGGGAAGAGGGACAGAGAGAGAAGGGGAGAGGGGGGAGAGGGACAGAGAGAGAAGGGGAGTGGGAGAGGGACAGAGAGAGAAGGGGAGGGGGGAGAGGGACAGAGAGAGAAGGGGAGAGGGGGAGAAGGACAGAGTGAGAAGGGAGAGGGGAGAGGACAAAGAGAGAAGGGGAGGGGAGAGGGACAGAGAGAGAAGGGGAGGGGGAGAGGGACAGAGAGAGAGAAGGGGAGGGGGGAGAGGGACAGAGAGAGAAGGGGAGGGGGAGAGAGGGGACAGAGAGAGAAGGGGAGAGGGGGTGAGGGACAGAGAGAGAAGGGGAGAGGACAGAGAGAGAAGGGGAGAGGAACAGAGAGAGAAGGGGAGAGGGGGAGAGGGACAGAGAGAGAAAGGGAGGGGGAAGAGGGACAGAGTGAGAAGGGGAGAGGGGGGAGAGGGACAGAGAGAGAATGGGAGGGGGAAGAGGGACAGAGAGAGAAGGGGAGAGGGGGGAGAGGGACAGAGAGAGAAGGGGAGTGGGGAGAGGGACAGAGAGAGAAGGGGAGGGGGGAGAGGGACAGAGAGAGAAGGGGAGAGGGGGAGAAGGACAGAGTGAGAAGGGGAGGGGGAGAGGGACAAAGAGAGAAGGGGAGGGGAGAGGGACAGAGAGAGAAGGGGAGGGGGAGAGGGACAGAGAGAGAAGGGGAGGGGGAGCGGGACAGAGAGAGAAGGGGAGGGGGGAGAGAGACAGAGAGAGAAGGGGAGAGGGGGGAGAGGGACAGAGAGAATGGGAGGGGGAGAGGGACAGAGAGAGAAGGGGAGCGGGGAGAGGGAGACAGAGAGAGAAGGGGAGGGGGGAAGGACAGAGAGAGAGAAGGGGAGGAGAGAAGGACAGAGAGAGAAGGGGAGGGGGGAGGGACAGAGAGAAAAGGGAAGGGGGCGAGGGACAGAGAGAGAAGGGGAGGGGAGAGGGACAGAGAGAGAAGGGGAGGGAGAGAGGGACAGAGAACGGGAGGGGGGGAGAGACAGATAGAGAAGGGGGGGAGGGACAGAGAGAGAAGGGGAGGGGGAGGGGACAGAGAGAGACAGGGAGAGGGGGAGAGGGACAGAGTGAGAAGGGGAGGGGGAGAGGGACAGAGAGAGAAGGGAAGAGGAGAGGAACTGACAGAGCAGGGGAGGGGGAGAGGGACAGAGTGAGAATGGGAGGGGAAGAGGGACAGAGAGAGAAGGGGAGAGGGGGGAGAGGGACAGAGAGAGAAGGGGAGTGGGAGAGGGGACAGAGAGAGAAGGGGAGGGGGGAGAGGGACAGAGAGAGAAGGGGAGAGGGGGGAGAAGGGACAGAGTGAGAAGGGGAGGGGGAGAGGGACAAAGAGAGAAGGGGAGGGGAGAGGGACAGAGAGAGAGGGGAGGGGGAGAGGGACAGAGAGAGAAGGGGAGGGGGAGCGGGACAGAGAGAGAAGGGGAGGGGGGAGAGAGACAGAGAGAGAAGGGGAGAGGGGGGAGAGGGACAGAGAGAAGGGGAGGGGGGAGAGGGACAGAGAGAGAAGGGGAGCGGGGAGAGGGACAGAGAGAGAAGGGGAGGGGGGAAGGACAGAGAGAGAGAAGGGGAGGAGAGAAGGACAGAGAGAGAAGGGGAGGGGGGAGAGGGACAGAGAGAGAGAAGGGGAGGAGAGAAGGACAGGAGAGAGAAGGGGAGGGGGGAGAGGGACAGAGAGAGAAGGGGAGGGGGAGAGGGACAGAGAAGAGAAGGGGAAGGGGGAGAGGGACAGAGAGAGAAGGGGAGGGGAGGACAGAGAGAGAAGGGGAGGGGAGAGGGACAGAGAGAGAAGGGGAGGGGGAGAGAGGGACAGAGAGAGAAGGGGAGAGGGGGTGAGGGACAGAGAGAGAAGGGGAGAGGACAGAGAGAGAAAGGGAGAGGAACAGAGAGAGAAGGGGAGAGGGGGAGAGGGACAGAGAGAGAAAGGGAGGGGGAGAGGGACAGAGAGAGAAGGGGAGAGGGGGGAAAGGGACAGAGAGAGAAGGGGAGGAGAGAAGGGACAGAGAGAGAAGGGGAGGGGGGAGAGGGACAGAGAGAGAGAAGGGGAGGAGAGAAGGACAGAGAGAGAAGGGGAGGGGGGTGAGGGACAGAGAGAGAGAAGGGGAGGGGGAGAGGGACAGAGAAAGAAGGGGAAGGGGGAGAGGGACAGAGAGAGAAGGGGAGGGGGAGAGGGACAGAGAGAGAAGGGGAGGGGGAGAGGGACAGAGAGAGAAGGGGAGGGGGGAGAGAGGGACAGAGAGAGAAGGGGAGAGGGGGGTGAGGGACAGAGAGAGAAGGGAGAGGACAGAGAGAGAAGGGGAGAGGAACAGAGAGAGAAGGGAGAGGGGGAGAGGGACAGAGAGAGAAAGGGAGGGGAGAGAGGGACAGAGAGAGAAGGGGAGAGGGGGGAAAGGGACAGAGAGAGAAGGGGAGGGGAGAGGGGAAGAGAGTAGGGAAGAGGGGGAGAGGGACAGAGAGAAGGGGAGAGGGGGAGAGGGACAGAGAGAGAGAAGGGGAGGGGGAGAGGGACAGAGAGAGAATGGGAGGGGAAGAGGGACAGAGTGAGAAGGGGAGAGGGGGGAGAGGGACAGAGAGAGAAGGGGAGGGGAGAGGGACAGAGAGAGAAGGGGAGGGGGAGAGGGAAAGAGAGAGATGGGGAGGGGGAGAGGGACAGAGAGAGAAGGGGAGGGGAGAGGGACAGAGAGAAAAGGGAAGGGGGCAGAGGGACAGAGAGAGAATGGGAGGGGAAGAGGGACAGGAGAGAGAAGGGGAGGGAGAGAGGGACAGAGAACGGGAGGGGGGAGAGACAGATAGAGAAGGGGGGGAGGGACAGAGAGAGAAGGGGAGGGGGAGAGGGACAGAGAGAGACAGGGAGAGGGGGAGAGGGACAGAGAGAGAAGGGGAGGGGAGAGGGACAGAGAGAGAAGGGGAGGGGGAGAGGGACAGAGAGAGAAGGGGAGGGGGAGAGGGACAGAGAGAGAAGGGGAGAGGGGGGAGAGGGACAGAGAGAAGGGGAGGGGGGAGAGGGACAGAGAGAGAAGGGGAGGGGGGGAGAAGGACAGAGAGAGAAGGGGAGGGGGAGAGGGACAGAGAGAAGGGGAGAGGGTGGAGAGGGACAGAGAACGGGAGGGGGGAGAGGAACAGATAGAGAAGGGGAGGGGGGAGAGGGACAGAGAGAGAGAAGGGGAGGGGGAGAGGGACAGAGAGAGACAGGGAGAGGGGGAGAGGGACAGAGTGAGAAGGGGAGGGGGAGAGGGACAGAGAGAGAAGGGAAGAGGAGAGGAACTGACAGAGCAGGGGAGGGGGAGAGGGACAGAGTGAGAATGGGAGGGGAAGAGGGACAGAGAGAGAAGGGGAGAGGGGGAGAGGGACAGAGAGAGAAAGGGAGGGGAAGAGGGACAGAGTGAGAAGGAGAGAGGGGGGAGAGGGACAGAGAGAGAATGGGAGGGGAAGAGGGACAGAGAGAGAAGGGGAGAGGGGGGAGAGGGACAGAGAGAGAAGGGGAGTGGGAGAGGGGACAGAGAGAGAAGGGGAGGGGGGAGAGGGACAGAGAGAGAAGGGGAGAGGGGGAGAAGGACAGAGTGAGAAGGGGGAGGGGGAGAGGGACAAAGAGAGAAGGGGAGGGGAGAGGGACAGAGAGAGAAGGGGAGGGGGAGAGGGACAGAGAGAGAAGTGAGGAGGGGGGAGCGGGGACAGAGAGAGAAGGGGAGGGGGGAGAGAGACAGAGAGAGAAGGGGAGAGGGGGGAGAGGGACAGAGAGAATGGGAGGGGGAGAGGGACAGAGAGAGAAGGGGAGCGGGGAGAGGGACAGAGAGAGAAGGGGAGGGGGGAAGGACAGAGAGAGAGAAGGGGAGGAGAGAAGGACAGAGAGAGAAGGGGAGGGGGGAGGGACAGAGAGAAAAGGGAAGGGGGCAGAGGGACAGAGAGAGAAGGGGAGGGGAGAGGGACAGAGAGAGAAGGGGAGGGAGAGAGGGACAGAGAACGGGAGGGGGGAGAGACAGATAGAGAAGGGGGGGGAGGGACAGAGAGAGAAGGGGAGGGGGAGAGGGACAGAGAGAGACAGGGAGAGGGGGAGAGGGACAGAGTGAGAAGGGGAGGGGGAGAGGGACAGAGAGAGAAGGGAAGAGGAGAGGAACTGACAGAGCAGGGGAGGGGGAGAGGGACAGAGTGAGAATGGGAGGGGAAGAGGGACAGAGAGAGAAGGGGAGAGGGGGGGGAGAGGGACAGAGAGAGAAGGGGAGTGGGAGAGGGACAGAGAGAGAAGGGGAGGGGGGAGAGGGACAGAGAGAGAAGGGGAGAGGGGGAGAAGGACAGAGTGAGAAGGGGAGGGGGAGAGGGACAAAGAGAGAAGGGGAGGGGAGAGGGACAGAGAGAGAAGGGGAGGGGGAGAGGGACAGAGAGAGAAGGGGAGGGGGAGCGGGACAGAGAGAGAAGGGGAGGGGGGGAGAGAGACAGAGAGAGAAGGGGAGAGGGGGGAGAGGGACAGAGAGAAGGGGAGGGGGAGAGGGACAGAGAGAGAAGGGGGAGCGGGGGAGAGGGACAGAGAGAGAAGGGGAGGGGGGGAAGGACAGAGAGAGAGAAGGGGAGGAGAGAAGGACAGAGAGAGAAGGGGAGGGGGGAGAGGGACAGAGAGAGAGAAGGGGAGGAGAGAAGGACAGAGAGAGAAGGGGAGGGGGGAGAGGGACAGAGAGAGAAGGGGAGGGGGAGAGGGGACAGAGAAAGAAGGGGAAGGGGGAGAGGGACAGAGAGAGAAGGGGAGGGGGAGAGGGACAGAGAGAGAAGGGGAGGGGGAGAGGGACAGAGAGAGAAGGGGAGGGGGGAGAGAGGGACAGAGAGAGAAGGGGGAGAGGGGGTGAGGGACAGAGAGAGAAGGGGAGAGGACAGAGAGAGAAAGGGAGAGGAACAGAGAGAGAAGGGAGAGGGGGAGAGGGACAGAGAGAGAAAGGGAGGGGGAGAGGGACAGAGAGAGAAGGGGAGAGGGGGGAAAGGGACAGAGAGAGAAGGGGAGGAGAGAAGGACAGAGAGAGAAGGGGAGGGGGGAGAGGGACAGAGAGAGAGAAGGGGAGGAGAGAAGGACAGAGAGAGAAGGGGAGGGGGTGAGGGACAGAGAGAGAGAAGGGGAGGGGGAGAGGGACAGAGAAAGAAGGGGAAGGGGGGAGAGGGACAGAGAGAGAAGGGGAGGGGGAGAGGGACAGAGAGAGAAGGGGAGGGGGGAGAGGGACAGAGAGAGAAGGGGAGGGGGAGAGGGACAGAGAGAGAAGGGGAGAGGGGGTGAGGGACAGAGAGAGAAGGGGAGAGGACAGAGAGAGAAGGGGAGAGGAACAGAGAGAGAAGGGGAGAGGGGGAGAGGGACAGAGAGAGAAAGGGAGGGGGAGAGGGACAGAGAGAGAAGGGGAGAGGGGGGAAAGGGACAGAGAGAGAAGGGGAGGGGAGAGGGACAGAGAGAGTAGGGAAGAGGGGAGAGGGACAGAGAGAAGGGGAGGGGGAGAGGGACAGAGAGAGAGAAGGGGAGGGGGAGAGGGACAGAGAGAGAATGGGAGGGAAGAGGGACAGAGTGAGAAGGGGAGAGGGGGGAGAGGGACAGAGAGAGAAGGGGAGGGGAGAGGGACAGAGAGAGAAGGGGGAGGGGGAGAGGGAAAGAGAGAGATGGGGAGGGGGAGAGGGACAGAGAGAGAAGGGGAGGGGAGAGGGACAGAGAGAAAAGGGAAGGGGGGCAGAGGGACAGAGAGAGAATGGGAGGGGAAGAGGGGACAGAGAGAGAAGGGGAGGAGAGAGGGACAGAGAACGGGAGGGGGGGAGAGACAGATAGAGAAGGGGGGGAGGGACAGAGAGAGAAGGGGAGGGGGAGAGGGACAGAGAGAGACAGGGAGAGGGGGAGAGGGACAGAGTGAGAAGGGGAGGGGGAGAGGGACAGAGAGAGAAGGGAAGAGGAGAGGAACTGACAGAGCAGGGGAGGGGGAGAGGGACAGAGTGAGAATGGGAGGGGAAGAGGGACAGAGAGAGAAGGGGAGAGGGGGGAGAGGGACAGAGAGAGAAGGGGAGTGGGAGAGGGACAGAGAGAGAAGGGGAGGGGGGAGAGGGACAGAGAGAGAAGGGGAGAGGGGGAGAAGGACAGAGTGAGAAGGGGAGGGGGAGAGGGACAAAGAGAGAAGGGGAGGGGAGAGGGACAGAGAGAGAAGGGGAGGGGGAGAGGGACAGAGAGAGAAGGGGAGGGGGAGCGGGACAGAGAGAGAAGGGGAGGGGGGGAGAGAGACAGAGAGAGAAGGGGAGAGGGGGGGAGAGGGACAGAGAGAAGGGGAGGGGGGAGAGGGACAGAGAGAGAAGGGGAGCGGGGAGAGGGACAGAGAGAGAAGGGGAGGGGGAAGGACAGAGAGAGAGAAGGGGAGGAGAGGGACAGAGAGAGAAGGGGAGGGGGGAGAGGGACAGAGAGAGAGAAGGGGAGGAGAGAAGGTCAGAGAGAGAAGGGGAGGGGGGAGAGGGACAGAGAGAGAAGGGGAGGGGGGAGAGGGACAGAGAAAGAAGGGGAAGGGGGAGAGGGACAGAGAGAGAAGGGGAGTGGGAGAGGGACAGAGAGAGAAGGGGAGGGGGGAGAGGGACAGAGAGAGAAGGGGAGAGGGGGAGAAGGACAGAGTGAGAAGGGGAGGGGGAGAGGGACAAAGAGAGAAGGGGAGGGGAGAGGGACAGAGAGAGAAGGGGAGGGGGGAGAGGGACAGAGAGAGAAGGGGAGGGGGAGAGGGACAGAGAGAGAAGGGGAGGGGGGAGAGAGACAGAGAGAGAAGGGGAGAGGGGGGAGAGGGACAGAGAGAAGGGGAGGGGGAGAGGGACAGAGAGAGAAGGGGAGCGGGGAGAGGGACAGAGAGAGAAGGGGAGGGGGGAAGGACAGAGAGAGAGAAGGGGAGGAGAGAAGGACAGAGAGAGAAGGGGAGGGGGGAGAGGGACAGAGAGAGAGAAGGGGGAGGAGGAGAAGGACAGAGAGAGAAGGGGAGGGGGGAGAGGGACAGAGAGAGAAGGGGAGGGGGAGAGGGACAGAGAAAGAAGGGGAAGGGGGAGAGGGACAGAGAGAGAAGGGGAGGGGGAGAGGGACAGAGAGAGAGAAGGGGAGGAGAGAAGGACAGAGAGAGAAGGGGAGGGGGGAGAGGGACAGAGAGAGAAGGGGAGGGGGGAGAGGGACAGAGAGAGAAGGGGAGGGGGGAGAGGGACAGAGAGAGAAGGGGAGGGGGAGAGGGACAGAGAGAGAAGGGGAGAGGGGGGAGAGGGACAGAGAGAAGGGGAGGGGGGAGAGGGACAGAGAGAGAAGGGGAGGGGGGGAGAAGGACAGAGAGAGAAGGGGAGGGGGAGAGGGACAGAGAGAAGGGGAGAGGGTGGAGAGGGACAGAGAACGGGAGGGGGGAGAGGAACAGATAGAGAAGGGGAGGGGGGAGAG